>NC_092346.1:0-373903 GCF_963676685.1 Mytilus edulis | reverse complement strand
GATGGAGTGACTAATGTAAGTTATATCTATATCTATAAGGCAGCACTACAGAATGGAGTGACTAATGTAAGTTACATATATATATATATATATAAGGCAGCACTACAGGATGGAGTGATTAATGTAAGTTATATCTAAATATATAAGGCAGCACTACAGGATGGAGTGACTAATTTAAGTTATATCTATATCTATAAGGCAGCACTACAGGATGGAGGGACTAATGTAAGTTATATATATATATAAGGCAGCACTACAGGATGGAGTGACTAATGTAAGTTATATCTATATATATAAGGCAGCACTACAGGATGGAGTGACTAATGTAAGTTATATCTATATATATATAAGGCAGCACTACAGGATGGAGTGACTAATGTAAGTTATATCTATATATATAAGGCAGCACTACAGGATGGATTGACTAATGTAAGTAATATCTATATCTATAAGGCAGCACTACAGAATGGAGTGACTAATGTAAGTTATATATATATATATTTATATATATATATAAGGCAGCACTACAGGATGGAGTGACTAATGTAAGTTATATCTATATCTATAAGGCAGCACTACAGAATGGAGTGACTAATGTAAGTTATATCTATATATATATAAGGCAGCACTACAGGATGGAGTTACTAATGTAAGTTATATCTATATATATAAGGCAGCACTACCGGATGGAGTGACTAATGTAAGTTATATCTATATATATATATAAGGCAGCACTACCAGATGGAGTGACTAATGTAAGTTATATCTATATATATAAGGCAGCACTACCGGATGGAGTGACTAATGTAAGTTATATCTATATATATAAGGCAGCACTACAGGATGGAATGACTAATGTAAGTTATATCTATATATATATAAGGCAGCACTACAGGATGGAGTGACTAATGTAAGTTATATCTATATCTATAAGGCAGCACTACAGGATGGAGTGACTAATGTAAGTTATATCTATATATATATAAGGCAGCACTACAGGATGGAGTGACTAATGTAAGTTATATCTATATATATAAGGCAGCACTACAGGATGGAGTGACTAATTTAAGTTATATCTATATCTATAAGGCAGCACTACAGGATGGAGGGACTAATGTAAGTTATATATATATATAAGGCAGCACTACAGGATGGAGTGACTAATGTAAGTTATATCTATATATATAAGGCAGCACTACAGGATGGAGTGACTAATGTAAGTTATATCTATATATATATAAGGCAGCACTACAGGATGGAGTGACTAATGTAAGTTATATCTATATATATAAGGCAGCACTACAGGATGGATTGACTAATGTAAGTGATATCTATATCTATAAGGCAGCACTACAGAATGGAGTGACTAATGTAAGTTATATATATATATATTTATATATATATATAAGGCAGCACTACAGGATGGAGTGACTAATGTAAGTTATATCTATATATATAAGGCAGGACTATAGGATGGAGTGACTAATGTAAGTTATATCTATATATATATATATAAGGCAGCACTACAGGATAGAGTGACTTATGTAAGTTATATCTAAATATATAAGGCAGCACTACAGGATGGAGTGACTAATGTAAGTTATATATATATATATAAGGCAGCACTACAGGATGGAGTGACTAATGTAAGTTATATCTATATATATAAGGCAGCACTACAGGATGGAGTGACTAATGTAAGTTATATCTATATCTATAAGGCAGCACTACAGGATGGAGTGACTAATGTAAGTTATATCTATATCTATAAGGCAGCACTACAGGATGGAGTGACTAATGTAAGTTATATCTATATATATAAGGCAGGACTACAGGATGGAGTGACTAATGTAAGTTATATCTATATATATAAGGCAGCACTACAGGATGGAGTGACTAATGTAAGTTATATCTATATATATATATAAGGCAGCACTACAGGATGGAGTGACCAATGTAAGTTATATCTATATCTATAAGGCAGCACTACAGGATGGAGTGACCAATGTAAGTTATATCTATATATATATATATAAGGCAGCACTACAGGATGGAGTGACTAATGTAAGTTATATCTATATCTATAAGGCAGCACTACAGGATGGAGTGACCAATGTAAGTTATATCTATATATATATATAAGGCAGCACTACAGAATGGAGTGATTAATGTAAGTTATATCTATATCTATAAGGCAGCACTACAGGATGGAGTGACTAATGTAAGTTATATCTATATATATAAGGCAGGACTACAGGATGGAGTGACTAATGTAAGTTATATCTATATATATATAAGGCAGCACTACAGGATGGAGTGACTAATGTAAGTTATATCTATATATATAAGGCAGCACTACAGGATGGAGTGACCAATGTAAGTTATATCTATATCTATAAGGCAGCACTACAGGATGGAGTGACTAATGTAAGTTATATCTATATATATAAGGCAGCACTACAGGATGGAGTGACTAATGTAAGTTATATCTAAATATATAAGGCAGCACTACAGGATGGAATGACTTATGTAAGTTATATCTATATATATAAGGCAGCACTACAGGATGGAGTGACTAATGTAAGTTATATCTAAATATATAAGGCAGCACTACAGGATGGAGTGATTAATGTAAGTTATATCTATATATATAAGGCAGCACTACAGGATGGAGTGATTAATGTAAGTTATATCTATATCTATAAGGCAGCACTACAGAATGGAGTGACTAATGTAAGTTATATCTATATATATATAAGGCAGCACTACAGGATGGAGTGACTAATGTAAGTTATATCTATATATAAAAGGCAGGACTACAGGATGGAGTGACTAATGTAAGTTATATATATACATATATAAGGCAGCAATTTAGGATGGAGTGACTAATGTAAGTTATATCTAAATATATAAGGCAGCACTACAGGATGAAGTGACTAATGTAAGTTATATCTATATATATAAGGCAGCACTACAGAATGGAGTGACTAATGTAAGTTATATCTATATATATAAAAGGCATCACTACAGGATGGAGTGACTAATGTAAGTTATATCTATATATATAAGGCAGCACTACCGGATAGAGTGACTAATGTAAGTTATATCTATATATATAAGGCAGCACTACAGGATGGAGTGACTAATGTAAGTTATATCTATATATATATATAAGGCAGCACTACAGGATGGAATGACTAATGTAAGTTATATCTAAATATATAAGGCAGCACTACAGGATGGAGTGACTAATGTAAGTTATATCTATATATATATAAGGCAGCACTACAGGATGGAGTGACTAATGTAAGTTATATCTATATCTATAAGGCAGCACTACAGGATGGAGTGACTAATGTAAGTTATATATATATATATTTATATATATATATAAGGCAGGACTACAGGATTGAGTGACTAATGTAAGTTATATCTATATCTATAAGGCAGCACTACAGGATGGAGTGACTAATGTAAGTTATATCAATATATATATAAGGCAGCACTACAGGATGGAGTGACTAATGTAAGTTATATCTATATATATAAGGCAGCACTACCGGATAGAGTGACTAATGTAAGTTATATCTATATATATAAGGCAGCACTACCGGATAGAGTGACTAATGTAAGTTATATCTATATATATAAGGCAGCACTACAGGATGGAATGACTAATGTAAGTTATATCTATATATATAAGGCAGCACTACCGGATAGAGTGACTAATGTAAGTTATATCTATATATATAAGGCAGCACTACAGGATGGAGTGACTAATGTAAATTATATCTATATATATATATAAGGCAGCACTACAGGATGGAATGACTAATGTAAGTTATATCTAAATATATAAGGCAGGACTACAGGATGGAGTGACTAATGTAAGTTATATATATATATATTTATATATATATATAAGGCAGGACTACAGGATTGAGTGACTAATGTAAGTTATATCTATATATATAAGGCAGCACTACAGGATGGAGTGACTAATGTAAGTTATATCAATATATATATAAGGCAGCACTACAGGATGGAATGACTAATGTAAGTTATATCTAAATATATAAGGCAGGACTACAGGATGGAGTGACTAATGTAAGTTATATCTATATCTATAAGGCAGCACTACATGATGGAGTGACTAATGTAAGTTATATCTATATATATATATATAAGGCAGCACTACAGAATGGAATGACTAATGTAAGTTATATCTATATCTATAAGGCAGGACTACAGGATGGAGTGACTAATGTAAGTTATATATATATATATTTATATATATATATAAGGCAGGACTACAGGATTGAGTGACTAATGTAAGTTATATCTATATATATAAGGCAGCACTACAGGATGGAGTGACTAATGTAAGTTATATCAATATATATATAAGGCAGCACTACAGGATGGAGTGACTGATGTAAGTTATATCTATATCTATAAGGCAGCACTACAGGATGGAGTGACTAATGTAAGTTATATATATATATATTTATATATATATATAAGGCAGGACTACAGGATTGAGTGACTAATGTAAGTTATATCTATATATATAAGGCAGCACTACAGGATGGAGTGACTAATGTAAGTTATATCAATATATATATAAGGCAGCACTACAGGATGGAGTGACTAATGTAAGTTATATCTATATATATAAGGCAGCACTACAGGATGGAGTGACTAATGTAAGTTATATCTATATATATATAAGGCAGCACTACAGGATGGAGTGACTAATGTAAGTTATATCTATATATATAAGGCAGCACTACAGGATGGAGTGACTAATGTAAGTTATATCTATATATATAAGGCAGCACTACAGGATGGAGTGACTAATGTAAGTTATATCTAAATATATAAGGCAGCACTACAGGATGGAGTGACTAATGTAAGTTATATCTATATATATCAGGCAGCACTACTGGATGGAGTGACTAATGTAAGTAATATCTATATTTATAAGGCATCGCTACAGGATGGAGTGACTAATGTAAGTTATATTTATATCTATAAGGCAGCACTACAGGATGGAGTGACTAATGTAAGTTATATCTATATATAGAAGGCAGCACTACAGGATGGAGTGACCAATGTAAGTTATATCTATATATATAAGGCAGCACTACAGGATGGAGTGACTAATGTAAGTTATATCTATATATATAAGGCAGCACTACAGGAATGAGTGACTAATGTAAGTTATATCTATATATATAAGGCAGCACTACAGGATGGAGTGACTAATGTAAGTTATATCTATATATATATAAGGCAGCACTACAGGATGGAGTGACTAATGTAAGTTATATCTATATATATGAGGCAGCACTACCGGATGGAGTGACCAATGTAAGTTATATCTATATATATAAGGCAGCACTACAGGATGTTGTGACTAATGTAAGTTATATCTATATATATAAGGCAGCACTACAGGATGGAGTTACCAATGTAAGTTATATCTATATATATAAGGCAGCACTACCGGATGGAGTGACTAATGTAAGTTATATCTATATATATAAGGCAGCACTACAGGATGGAGTGACCAATGTAAGTTATATCTATATATATATGGCAGCACTACAGGATGGAGTGACTAATGTAAGTTATATCTATATACATAAGGCAGCACTACCGGATGGAGTGACCAATGTAAATTATATCTATATATATGTAAGGCAGCACTACCGGATGGAGTGACTAATGTAAGTTATACCTATATATATATATATAAGGCAGCACTACCGGATGGAGTGACCAATGTAAGTTATATCTATATATATAAGTGCCTATACATAGCAACAAATAACATACAAATCTATTTGAGTGTGGAATAATCAGTGCAAAGAATGAAATGAAATTATAAATTGTCTAACAATGTAATTTTAACACACTATTTAGTATGTAAATATTAAAATGTTAAAAATATTTAAAATAAAATGCGATAAAAAATAAACTCAATAGTTCGCTAGACAAACTAGCTCCATCGTGCGTGCATCTATCCAGGTGAAATCGGATGCAGATAAGAAACCAGCTCATTGTACATTGAATTATAGCTGCCCAATAAAAATATTCAAATTTTGGATTGAATTCAAGAATTTTTTATTTAATTACAAAATTTATTGTTGAAGTTTGCAACATCCATTGGCCAATATTACAGATATATACAGGACAATTAATTATTCTTTATCTTTCCTGTATCTTTTTCGTCTTTTTCATTAAGCCCATCAGACTCTAAAGTATGGAACTGGTGGTTCCAAAAGTTTTCTCTTCTCCTTCTTGCCGTGGTGTCCCACTCAGTGTTAACTTCTATATTTGAAAAGTTACATTACTAAAAGGATGTTTCTTTGAGCGAAAATGTCTTGTGAGTGGACAGTTTTTGTTGGTTTTGTACCATGATCGATGGTTATTTAGCCGAATATTAAATTTGTCCATTGTTTTTACCACGTACATAAATTGAGTTGTCCATTTTAGAGTTGGAATTTGTGTTGATAGTATAACTTTATTTTGTAAAGGAGCTAGTGACAGTTGTATTAACAGAGCAACCTACTCCACATCCTGGTTGCTACAAACAATGTTGGAGAAGGAATTGCTTATGTTGTAAAGCTGCCAATACTAGCAGTTCTTTCATACAATGTGGAACAGTGTTACATTTTGTTTAAAATTGAACAACTTAGGCGGCAAATAATGCTATTGAATTTAGAACTTAAGAGAATAAGTTTACTTGCATATTAAACGTCTTTATCGAAATCTCTAAAAACATTGTTATCGCAAATTTTAATGGGGTTTTAAAGGTTGGCTTAATAGAAGGGTAATGGTGTCTCTGCATCGATAAAAATAGTGGTAATTGCTCCTTTTCACCCGTATATTAGATTGGAAACAAAGTGTTTCCTCTTACTAGAAAAAAAACTAAGGAGCACAGGAAACTCTCTGCCTATTTCTCGTACGATTAAGGATTTATTTACGTTTTCTTGAGAATTGAAACAAAATAAGCATTTTTTAAACTTATCAAGCGATGATGAAGAAAACTTTATTTCTTAACTGTATCCCAATATCCCGGTTTTTGGTTGAGTTCGTGTTGCTCAGTCTTTAGTTTTCTATGTTGTGTTTTGTGTATTCATTCTTTGTCTTCTGATCTTTTTTTTTTACGTTTTTTGCCATGGCATTGTCAGTTTATTTTCGACTTATGAGTTTGAATGTCTCTTTCACCTCTCTATTAATTTCAATTGAAAAAATATTTACAATAGGCAGAAATGCATTCAGAAAATAATTTTTTCGTTCCGTTTTTTTGCGTTTTATTTAGGAGACTACCAGTACGCTTCAATTTTATAGAACGTTTCATCTTTTGATTTTTTGTTTTGTTTGTTTGTTTGTTTGTTTGTTATTGTTGTGTGGTTTTTTTGGGGGGGGGGGGGGGGGGGGGGCTTGTTTTGGGTCTCCTCTCCATGCAACTACCATATTAGATTAATCAGTGTAAATCTGTGTACTAAAGCTAGCATGTAAAATGCAGTTGTTAGCGTCAATTTTCATTATTTATTTCGGATAAACTGCGGAATAGTCTTAAAAAGAAAATTGTTTCCGACAATATGAAAATTAAAAATAACCATGATAATCCCCCTTCCTGCCAACAATTCCGTAGCTGTCATTTACCGGTAGTAGTTTCTATTAAAAAAAAAAACAAAAACAAAAACCAGAAATAATTTTTTTTGATATTCAGTATAGTATCTCTCATTGCAATTACAAATGTATTGATAGACAATGACGAATGATCGTTGTAACAGACAAAAGAAAAACAATAGAAAAACCTACCACAGCTCCCCCCCCCCCCCCCCTCTACGCAAATCAAACATCAATAATATAGGACAAATATGATATACAGCAACAAACGACATCAACTGAATTCCAAGCTCCTGACTTGGGACAGGCACATACAGAATGTGACGGGGTTAAACATGTTTGCTGACACGCGAAACCATCCTGCTAACCTGGGACAGTGTTGTAGCAATACAACATAAGATCAAACTATAAAAAAAAACAGTTAGAAAAGGCTTAACTCATCAGACTCGATACAAAGCAGACAAACAATTAACAAAAACACTGACCGACGTGGCAGGATGTTTATACATCCCCACAACAAACAAGACACTAAGAGCAGGTCTGAGAGTACTCGCAATTACTGACAGCTAGTACAATACAATGTTTGTTACGATATGATTGTCTGATTGTTCTTTGCTATACGTCCAGTTGGAAATATTTCATGCATATTCAGTACGATAACAAATTAAGAATAACTCCAATTGGTAGATTCTGCAAAGATGATCGATCGGGATGAAAGGCGGAAAATTAAGTTTTCAGTGGAAAAAGAGGCTCTGGTGCATGGGAACAAGATTTTATCGCGTTACAGACCACATGAAAACAGAACTCTTCTAAGACTTGTTTGTGAGGTCTTTTAGTTAACCTACAAAGAGCATGCATGGCACTCTCTTTTCACATGCTACAAGAGGCATCATATTTCACGTCGAAATGTCCAGCTTTTTATTGATACACCCCAAGCAGCCAAAACGGACGCGCCTCCTTAGCATGTCCCCCCTGGCGGAATGGGGAATTCCAGGTGACATGCATATTTCTATTTCCCGGTCATATCTTGGGGTCTGTTATATTTGTATTTACAATAAATGCTTTTTCGGAGTTTATTTAAATATGTTTGTACTTTGCATGCGCCATGAACTTTTAGGCAAACATATGATTAAAGTCCAACAAAGGACAAAAACTCCAACGCACCGCAACGTACAAAAATAAAACCAAAAGGACAAAAAACAAACACAAAAATGAAAGAAAAAGAAACAAGATTAGTATAAAACTTACAAAATTGAGTCTATGATCAAGGGAAGAAAAACAAATGGACGACAAAACGGCTCAATTACTTTTCTCGGAATGTATAATAACCTTCATGTACGTTATCAGTTGAATTTGGGTCTTCAATGCGTTCAATGCTCTTCAACTATATTTGGCCTTTTTAACTTGTTTTATTCGAGCGTCACTTATGAGTCTGTTGTAGACGACCCGCGCACGTCTGGCGTACAAAACTTTAATCCTGGTAGATATGATGAGTTTATTCGATACCCTGAATATTGATAAATTAATCTAATTCATATAGACGTGAACTCCTTGGTGTCTTATAGTATAATATGAATATACAATGTAAAATTTCCATAAGAAATAAAGCATAGAACCCATTTTACCAATCTTAATCTAATTTACATACTGCAGGGAAGGAATAGTAAAGGTGCTATTTACATATGGGCAGCAGGTAACGGAGAAACTAAAGACAACTGTAATGCTGACGGCTATGTCAACAGTATTTATACTGTAGCCATTTCTAGTGCAATGATTGGTTCCAATGCATGGTACTCTGAAGTATGTGCTGCTGCCTTAGCTGTAGCGTATGGTGGCAGTGAAGATGACAGATACCTGGTAAGTGTGTGCTGCTGCCTTAGTTGTAGCGTATGGTGGCAGCCAAGATGACATACCTGGTAAGTGTGTGCTGCTGCCTAAGTTGTAGCGTATGGTGGCAGCAAAGATGACAGATACCTGGTAAGTGTGTGCTCCTGTCTTAGCTGTAGCGTATGGTGGCAGTAAAGATGACATATACCTTGTAAGTGTGTGCTCCTGTCTTAGCTGTAGCGTATGGTGGCAGCCAAAATGACAGATACCTGGTAAGTATGTGCTCCTGCCTTAGCTGTATCGTATGATGGCAGCCAAGATGACAGATACCTGGTAAGTGTGTGCTCCTGCCTTAGCTGTAGCGTATAGCGGCAGCAAAGATGACAGATACCTGGTAAGTATGCGCTCCTGCCTTAGGTGTAGAGTATTGCGGCAGCCAAGATGACAGATACCTGGTAAGTATGTGCTCTTGTCTTAGTTGTAGCGTATGGTGGCAGCCAAAATGACAGATACCTGGTAAGTGTGCACTCCTGCCTTAGGTGAAGAGTATTGTGGCAGCCAAGATGACAGATACCTGGTAAGGGTGTGCTCCTGCCTTAGCTGTAGCGTATGGTGGCAGCCAAGATGACAGATACCTGGTAAGTATGTGTTCCTGGCTTAGCTGTACCGTATTGCGGCAGCCAAGATGACAGATACCTGGTAAGTATGATCTGCTGCCTTAGCTGTAGAGTATTGCGGCAGCCAAGATGACAAATACCTTGTAAGTATGTGTTCCTGGCTTAGCTGTAGAGTATTGCGGCAGCCAAGATGACAGATACCTGGTAAGTATGATCTGCTGCCTTAGCTGTAGAGTATTGCGGCAGCCAAGATGACAAATACCTTGTAAGTATGTGTTCCTGGTTTAGCTGTAGAGTATTGCGGCAGCCAAGATGACAGATACCTGGTAAGTATGATCTCCTGCCTTAGCTGTAGCGTATGGTGGCAGCCAAGATGACAGATACATGGGAAGTGTGTGCTCCTGTCTCTCCTGTAGCGTATGGTGGCAGCCAAAATGACAGATACCTTGTCAGTATGATCTGCTGCCTTAGCTGTAGAGTATGGCGGCAGCCAAGATGACAAATACCTGATAAGTATGTGCTCCTGGTTTAGCTGTTGAGTATTGAGGCAACCAAGATGACAGATACCTGGTAAGTATGATCTCCTGCCTTAGCTGTAGAGTATTGCGGCAGCGAAGATGACAGATACCTGGTAAGTATGATCTGCTGCCTTAGCTTTAAAGTATTGCAGCAGCCAAGATGACAGATACCTGGTAAGTTTGATCTGCTGCCTTAGCTGTAGAGTATTGCGGCTGCGAAGATGACAGATACCTGGTAAGTATGATCTGCTGCCTTAGCTTTAAAGTATTGCAGCAGCCAAGATGACAGATACCTGGTAAGTTTGATCTGCTGCCTTAGCTGTAGAGTATTGCGGCTGCGAAGATGACAGATACCTGGTAAGTATGATCTGCTGCCTTAGCTTTAAAGTATTGCAGCAGCCAAGATGACAGATACCTGGTAAGTTTGATCTGCTGCCTTAGCTGTAGAGTATTGCGGCAGCCAAGATGACAAATACCTGGTAAGTACGTGTTCCTGGTTTAGTTGTAGAGTATTGCGGCAGCCAAGATGACAGATACCTGGTAAGTATGATCTGCTGCCTTAGCTTTAAAGTATTGCAGCAGCCAAGATGACAGATACCTGGTCAGTTTGATCTGCTGCCTTAGCTGTAGAGTATTGCGGCTGCGAAGATGACAGATACCTGGTAAGTATGATCTGCTGCCTTAGCTGTAGAGTATTGCGGCTGCGAAGATGACAGATACCTGGTAAGTTTGATCTGCTGCCTTAGCTGTAGAGTATTGCGGCTGCGAAGATGACAGATACCTGGTAAGTATGATCTGCTGCCTTAGCTGTAGAGTATTGCGGCTGCGAAGATGACAGATACCTGGTAAGTATGATCTGCTGCCTTAGCTTTAAAGTATTGCAGCAGCCAAGATGACAGCTACCTGGTAAGTTTCATCTGCTGTCTTAGCTGTAGAGTATTGCGGCAGCCAAGATGACAAATACCTGGTAAGTACGAGTTCCTGGTTTAGTTGTAGAGTATTGCGGCAGCCAAGATGACAGATACCTGGTAAGTATGATCTGCTGCCTTAGCTTTAAAGTATTGCGGCAGCCAAGATGACAAATACCTGGTAAGTACGTGTTCCTGGTTTAGTTGTAGAGTATTGCGGCAGCCAAGATGACAGATACCTGGTAAGTGTGCACTCCTGCCTTAGGTGAAGAGTATTGTGGCAGCCAAGATGACAGATACCTGGTAAGGGTGTGCTCCTGCCTTAGCTGTAGCGTATGGTGGCAGCCAAGATGACAGATACCTGGTAAGTATGTGTTCCTGGCTTAGCTGTACCGTATTGCGGCAGCCAAGATGACAGATACCTGGTAAGTATGATCTGCTGCCTTAGCTGTAGAGTATTGCGGCAGCCAAGATGACAAATACCTTGTAAGTATGTGTTCCTGGCTTAGCTGTAGAGTATTGCGGCAGCCAAGATGACAGATACCTGGT
Source organism: Mytilus edulis (assembly GCF_963676685.1). NCBI lineage: Eukaryota > Metazoa > Mollusca > Bivalvia > Mytilida > Mytilidae > Mytilus > Mytilus edulis. Next base: position 361,840 of record NC_092346.1, on the reverse strand, counting down.
AAGTATGATCTGCTGCCTTAGCTGTAGAGTATTGCGGCAGCCAAGATGACAAATACCTTGTAAGTATGTGTTCCTGGTTTAGCTGTAGAGTATTGCGGCAGCCAAGATGACAGATACCTGGTAAGTATGATCTCCTGCCTTAGCTGTAGCGTATGGTGGCAGCCAAGATGACAGATACATGGGAAGTGTGTGCTCCTGTCTCTCCTGTAGCGTATGGTGGCAGCCAAAATGACAGATACCTTGTCAGTATGATCTGCTGCCTTAGCTGTAGAGTATGGCGGCAGCCAAGATGACAAATACCTGATAAGTATGTGCTCCTGGTTTAGCTGTTGAGTATTGAGGCAACCAAGATGACAGATACCTGGTAAGTATGATCTCCTGCCTTAGCTGTAGAGTATTGCGGCAGCGAAGATGACAGATACCTGGTAAGTATGATCTGCTGCCTTAGCTTTAAAGTATTGCAGCAGCCAAGATGACAGATACCTGGTAAGTTTGATCTGCTGCCTTAGCTGTAGAGTATTGCGGCTGCGAAGATGACAGATACCTGGTAAGTATGATCTGCTGCCTTAGCTTTAAAGTATTGCAGCAGCCAAGATGACAGATACCTGGTAAGTTTGATCTGCTGCCTTAGCTGTAGAGTATTGCGGCTGCGAAGATGACAGATACCTGGTAAGTATGATCTGCTGCCTTAGCTTTAAAGTATTGCAGCAGCCAAGATGACAGATACCTGGTAAGTTTGATCTGCTGCCTTAGCTGTAGAGTATTGCGGCAGCCAAGATGACAAATACCTGGTAAGTACGTGTTCCTGGTTTAGTTGTAGAGTATTGCGGCAGCCAAGATGACAGATACCTGGTAAGTATGATCTGCTGCCTTAGCTTTAAAGTATTGCAGCAGCCAAGATGACAGATACCTGGTCAGTTTGATCTGCTGCCTTAGCTGTAGAGTATTGCGGCTGCGAAGATGACAGATACCTGGTAAGTATGATCTGCTGCCTTAGCTGTAGAGTATTGCGGCTGCGAAGATGACAGATACCTGGTAAGTTTGATCTGCTGCCTTAGCTGTAGAGTATTGCGGCTGCGAAGATGACAGATACCTGGTAAGTATGATCTGCTGCCTTAGCTGTAGAGTATTGCGGCTGCGAAGATGACAGATACCTGGTAAGTATGATCTGCTGCCTTAGCTTTAAAGTATTGCAGCAGCCAAGATGACAGCTACCTGGTAAGTTTCATCTGCTGTCTTAGCTGTAGAGTATTGCGGCAGCCAAGATGACAAATACCTGGTAAGTACGAGTTCCTGGTTTAGTTGTAGAGTATTGCGGCAGCCAAGATGACAGATACCTGGTAAGTATGATCTGCTGCCTTAGCTTTAAAGTATTGCGGCAGCCAAGATGACAAATACCTGGTAAGTACGTGTTCCTGGTTTAGTTGTAGAGTATTGCGGCAGCCAAGATGACAGATACCTGGTAAGTGTGCACTCCTGCCTTAGGTGAAGAGTATTGTGGCAGCCAAGATGACAGATACCTGGTAAGGGTGTGCTCCTGCCTTAGCTGTAGCGTATGGTGGCAGCCAAGATGACAGATACCTGGTAAGTATGTGTTCCTGGCTTAGCTGTACCGTATTGCGGCAGCCAAGATGATAGATACCTGGTAAGTATGATCTGCTGCCTTAGCTGTAGAGTATTGCGGCAGCCAAGATGACAAATACCTTGTAAGTATGTGTTCCTGGCTTAGCTGTAGAGTATTGCGGCAGCCAAGATGACAGATACCTGGTAAGTATGATCTGCTGCCTTAGCTGTAGAGTATTGCGGCAGCCAAGATGACAAATACCTTGTAAGTATGTGTTCCTGGTTTAGCTGTAGAGTATTGCGGCAGCCAAGATGACAGATACCTGGTAAGTATGATCTCCTGCCTTAGCTGTAGCGTATGGTGGCAGCCAAGATGACAGATACATGGGAAGTGTGTGCTCCTGTCTCTCCTGTAGCGTATGGTGGCAGCCAAAATGACAGATACCTTGTCAGTATGATCTGCTGCCTTAGCTGTAGAGTATGGCGGCAGCCAAGATGACAAATACCTGATAAGTATGTGCTCCTGGTTTAGCTGTTGAGTATTGAGGCAACCAAGATGACAGATACCTATACCTGGTAAGTACGTGTTCCTGGTTTAGTTGTAGAGTATTGCGGCAGCCAAGATGACAGATACCTGGTAAGTATGATCTGCTGCCTTAGCTTTAAAGTATTGCAGCAGCCAAGATGACAGATACCTGGTCAGTTTGATCTGCTGCCTTAGCTGTAGAGTATTGCGGCTGCGAAGATGACAGATACCTGGTAAGTATGATCTGCTGCCTTAGCTGTAGAGTATTGCGGCTGCGAAGATGACAGATACCTGGTAAGTTTGATCTGCTGCCTTAGCTGTAGAGTATTGCGGCTGCGAAGATGACAGATACCTGGTAAGTATGATCTGCTGCCTTAGCTGTAGAGTATTGCGGCTGCGAAGATGACAGATACCTGGTAAGTATGATCTGCTGCCTTAGCTTTAAAGTATTGCAGCAGCCAAGATGACAGCTACCTGGTAAGTTTCATCTGCTGTCTTAGCTGTAGAGTATTGCGGCAGCCAAGATGACAAATACCTGGTAAGTACGAGTTCCTGGTTTAGTTGTAGAGTATTGCGGCAGCCAAGATGACAGATACCTGGTAAGTATGATCTGCTGCCTTAGCTTTAAAGTATTGCGGCAGCCAAGATGACAAATACCTGGTAAGTACGTGTTCCTGGTTTAGTTGTAGAGTATTGCGGCAGCCAAGATGACAGATACCTGGTAAGTGTGCACTCCTGCCTTAGGTGAAGAGTATTGTGGCAGCCAAGATGACAGATACCTGGTAAGGGTGTGCTCCTGCCTTAGCTGTAGCGTATGGTGGCAGCCAAGATGACAGATACCTGGTAAGTATGTGTTCCTGGCTTAGCTGTACCGTATTGCGGCAGCCAAGATGACAGATACCTGGTAAGTATGATCTGCTGCCTTAGCTGTAGAGTATTGCGGCAGCCAAGATGACAAATACCTTGTAAGTATGTGTTCCTGGCTTAGCTGTAGAGTATTGCGGCAGCCAAGATGACAGATACCTGGTAAGTATGATCTGCTGCCTTAGCTGTAGAGTATTGCGGCAGCCAAGATGACAAATACCTTGTAAGTATGTGTTCCTGGTTTAGCTGTAGAGTATTGCGGCAGCCAAGATGACAGATACCTGGTAAGTATGATCTCCTGCCTTAGCTGTAGCGTATGGTGGCAGCCAAGATGACAGATACATGGGAAGTGTGTGCTCCTGTCTCTCCTGTAGCGTATGGTGGCAGCCAAAATGACAGATACCTTGTCAGTATGATCTGCTGCCTTAGCTGTAGAGTATGGCGGCAGCCAAGATGACAAATACCTGATAAGTATGTGCTCCTGGTTTAGCTGTTGAGTATTGAGGCAACCAAGATGACAGATACCTGGTAAGTATGATCTCCTGCCTTAGCTGTAGAGTATTGCGGCAGCGAAGATGACAGATACCTGGTAAGTATGATCTGCTGCCTTAGCTTTAAAGTATTGCAGCAGCCAAGATGACAGATACCTGGTAAGTTTGATCTGCTGCCTTAGCTGTAGAGTATTGCGGCTGCGAAGATGACAGATACCTGGTAAGTATGATCTGCTGCCTTAGCTTTAAAGTATTGCAGCAGCCAAGATGACAGATACCTGGTAAGTTTGATCTGCTGCCTTAGCTGTAGAGTATTGCGGCAGCCAAGATGACAAATACCTGGTAAGTACGTGTTCCTGGTTTAGTTGTAGAGTATTGCGGCAGCCAAGATGACAGATACCTGGTAAGTATGATCTGCTGCCTTAGCTTTAAAGTATTGCAGCAGCCAAGATGACAGATACCTGGTCAGTTTGATCTGCTGCCTTAGCTGTAGAGTATTGCGGCTGCGAAGATGACAGATACCTGGTAAGTATGATCTGCTGCCTTAGCTGTAGAGTATTGCGGCTGCGAAGATGACAGATACCTGGTAAGTTTGATCTGCTGCCTTAGCTGTAGAGTATTGCGGCTGCGAAGATGACAGATACCTGGTAAGTATGATCTGCTGCCTTAGCTGTAGAGTATTGCGGCTGCGAAGATGACAGATACCTGGTAAGTATGATCTGCTGCCTTAGCTTTAAAGTATTGCAGCAGCCAAGATGACAGCTACCTGGTAAGTTTCATCTGCTGTCTTAGCTGTAGAGTATTGCGGCAGCCAAGATGACAAATACCTGGTAAGTACGAGTTCCTGGTTTAGTTGTAGAGTATTGCGGCAGCCAAGATGACAGATACCTGGTAAGTATGATCTGCTGCCTTAGCTTTAAAGTATTGCGGCAGCCAAGATGACAAATACCTGGTAAGTACGTGTTCCTGGTTTAGTTGTAGAGTATTGCGGCAGCCAAGATGACAGATACCTGGTAAGTATGATCTCCTGCCTTAGCTGTAGAGTATTGCGGCAGCCAAGATGACAGATACCTGGTAAGTATGTGTTCCTGGATTAGCTTTACCGTATTGCGGCAGCAAAGACGACAGATACCTGGTAAGTATGATGTCATGCCTTAGTTGTAGAGTATTGCGGCAGCCAAGATGACAGATACCTGGTAAGTATGTGTTCCTGGCTTAGCTGTACCGTATTGCAGCAGCCAAAATGACAGATGCCTGTTAAGTATGCGCTCTTGCCTTAGGTGTAGAGTACTGCGGCAGCCAAGATGACAGATACCTGGTAAGTGTGCACTCCTGATTTAGGTGAAGAGTATTGCGGCAGCCAAGATGACAGATACCTGGTAAGTGTGTGCTCCTGCCTTAGTTGTAGCGTATGTTGGCAGCCAAGATGACAGATACCTGGTAAGTATGTGCTCCTGCCTTAGCTCTTGCGTATTGCGGCAGCCAAGATGACAGATACCTGATAAGTATGTGTTCCTGGCTTAGCTGCAGCGTATGATGGCAGCCAAGATGACAGATACCTGGAAAGTATGTGATCCTGCATTAGCTGTAGCGTATGGTGGCAGCCAAAATGACAGATACCTGGTAAGTGTGTGTTCCTGGCTTAGCTGTACGGTATTGCGGCAGCCAAGATGACAGATACCTGGTAAATGTGTGTTCCTGGCTTAGCTGTACGGTATTGAGGCAGCCAAGATGACAGATATCTGGAAAGTATGTGATCCTGCTTTAGCTGTAGCGTATTGCGGCAGCCAAGATGACAGATAACTGATAAGTATGTGTTCCTGGCGTAGCTGTACCGAATTGCGACAGCCAAGATGACAGATACCTGGTAAGTGTGTGCTCCTGCCTTAGCTGTAGCGTATTGCGGCAGCCAAGATGACAAATACCTGGTAAGTATGTGTTCCTGGCTTAGCTGTACCGTATTGCGGCAGCAAAGATGACAGATACCTGGTAAGTGTGTGCTCCTGCCTAAGCTGTACCGTATTGCGGCAGCAAAGATGACAAATACCTGGTAAGTATGCGCTCCTGCCTTAGGTGTAGCGTATGGTGGCAGCCAAAATGACAGATACCTGGTAAGTGTGCACTCCTGCCTTAGGTGAAGAGTATTGTGGCAGCCAAGATGACAGATACCTGGTAAGGGTGTGCTCTTGCCTTAGCTGTAGCGTATGGTGGCAGCTAATATGACAGATACCTGGTAAGTGTGTGCTCCTGTCTTAGCTGTAGCGTATGGTGGCAGCCAAGATGACAGATACCTGGTAAGTGTGTGTTCCTGGCTTAGCTGTACCGTATTGCGGCAGCCAAGATGACAGATACCTGGTAAGTATGATCTGCTGTCTTAGCTGTAGAGTATTGCGGCAGCCAAGATGACAAATACCTTGTAAGTATGTGTTACTGGTTTAGCTGTAGAGTATTGCGGCAGCCAAGATGACAGATACCTGGTAAGTATGATCTGCTGCCTTAGCTGTAGCGTATGGCGGCAGCCAAGATGACAGATACCTGGGAAGTGTGTGCTCCTGTCTCTCCTGTAGCGTATGGTGGCAGCCAAAATGACAGATACCTTGTCAGTATGATCTGCTGCCTTAGCTGTAGAGTATTGCGGCAGCCAAGATGACAAATACCTGGTAAGTATGTGCTCCTGGTTTAGCTGTAGAGTATTGAGGCAGCCAAGATAACAGATACCTGGTAAGTATGATCTCCTGCCTTAGCTGTAGAGTATTGCGGCAGCGAAGATGACAGATACCTGGTAAGTATTATCTGCTGCCTTAGCTTTAGAGTATTGCAGCAGCCAAGATAACAGATACCTGGTAGGTTTGATCTGCTGCCTTAGCTGTAGAGTATTGCGGCAGCCAAGATGACAAATACCTGGTAAGTACGTGTTCCTGGTTTAGTTGTAGAGTATTGCGGCAGCCAAGATGACAGATACCTGGTAAGTATGATCTCCTGCCTTAGCTGTAGAGTATTGTGGCAGCCAAGATGACAGATACCTGGTAAGTATGTGTTCCTGGCTTAGCTGTACCGTATTGCAGCAGCCAAAATGACAGATACCTGTTAAGTATGCGCTCTTGCCTTAGGTGTAGAGTATTGCGGCAGCCAAGATGACAGATACCTGGTAAGTGTGCACTCCTGATTTAGGTGAAGAGTATTGCGGCAGCCAAGATGACAGATACCTGGTAAGTGTGTGCTCCTGCCTTAGTTGTAGCGTATGTTGGCAGCCAAGATGACAGATACCTGGTAAGTATGTGCTCCTGCCTTAGCTCTAGCGTATTGCGGCAGCCAAGATGACAAATACCTGATAAGTACATGTATGTGTTCCTGGCTTAGCTGCAGCGTATGATGGTAGCCAAGATGACAGATACCTGGTAAGTGTGTGCTCCTGCCTTTGATGTAGCGTATTGTGGCAGCCAAAATGACAGATACCTGGTAAGTGTGTGTTCCTGGCTTAGCTGTACGGTATTGCGGCAGCCAAGATGACAGATCTCTGGTAAATGTGTGTTCCTGGCTTAGCTGTACGGTATTGCGGCAGCCAAGATTTCAGATACCTGATAAGTGTGTGCTCCTGCCTTAGATGTAGCGTATGGTGGCAGCCAAGATGACAGATACCTGGTAAGTGTGTGCTCCTGCCTTAGATGTAGCGTATGGTGGCAGCCAAGATGACAGATACCTGGTAAGTGTGTGCTCCTGCCTTAGATGTAGCGTATGTTGGCAGCCAAGATGACAGATACCTGGAAAGTATGATCTCCTGCCTTAGCTGTAGCGTATGGATGCAGCCAAGATGACAGATACCTGATAAGTGTGTGCTCCTGCCTTAGATGTAGCGTATGGTGGCAGCCAAGATGACAGATACCTAGTAAGTGTGTGCTCCTGCCTTACCTGTAGCGTATGATGGCAGTCAAGATGACAGATACCTGGTAAGTGTGTGCTTCTGCTTTAGCTGTACCGTATTGCGGCAGCCAAGATGATATATACCTGGTAAGTATGTGCTCCTGCCTTAGCTGTAGCGTATGGTGGCAGTCAAGATGACAGATACCTGGTAAGTGTGTGCTCCTGCCTTAGATGTAGCGTATTGCGGCAGCCAAGATGCCAGATACCTGGAAAGTATATGATCCTGCCTTAGATGTAGCGTATGGTGACAGCCAAGATGATAGATACCTGGTAAGTATGTGCTGCTGCCTTAGCTGTAGCGTATGGTGGTAGTCAAGATGACAGATACCTGGCAAGTGTGCTCTTGCCTTATCTGTAGCGTATGGTGGCAGCCAAGATGACAGATACCTGGTAAGTATGTGCTCCTGCCTTAGCGGTAGCGTATGGTGGTAGTCAAGATGACAGATACCTGGTAAGTGTGTGCTCCTGCCTTAGTTGTAGCGTATGGTAGGAGCCAAGATGACAGATACCTGGTAAGTGTGTGCTCCTGCCTTAGTTGTAGCGTATGGTGGTAGTCAAGATGACAGATACCTGGTAAGTCTTCTGTTACAGTACAAAAGTATCAATATTTTACAGCCTTCAACTGTAGATAACAATTAGAAAGTTCATATTTTCTTCAAAATATACATAAGAAGATGTGGTATGAGTGCCAATGAGACAACTCTCCATCCAAGTCACAATGTGTAAAAAGTAAACAATTATAGGTCAAAGTACGGCCTTCAACACGGAGCCTTGGCTCACACCGAACAGCAAGCTATTAAGGCCCCAAAATGACTGGTGTGAAACAATTCAAACAGGAAAACTAACAGTCTAATCTATATGAAAAACAAGAAACGAGAAACACTTCTTATGAACCACATCAACAAACAACAACCACTGAACAACATGCTCCTGACTTAGGACAGCTGCATACAAATGCAGCGGCTTTAAACGTTTTAACAAGCGCCAACCTTCAAACTTACTGAAACAGTAGTGTAACATTACAACATAAAAAGACACACTATAAAATATCAGTTGAAATGGCTTAATTCGATCAAAAGGACTTACAAACAAAAACAAGCAAACACACACTGAACGAATAAGTTCGACCCATGACACAACACATACATTGTAGCTTTGTTTTTAGGGCCCCGTCTGCTGATCTTGTTGTGCTAGTTTTTCAACAAACATTGATAGATATGTATAATATGTTATTCCAAATTGAATAATGGTGTCAAATTTGTTAAAAATCACAAGATTTTGAGAAACATCTTTTTGTGCTAGGATTTCAGCAACAATTTATATTAGGTACAATAAATTATTCCAAATTGATTTCCGGTGACAACATTTATACGCCAGCTGCCAATTTTGATAAGGCCGCTAAAATTCATAAACATCTCATAGTGCTGGGATTTTTTTTTTACGTAACTTGGTATTCACGTAGACCATATCCTGAATAATCCCTGCTGTCAAAATTTACATATCATGTGTCAAATTTGCAGTAAGTGTATTACAAATGTAAAGCCTTAAAGGCTTTGAGGTTTAAACTTAATTAAAAAAGAAATCCCGTAGCCAGATTTGGGACAACCTTTTTTAAAGTTTCAATGCTCTTCATCTGCCTTATTGATTTAGCCTTTTAACTCTTTTAATTTGAGCGCCACTGTCGAGTCTTGTGTTCACGAAACGCGCGTCTGGCCTACAGCATTGATAGCCTTGTATCTTTTATGAGTTGATACCAGTGCGAGATATTTTTGCGGCGTAAATTTTGTTTCAGCCAACCAATTTTATTTGTAAATGGATTTCTTAGGCAAAAATACACGTATACATACCATATTGGCCATGTACATTATGAATAAAAGTATTCGGAATACCTCAGTGAATGAGCAACCAAGCGAAAACAGTAACCAAAAGGCATCTGAAAATCACCATCTTCATTTTTCCAACAAAGATCGTTAAAAGAGTTTTCCATAAAAAATAGCCAGTAAATATGGATATTAACATTTTTGAAATAAATAAAAGCCAGTATATATACACGCGGCATGTTCCTTTTGTTTAGGGCATTTTGTATTCCCGGATCTTAAATGTTCTATGTATACTGGACAGATTTGATATATCCATGACTGTAGAAATGGTGTGATTAAAACCATTCTTCATTAAGTTGAAACAAGTATATGAAATAGACAATTGTATATTTTCTAAACGACAATAAAGGTAATCAGCGATTTTTTTTCTAATTTAGACAACAACAACAACATCATCAGGATGTAAAAGTGATGGTATCCAGGGAACGTCGTACGCAGCACCTATTGCTTCCGGTATTGTTGCTCTTACACTCGAGTCTAAGTACGTATATGTCGCTGCTGGAATAAGTCCTCGAACACTAGAAGTTAAACGGTATCATCATGTATAATTAATGGGATTTGCTTTCATGCAATTCAATATCTAAAGGTGTTTGTTGAGTTCCTCTAACGGACCAGGCGAATTGTTTTCGCTTTGATATTTGGTACACAAATTATGACCATTTACAGCTATTGGAACTGCTGTTTTAACAGACGAAACAATATATCACCACTTAAACGAGCGTCTGGCGTATATACTAAATTTAGTCCTGGTATCTATGATGAGTTTATTTACAACCACTGGGTTTTTCTCGAGTAACTATACCTGTCTCTAATAATTATTTTCCCTTGATTGTTAAAGTAGCAGTTTTGTTAGCTATAGAATCGATGCAAATAAGTGTTTAGCTGTACAAGACTAGGAAGAGCTAAACGCATTTTGTCTTGACTTCAACAGCAGCAATACTATTAGGTTATTGTTTTTTTTTATTATTAATTTACTGTTTTACAAATTTTAGAATTTTTTGAAATACTAAGGCTTTTCTACCTCAGGCATAGATTAACTTAGCTGTATTTGGCAAAACTTTAAGGAATTTTGGTCCTCAGTGCTCTTCAACTTCGTACTTTATTTGACCTTTTTAACTTTTTTGGATTCGAGCGTCACTGATGAGTCTTTTGTAGACGAAACGCGCGTCTGGTGTATACACTAAATTTAGTCCTGGTATATATGATGAGTTTATTTACAACCACTGGGTCGATGCCACTGCTGGTGGAGATTTATTTCCCCGAGGGTATCACAAGCCCAGTAGTCAGCACTTTTTGTGCTTTGTGCTGACATGAATTGTCATTGATATGGTTATATTTATAAATTTACTGTTTACAAATTTTTGAATTTTTTGAAATACTAAAGCTTTTCTACCTCAGCCATAGATTACCTTAGCTGTATTTGGCAAAACTTTTAGGATTTTGGTCCTCAGTGCTCTTCAACTTCGTACTTTATTTGGCCTTTTTAACCTTTTTGGATTCGAGCGTCACTGATGAGTCTTTTGTAGACGAAACGCGCGTCTGGCGTATATACTAAATTTAGTCCATGTATCTATGATGAGTTTATTTACATGTGTACAACTAATTGTACTATGGTTTCAATATTCAAAGTAAAATCTGCGCCTCTAGCTATTCATATCTTTTTAACACTCTGAGCTAAGCAGCTTGTATCTTTGCCGTAATAATGTACATAACCTGTCGTATCGTTGATCTTCATTATGATGTAAACAACTACATAAAACAATAACCTAATAGTATTGCTGCTGTTGAAGTCAAGACAAAATGCGTTTAGCTCTTCCTAGTCTTGTACAGCTAAACACCTATTTGCATCGATTCTATAGCTAACAAAACTGCTACTTTAACAATCAAGGGAAAATAATTATTAGAGACAGGTATAGTTACTCGAGAAAAACTATGTCCCTGTAACTATGGAACGCCACATCTGTCTTACTGTGAACTCTGATATTACTTTATGTTGTTTTATTATTACTTGATGATATTTGGTCTTTACTTAATATGGTTTTGACATTAAATAATGAAGTTTTGATATAACTCAATATGGAATAGCCATTACTTAATGATATTTCGATATTACACGATATGGTCTGGTATTGACTTGATATAGTTTTGTCATTACTTAATATGGTTTTGCCAATACTCAATGTGGTTTCACCATTATTTAATGTGGTTGTGTCATTAGGCAATGTGGATTTAACATTTCTTGAAATGGTCACGTGATTTTACCTCATCAAGTAATGTGATAACCACATCAAAGAAAACAGGACCACATCAAATACTGAAAAAACCACATCATGTAGTGTAAAATCGTCAAATTTTGAAACATCATTACGTAATGTAAAAGCCATATTAAGAATTGGAAAAAGCATCATTACGGAATAACAAAACCACATCATGTAATGAAACAACTACATTACGTTAAGTCACATTCACATAAAGTAATGTTAAAACCACATTGCCTAATGACACAAACACATTAAAAAACCACATCGAGTTATGACAACGCCATATTAAGTAATGACAAAACTATATCAAGTCAATCATGTCAATACGAAACCATATCGTGTAATATCGAGATATCATTAAGTAATGACTATTAAATATTGAGTTAAATCAAAACATCAGTACGTCATGTCAAAACCATAAATGTAAAGAACAAATATCATCAAGTAATAATACAACAACATAACGTAATACCAGAGTTCCACATAAGACAGCTGTGGCGTTCCATATGTAACCGTTTCTGGTGTTGCTAAGACAGTCAAGGCGAACAAAGTATCTAACATCTTTGCTACAAAACTTTAGGCAAAGTAAGAAAATGAAATTGCTATATAAAATACTGTAAACCAACATATTTTCGCGCATACATTAATTCGCGTTAAGATCTCTCGTCGATTTATTCTCGCGATCTTCTTATTTTCTTGATATATTTTCATATGAGCGAAGATCCAAGTTGTAAATATTATCGACGATTAAATGAGTTATTTTTATACTCGCCAAAGTCTCAAAAATAAATCGCTCTCGAAAATTATAGTATAATAATAATAATAATAATAATAATAATAATAATAATAATAATAATAATAATAAAAATAATATCTTCATTTAAAGAGAGTAACTCATTTGGATTAAACTAATTTTCAATAAGGCTCTCTACATACAATATCAACTACATGAACAAAACATAATGAGTTTAAGGGTCATAACCTTTATCAGCTCACTGGATGAATCAAAAAATTCTAACAGATTTTAATGAAATTGACAACATTGTGCAATGTGGAAGGCACTCGAAGGGGATTTTCATTTACCCAAAAAGTTAAAATTTATTTTTTAATCTTTATAGAAACAGATTCTCACATAGTTACTAGTAGATTATCCGATTAAGTCAATCTCGATAGTTAAAATTGATAATTTAACTATCTCCATTAGACAACTTTTTGAAATTTTGGATCCTCAATGCTCTTCAACTTTGTACTTGTTTGGCTTTCTAAATATTTTGATATGAGCGTCACTGATGAGTCTTATGTAGACGAAACATGCTCTTCAACTTTGTACTTGTTTGGCTTTCTAAATATTTTGATATGAGCGTCACTGATGAGTCTTATGTAGACGAAACGCGCGTCTGGCTTACTAAATCATAATCCTGGTACTTTTGATAACTAATTCGATAAATCCGATAATCCACTGGTATCAATGTAAGAATCTATATATATAACAACAATAAAAATTAATACACATATAGTATACATTGTTGTTTAACTTATATACATTTCAAACTGTTAAAAATATAATGACTTCTAAGAGTATTTGAATGCAGATACAGTTTTTGATTTTTCAATTTCACTGGATAGTGAATTCCACACTTTTGGACCACTAAATAAAAACTTTATTTGTACATTTTATATATTTGATTTAGGGACAATAAAATTATCTGATGATGAAAGTCGAGTATTGTACGATTGTTTACTATTTGTAGGCACACTGAGATTTGGTAAATATTTTGGTGCCAGTTTATGTTTTGATTTAAACACTAATAATAACTTGTGGTACAGTATTCTCTTAGTACTTAACAGGAATAATTCCAAAATCCTTAAATGGTTCAATAGATGGTTTACGAAAATTGTGTTCGTTTGAAATAGTTATAGTTGCCTTTTTTCAATTTTAGTAAACTGTCAATTAAAAACTTGTTACAGTTACCCCATACTGAACAACAGTAATCCAAATTTGGAAGAATATAAGGATTGTAAAATAGAATGCGTGCATTATGATTCAAGTATTTCTTGATTCTTTTTTAATAACGCTAAAAAAGAAATAACTTTTTTGATAATATGATAGTAATTTGATCATAACAAGACAGGGTGGCACTGGCGTAAAAAAAATACCAAGGACTTTTTCACAGTGACTTTCATTAATATGTTTACCATTAATGGATATATTTAATGTGTCATTGCACATGACAGATAGTTTTTGTTTTGAACCTATACACATTGTCCTATTTTTTGACACATTTACTAACAATTTGTTTTCATCAACCCAATGACAAATATTTTCTAATACAACATTGCGTGCCTGGCTTATATATCTTTTGTCTTTTCAAATCACAGAAATAGTGCTACCATCAGCAAATAGATCAGTATTATGATTAGGATTATATAAAGGCAAATCATTAATAAATATTAAGAATAATATAAGACCCACAACTGACCCTTGACGTACACCTACTTTAAATGTAGATATATTTGAAAAAAGTATTTGAAATGGATACGAACTGATGTCTATCGGCCAAATACAGTAAGGAGATGTGATATGATTACCAATTAGACAATCATCCAACAGATCCCAAATGAAATGACTTTAAGTACCTATAAGTTATTTGATATACCTTAGCAACAATCACTGGGAATATTCGAACTATATAAACCTGAATGTATTGCTGTTCTATGCAAATAATTATTTTATAGACCTGCAAATACTGGCAGTCTGCTAAAAAGTAAGCGTATACATTATGATAATACAACGAATAAGCGCAGTCTAAAGTAGATTCTAAACTTTATTTCAAAAGATGTTTAAAAAATATTAACTACAGTCATAAGTTTATATGCTGTTAAAAACATCAAACACACATTAATATTGATGTAGGTTACGCAGATTTTTTGTAAACACATACAAATATTTCTAGTCATACACGGAGACATTTTTGCAATTTATTTCTCCTTATTGATATGTATTACATATTCGGCAAAATTGTTCTATTTTGGCAGTCCAGATCTGACATGGAGGGACATTCAACATCTGATTGTTTTCACATCAAACAGGAATGGTTTGAATGACACATACTCTGATTGGTCAATGAATGGAGCAAATAAAGAATGTGAGTTTCGGGGGAAAAAATGTAATAAAACGGTATAGAACACACCATTACAAGCATGTCCCATAGAACACACAAGTACAATAAAATTGAGAATGGAAATGGGGAATGTGTCAAAGAGACAACAACCCGACCAAATAAAAAACAACAGCAGAGGGTCACCAACAGGTCTTCAATGTAGCGAGAAATTCCCGCACCCGGAGGCGTCCTTCAGCTGGCCCCTAAACAAATATATACTAGTCCAGTGATAATGAACGCCATACTAATTTCCAAATTGTACACAAGAAACTAAAATTAAAATAATACAAGACTAACAAAGGCCAGAGGCTCCTGACTTGGGACAGGCGCAAAAATGCGGCGGGGTTAAACATGTTTGTGAGATCTCAACCCTCCCCCTATACCTCTAACCAATGTAGTAAAGTAAACGCATAACAATACGCACATTAAAATTCAGTTCAAGAGAAATCCGAGTCTGATGTCAGAAGATGTAACCAAAGAAAATAAACAAAATGACAATAATACATAAATAACAACAGACTACTAGCAGTTAACTGACATGCCAGCTCCAGACTTCAATTAAACTGACTGAAAGATATGATTTCATCATAGGAACATCAGGCACAATCCTTCCCGTTAGGGGTTTAGTATCATACCATCATAACATATATGAGAAGAACATAACCCGTGTCATGCCAACAACTGTTTTT
The DNA here is from genome assembly GCF_963676685.1 of Mytilus edulis. Lineage (NCBI taxonomy): Eukaryota > Metazoa > Mollusca > Bivalvia > Mytilida > Mytilidae > Mytilus > Mytilus edulis. Next base: position 346,484 of record NC_092346.1, on the reverse strand, counting down.
AGAATAAATGTGTTTAGTTCCGATGCAAAGACCTTATCAGTGACTCAATATTAACGCCAAAATATGCAATCTTTAATGACTTGACAACAGTATCGTAATTATATCCCTTCTTAATAAGTCTATTCAAAGGTTTTGTAAGTTTCTGAGGTGAATACTGACACCTTTGTGCTTTATAAAGAATATTACCATAAAAAATTGGATGTGAAATACCTGAACGTATTAGAAGTCTGCATGTTGGGCTATATTTACGAATGATGTCTTTATACCGATGATAAAATTTAGTAAATGTTTTGACTAGTTTGTGATATCGAAAACCCTGGTGTAATAATTTTTCAGTAATACATAAATTTCTCTCGTTAAAATCTAAAACATTGTTACATACACGAGCGAATCGTACAAGTTGAGATATATAAACACCGTAAGATGGTGACAAGGGAACGTCACCATCTAAAAACGGATAATTAATGATAGGAAATAAAAAATCATCCCTTTTATCATAAATTTTAGTATTTAGCTTTCCATTAGTGATATAGATATCAAGATCGAGAAAAGGGCAGTGGTCATTGTTAGTATTAGCTTTATTTAAAGTAAGTTCAACAGGATAAATTTCATTAATATACATACTGAAGTCGTCATTATTGAGAGCCAAAATATCATCCAAATATCTAAAAGTATTATTAAATTTGTTTATCAGATGTTGTTTCAAAGGGTCTTTGCTTATTTTTGTCATAAATTGTAACTCATAACAATACAAAAACAGGTCCGCAATAAGTGGTGCACAGTTAGTCCCCATTGGAATTCCGATAATCTGACGATATACGGAATCCCCAAAGCGAACAAAAATGTTATCTAGTAAAAATTCAAGGGCATATATAGTATCAAAGCATGTCCAATTAACATAGTTTTTTTGTTTATTGCTACTAAAAAATGACCTAAAAGAGTTTGAACATATATATTCACATTCTGATTTTTTGAATGCCCATTTAATTAGGTGTGTGAATTTTTTCTTAATGAGAATGTGAGGCAATGTGGTATACAGGGTAGAAAAATCAAAACTTTGTACAGATTCAACATCACCAATATAAGCATGCAATTTATCAAGTACTTCCAACGAGTTCTTGACACTCCAAAAGTAATTTATTCCACTATTTTCGAAGGCCTTATTTGAACAATTTATTATCAGGTTTTTAATTGTACCAAGTGTGCTGGTAAGAAGAATAGACAATTTAGTAGTTGAACAATGGCTTGAAGACGAAATAAATCTATATTTGTAAGGGGTTTTGTGTAGCTTCGGAAGCCAATACATAGTTGGGACTTTCATTGTATTTGGTTCTGCTTGTAAAGCAGTGGCTAAAAGTTTATGTTTGTTACAGATTTCGTTTTCAGAAAATAGAGTCAGTTGGAATGTTGGTGAATTGGTGATTTCCTTTTTCAGAACCTCAATGTAAAATTTACGTCAAACAATAATAATATTATTAGCAGCTTTATCTGCCGGGACAAAAACAAATTCCTTGGCTAGTTCTTTTAGTTTATGTTTGATACGAGAAATAGGTTTATTGTGGTTATTGTTTATAGTAAAATGTTCTTTAAAATGTTGAATACGTATATCAACTATCTTCATTACTGAATTAAAAAAAGAGTCCAAAGATTTTTTGTCAGCTTTTTCACGTTTTATCCATTTCATACAGTAAGTATGGAGTGAGTCGTGGATGATATTACGACACTCATTCCAATTAATAATTGACGGGGGACGATATTTAGGTCCTTTACTGAGGAATGATTTTAACTCTCGGTCTTGAACGATGTTAAGATCTCCTGTTATAACATGGGAAATGGGTCCATAAATATATTCGGAATTACTGCAATTACATGAAGTAGGTGTATTTTCACTGATATTAACATCTTTACACAATTGACTATAATTGAACACAAATTTCCGGGTAGATTTCTTGTAAATATAACAAATAAGAGGTAGCTCAGTATTGTCAAAATATCCAGGAATTTGTTCTTTAACAGAATGGTCGTTAAATATACCGGCAATATTTACAAAATCAAAGCCTTTATTGACATACTTAATTTTAATAAAATGTTTTTTATGATCTTCAGGGCGATCAATTTTGGGAAATAATTTAGAATAACAATATGCCATAATAATTTGAACAATTTCATACTTAGGACTGCTATATGAAATTGTGTTGCAATCCTCCAAAATTTTATTTAACTTATTAACCGGTAACAAGCATATCCCATATAAAACACCAGACTGAGTACAATCATGTCCCTAAGAACATATCAGTACAATATAAAAAAGAAGATGTGGTATGATTTCCAATGAGACAACTATCCACAAAAGACCAAAATGACACAGACATTAACAACTATAGGTCACCGTACGGCCTTCAACAATGAACAAAGCCCGTACCGCATAGTCAGCTATAAAAGGACAAGCATGTCCCTTAGAACAATTCAGTAAAAGCATGTGCCATAGAACACACCAGTACAGACATGTCCGATAGAACACACCAGTACAGGCGTGTCCTATAGAACACATCAGTACAGACATGTCTGATAGAACACACCAGTACAGACATGTCCGATAGAGCACATCAGTACAAGCATGTCCCATAGAACACATCAGAACAGGCATGTCCGATAGAACACATCAGTACAAACATGTTCATTAGAACAAATCAGTACAAGCATATCCCTTAGAACACACCAGTACAAACATGTCCGATAGAACACATCATTACAGACATATCACATAGAACACATCAGTACAAACATGTCCGATAGAACACATCAGTACAGACATGTCACATAGAACACATCAGTACAGGCATGTCCGATAGAACACATCAGTACAAACATGTCCCATAGATTACATCAGTACAAACATGTCCGATAGAACACATCATTACAGACATGTCACATAGAACACACCAGTACAAACATGTCCGATAGAACACATCATTACAGACATGTCACATAGAACACATCAGTACAGGCATGTCCGATAGAACACATCAGTACAAACATGTCCCATAGATTACATCAGTACAAACATGTCCGATAGAACACATCATTACAGACATGTCACATAGAACACACCAGTACAAACATGTCCGATAGAACACATCATTACAGACATGTCACATAGAACACATCAGTACAAACATGTCCGATAGAACACATCAGTACAGACATGTCACATAGAACACATCAGTACAGGCATGTCCGATAGAACACATCAGTACAAACATGTCCCATAGATTACATCAGTACAAACATGTCCCATATAACACATCATTACAGACATGTCACATATAACACATCAGTACAGACGTGTCACATATAACACATCATTACAGACATGTCACATAGAACACATCAGTACAGACATGTCACATAGAACACATCAGTACATACATGTCCGATTGAACATATCAGTACAGACATGTCCGTTAGAACACACCAGTAGAGGCATGTCCGATAGAACACATCAGTACAGACATATCCTATAGAACACATCAGTACAGACATGTCCGTTAGAAGACATCAGTACAGACATGTCCGTTAGAAGACATCAGTAGAGGCATGTCTGATAGAACACAACAGTACATGCATGTCCGATAGAACATATCAGTACAGGCATGACACATAGAACACACGTTCTATTCACAAATCAGTTTACGTATATCCCATTGAACACATCGATACAGGAATGTCTTCACATAAGTAAATTACCCAAGGGATCGTTAACTTTTCAGGGAAAAATCTCGAGAACCAAACGCTTATGTTAGAAGGATGATAGAAATAATAGACGTTTGTTGTCAAATACATGTGTTGACGAGACAGATGATAGACATAATAGATATTTGTTTTCAAAGACATGTGTTGACGTGACTAATGCTAGAAATAATAGACGTTTGTTGTCAAATACATCTGTTGACGAGACAGATGATAGACATAATAGATATTTGTTTTCAAAGACATGTGTTGACGTGACTAATGCTAGAAATAATAGACGTTTGTTGTCAAATACATGTGTTGACGAGAAAGATGATAGACATAATAGATATTTGTTTTCAAAGACATGTGTTAATGTGACTAATGCTAGAAATAATAGACGTTTGTTGTCAAATACATGTGTTGATGAGACAGATGATAGACATAATAGATATTTGTTTTCAAAGACATGTGTTGACGTGACTAATGATAGAAATAATAGACGTTTGTTGTCAAATACATCTGTTGACGAGACAGATGATAGACATAATAGATATTTGTTTTCAAAGACATGTGTTGACGTGACTAATGATAGAAATAATAGACGTTTGTTGTCAAATACATCTGTTGACGAGACAGATGATAGACATAATAGATATTTGTTTTCAAAGACATCTGTTGACGTGACTAATGCTAGAAATAATAGACGTGTGTTGTCAAATACATCTGTTGACGAGACAGATGATAGACATAATAGATATTTGTTTTCAAAGACATGTGTTGACGTGACTAATGCTAGAAATAATAGACATTTGTTGTCAAATACATCTGTTGACGAGACAGATGATAGACATAATAGATATTTGTTTTCAAAGACATCTGTTGACGTGACTAATGATAGAAATAATAGACATTTGTTGTCAAATACATCTGTTGACGAGACAGATGATAGACATAATAGATATTTGTTTTCAAAGACATCTGTTGACGTGACTAATGCTAGAAATAATAGACGTTTGTTGTCAAATACATCTGTTGACGAGACAGATGATAGACATAATAGATATTTGTTTTCAAAGACATCTGTTGACGTGACTAATGATAGAAATAAAAGACATTTGTTGTCAAATACATCTGTTGACGAGACAGATGATAGACATAATAGATATTTGTTTTCAAAGACATCTGTTGACGTGACTAATGATAAAAATAATAGACATTTGTTGTCAAATACATCTGTTGACGAGAAAGATGATAGACATAATAGATATTTGTTTTCAAAGACATCTGTTGACGTGACTAATGATAGAAATAATAGACATTTGTTGTCAAATACATCTGTTGACGAGACAGATGATAGACATAATAGATATTTGTTTTCAAAGACATGTGTTGACGTGACTAATGCTAGAAATAATAGACATTTGTTGTCAAATACATCTGTTGACGAGACAGATGATAGACATAATAGATATTTGTTTTCAAAGACATCTGTTGACGTGACTAATGCTAGAAGTAATAGACATTTGTTGTCAAATACATCTGTTGACGAGACAGATGATAGACATAATAGATATTTTTTTCAAAGACATCTGTTGACGTGACTTATGATAGAAATAATAGACATTTGTTGTCAAATACATGTGTTGACGAGACTAATGCTAGAAATAATAGACGTTTGTTGTGAAATACATGCAGTGGCGGATGCAGGAATTTTCGAAAGGGGGGGTGCTAGCCCAGGGCAAAGGGGGGGTGCAGGGGGGGTGCAAACATATGTCCCGATTCAAATGCATTGATCGGCCAAAATAAAGGGGGGGTGCGGACCCCCGGAACCCCCCCTCTGGATCCGCCACTGACATGTGTTGACGAGACTAATGCTAGAAATAATAGACATTTGTTGTCAAATACATCTGTTGACGAGACAGATGATAGACATAATAGATATTTGTTTTCAAAGACATGTGTTGACGTGACTAATGCTAGAAATAATAGACATTTGTTTTCAAATACATCTGTTGACGAGAAAGATGATAGACATATTAGATATTTGTTTTCAAAGACATGTGTTGACGTGACTAATGATAGAAATAATAGACATTAATTTTGTTGTCAAATACATCTGTTGACGAGACAGATGATAGACATATTAGATATTTGTTTTCAAAGACATCTGTTGACGTGACTAATGATAGAAATAATAGACATTAATTTTGTTGTCAAATACATCTGTTGACGAGACAGATGATAGACATAATAGATATTTGTTTTCAAAGACATGTGTTGACGTGACTAATGCTAGAAATAATAGACGTGTGTTGTCAAATACCAGTGTTGACGAGAAAGATGATAGACATAATAGATATTTGTTTTCAAAGACATGTGTTGACGTGACTAATGATAGAAATAATAGACATTTGTTGTCAAATACCAGTGTTGACGAGAAAGATGATAGACATAATAGATATTTGTTTTCAAAGACATGTGTTGACGTGACTAATGATAGAAATAATAGACATTTGTTGTCAAATACCAGTGTTGACGAGAAAGATGATAGACATAATAGATATTTGTTTTCAAAGACATGTGTTGACGTGACTAATGATAGAAATAATAGACGTTTGTTGTAAAATACATGTGTTGACGAGACAGCTGATAGAAATAATAGAAATTTGTTTAATAATGCCCAAAATCTTGTTTCATCTAAATATATTTTTGTTGTTGTTGCATTATCAGTCAGCCAGGTCATGGGTTTTGGTTTAATGAACGCTGAAGCAATGGTGAGCTATGGAAAAACCTGGACAACAGTTCCAACACAACACACATGCAATTCACCAACAAGCTCTCCAGCTTTGTAAGTATCCGTCTTACGATGATATTGATTGTTACATGGATGGTTTTGTTTTCCTTCCAAGGTAAAAAAAAAAATGAGAATGCACATGGGGAATATGTCAAAAAGACAACAACCCGACCAAAGAGCATACAACAGCCGCTCTTGCACGCAGCGAGATAACCCCGCACCAGAGATGATCCTCACCCTGCCCCTAAATGAAATTGTGTTCTAGTTCAATGTAAATGGTCGTCACACTAAACTCCAAAACATATAAATGAACTTATATTAAGAATTATAAATTAACAAAGGCCAGAGGCTGCTGACTTGGAACAGGCGCAAACATGCGACAGTGTTAAACATGTTTAGTGAGATCTCAAACCTCCCCCTATATATCTGGCAAATGAAGGATAGCACACAAAACTAAACGAATGGTAAAACTCTGTTTAAAAAGGTCAGAGCCCGATGTAAAAAAAGTTTTGTTTTCAATTGTTGAAGCTCGTACGGTGAACTATAGTTTGTACCTTCAACATCATTATGTCTACTGTGGAAAACGTTCTCCTTGGCGAGTATACCACATCTCATTATTGTATATTTAGAGGTCAAATTTTGATATGCAAATGACAGTTTTAAATGAAAATATCAAAAAAATACACTTTATCAATTTTAATGCAGTTATACTTAGGATATATATCTTAGATTTCAGAGAGAAAAACAACATAAAAAGTTTGTTTTGTATTTTAAGCGCAATGGTTTCGACATTTTCTAAATTTCTCCATTTTATCACGACCGAAAGAAAACGTACATTTTGTATTTTGTCTTTCAAACAATAAATAAACCTATTCAATATTGCTAACACTTTTTTTGAAAGTAAAATCACAAAAATACTGAACTCCGAGGAAAATTCAAAATGGAAAGTCCCTAATCAAATGGCAAAAAAGAAGCTCAAACACATCAAACAAATGGAGAACAACTATCATTTGTCTGACTTGGTACAGGCATTTTCTCATGTAGAAAATGGTGGATTGAACCTGTTCTAATAGCGCTAAACCTTTCATGTGTACGACAGTAACATTAAATTCGTAAAAGTAAGTTTTTCTATATGAAAGGGGGGTGAATAAATAAGCATTATCATCCTGCGGAAAAATAGCATATTTGCCGCGCAAAACGTCGCGTTTTTTTACATGTTTTTCGTGTATAATTTTGGTAAAAAAACGTTTGTTGTACAATTGGATTTGGTAAATACTTCCCATTACATAAATTTCTTTCGGGATATGGAATAATGTAACTACTGTCTTTTTTGGGGGGAAAGGGGGGGGGGGGGGGGGTAAATATTGGCTTTAATTGACTTTTGACTCTAACCCTAACCTCTTCAAAAGACAGTAATTGTATAATATCATGCATCGATATTAATCAGAAAATTAACAGAGTTTTTTATTTACTGTATTGAACCCCATCTACCATCATTTAAAAAGGATGTGATATTTTCCTTAATGGAAATCGCACTTGGAGAAAATGTCAGAAAGTTAATGCTTTTTAGAATTAACATAATGTCTGAAAAAGTATGTTGTGTCCAGTTTATACAACAAACATGGTATATATGTTATTTCGTTACAAACTATGAATGATTGTCAGACATATAGGCGTTCGTTCATTCAAACAAAATGCTGTCAAAGATGGGTTAATGTTGCACCGTTTTAATAAAGAAAAAATAAGAACTAACAATGGACAACACACAAAAACTATTCCAATGAAAATAAAAGATTCTAACACCTGTAAAACTTATGTATTTGAACACACAAGGCATTGTTTCGGTTGGACAATTGTCAGATTATCTTCTGTAAAAACAGTTTTGAAAACATACCGTGATATAGATTATCTTGCTCTTGTTTACCAATTTTCCTATAAACATTTTTTAGAATTTATCACACTTTATTCCTTTTCCCAAGTCACAATGTATGTTTTTCACATTTTAGCAACTAATTCTAAAGTCTTATTAACAAAAATAATTCTGGCTAAATATTTTGAAATTCATATTAAAATACGAAGATGTGGCATGCATGCAAATACAACAACTATCCATAAGAAACCACTTAACGTAGTAGTAAGCAACCATAAGTCACAGTAAGGCGTATGATTCAAAATTTTAAAAAAATATGTATCATATGCACATAATTACAGGAGCACCAATACTTCGGCCTCTGATTCTATCATTGTAACATCTGGTGACTGTTCGTCGATACAATATCTTGAGCACGTGGTAGCTGACATTACATTCTCCTACACAAACTTCAGAGGTGTAGCACAGTTGTTTTTGGTATCCCCATCGGGTACCAGAAGCCATCTTCTACACCACAGACAACAGGACGCTGTAGATAATGTCGCAGCAGGAAGTCTAACCTGGGATTTTATGTCGGTGCATTTTTGGAAGGAAAATCCAATTGGTAGCTGGACCCTGGAAATTAGTCAAAAATTAGCTTTAGCAACAGGTAACACCATTAAATGTTCACTTTTGTAGATTTTGTGACAAAGCGTAATAAAACATACTCATAAAGATAACAATGTTAAACCTTTGAAAGGCCAGAGTCTACACCAGGCTAATCAAGGATGTTCAAAATAAAATTGTTTGAAATGTAATCATAAAAATATTGTTGATAAATTTAAAGGCAGATCCTGCTTGGACATTTTGTGAATCTAATATTGGATCAGTACATAATCGTAGTTTTATTTTCTACAAACTTGAGACAATGCATGTTTTCTTTGAGCAGATATGAGTATTAAAAGTGGCAAAAACTCATTTTTTGGCCAAGCTTTAAATATAAAAGTAAGATTATGTGGTATGGTTACAAATCGGACATTTATCCACCAGAGGCCACACTTCAAAGACGTAAACAACTATAGGTCACCGTACGGCCTTCAACAATGAGCAAACTCATACCATATAGTTAGCTATAAAAGTCACGGAAATGACAAACATGAAACAATTCAAACTAGAAAATTAACGACTTGATTTATGTACAAAACAAAGAACGAAACCATATATGATAAAAAAAAAAAAAAAAAAAAAACGGCAGTTACTGACATACTGGCATCTGATATTGGACAGGAATATCTCGAATGTGACGACGTTAATCTAGTTTTCAAGAATGCACTAACCATTCCCGTATCTGGGAATAATAGCACAAAACAAGAACAACTATGCGAAACAATAGAATCATATTCAAAACAGTGTGGCTGTGACCATTGATTGACGACCTAAAGTATCACATTGACTGGGACATATTAGGTGAACGTATGTCTGTAACGACCACTGCTCACTACTTACTTATTATAGAATTTAAACCGTGGGGTCATTAAAGGTTCTTAACGCCTTAAATAATAAAAAACTCGAAAAATTAATCAGGAATAACCTTTAAATTTTGCTTTATATTATTGATATAAATCAAAACATCGTCACTGGGGTAAAGCTGATGACCGTAACTGCATTCACGGTCATCCCAAGATGTCGGATGAAAAATTAGGTCAGTTTTTGTATTGTCTGTTAAAGTGTTTCTATATCATTTTCTTTACAAATCATACATTGAAACGATGTAAATTTATAAAAGAATCACTCGAAAATCACTAATTACTTCCGAGAAATGTGCATGAAACGGGAAATTCGATTTGAAAAAATCGTTAAGATGACCGTAAATCATAATCAAAATATTTTCAAGATGACCGTAACATAAAACAAGGATGACCGTGATTGGTAAAAAGATGACCGTAACTTGTAAAGGATGACCGTAATTTGTAAAGACTGACTGTAATTTATATAGGACGACCGTAACTTTTATAGGATGACCATCAATTCAAAGAAATATCCGTATTGTATTCAAAGCTTTTTTGTTGAGTTTGTCGATCTCAATAGGGGCTCGGTTAGCGGATATAAATATGTTTCATAAATTTCTTTTTTTAAACTATAATATAATTGGCCATATTTAGGATTTATAACAATGATAGTAAATTGCATATTTCTCGTAAACAATGAAATATTTATTGATATCAACGTTAAAATTTTAACACAAATTTACAGCGATACGACGAAAATTTGAAGAAACATGAATGTGTCCCTAGTACACGGATGCCTCATCTACACTATCATTTTCTATGTTTAGTGGACTATGAAAATGGGATAAAACTGCAATTTGGCATTAGAATTAAAAAGATCATTCCATAGGGAAAATGTGTACTAAGTTTCAATTTTATTTAACTTTAAGCTGGACAAACGGACAAACAAACAGACGAACGGACGAACGTACGCACAGACCAGAAAAACATAATGCCAATAAATGGAGCATTAAAAACATTAATAATACATACGAATATTTGGTAATCGAGCCCATGTGTATGGATCCAGAGGAAGCAGATTAAAATCTTAATTTGTCTTGATATATGCAGGCGGAAACACTTTTGAAATAGAACAAAAGAATCGAAGCTCTGTGTTTATCGAGAAAGCGATAAAAGTTAACTGTAATGTTTGATATAGTAACAAAATTTTAAAAAGTTAATAGAAACAAATAAAACGACAATTTTCTTATTTTAAAAACACCATTTGCATAAGTTTTCAATGTATCTATTACATAGTAATGCAAAACAATAAGATATCATATGGAACGCCAACACTGTCTTATTATGCCCATTTTTCATTATATGATGTGCATTTACCTTTATATGATGTGTATTTACCTTTATATGATGTGCACTTGTCATCATATGATGTGCAAACACCTTTATATGATGTGCAAATATCCTTATATGATGTGCAAATATCCTTATATGATGTGCAAACATCATTATATGATGTGCAGACATAGTTATATGATGTGCAAACATACTTATATGATGCGCATATATACTTATATGATGTGCAAATATACTTATATGATGTGCAAATGTACTTATATGATGTGCAAACATTCTTATATGATGTGACAATATACTTATATTATGTTGAAAGATCCGTATATGATGTGCAAATATACTTATATGCTGTGCAAATATACTCATATGCTGTGCAAATATACTTATATGCTGTTCAAATATACTTATATGATATGTACATATCATTATATGATGTGCAGTTTCCCTTATATTATGTGCAGTTTCCCTTATATTATGTGCAAACATCTTTATATGGTGTGCTTGTGTCATTATATTATGTGCTTGTAATCTTATATTATGTGGTTTTATTTACTTCATTATATGATTTCGAAACGTCATTATATGATGTGCTTTCATCGTCGTTATGGTCAATAAACATGATTACGATTAGAATGATTACTGTCTACGTCATAACTGATTCCGATCTGCTTCTGCGGAGTAACCGTTTTTACTAATAAGGATCAAATCTGTAGCTACCGTTTAGAAAATGATTGAGACTTTGAGATAAACCTTGCCATGTTAGTACCTCGTTTTAAGATGCAAAAAATTGCATCTGATATTGTTGAAAAATTGTAAAAATATATACGAGTTGCAAAGTTTTGTTTAAATCGACGGTAATAATAATAAACATATTCATACGAAGTCTACAATACGGTTAAGGTTATCAAATTTAATAAATAATTCTTTTATGTCTGGTCTATGAACGTTTTAACGAGGGAAGGCATTATATTTGTCAATTTCAGTATACCTAACGTTAGCATTTTTTCTATATTTTTAGAAGATTATACATGAAATTTAGTATTGTCATTTATGTAAATATTGCCTTTCTGATCATTTTAGCTGTTGGAGTTTCTCTTTGTATATTCTCAAAATAGACAAAAACAATTGGGAAAAAACGGACGCTGCCGTAAAACTTCACTTTGAAAAATTCAAAACACCACTCTCTATCTGTAAGAGAACCACAAGTCTCAGTAAAAAATAAATAAATGCAGTGTTTTAAGTTCATTTAGACACCAGATTAAAAACGCTCAATTCTCCGGTTTTGTTGGATTGATACACACCTTCAAAAATTTGAAGGCTGACATTTCATTGGCTGATGTAATATAAACTGTGCATTTGTATTCAGATATCGCAGATCAAATTTATTCGTTCATTGTGTAATCATACGTTTTTTGATTGAGTTGAGTCTGCCAATTGATATTTTATCGTATGTTTTTCTATGTTGTGATGTTATGCTATTGTTTCAGAAAAAGGGAGAAGGTTTGGATCCATTAAAACGTTTAATCCCGCTGCAAATGTTTGCACCTGTCCTAAGTCCGGAATCTGATGTACAGTAGTTGTCGTTTGTTTATGTAATATATACGTGTTTCTCGTTTCTCGTTTTGTTTATATAGATTAGACGTTGGTGTTCCCGTTTGAATGGTTTTACACTAGTAATTTTGGGGCCTTTTATAGCTTGTTGTTCGGTGTGAGCCAAGGCTCCGTGTTGAAGGCCGTACTTTAACCTATAATGGTTCACTTTTTAAATTGTTATTTGGATGGAGAGTTGTCTCATTGGCACTCACACCACATCTTCCTATATCTACTAAGGACAGAAAATAAAATGACGTGTTGTCAGATCCCTGTATCCAAAGCTTAAACAAATGATCTGTACATTATATATTAATAAATAAATGTGGTAGACACCGACTCTAGTTTGAGGGAAGGAGCACGTGTATTCCTTGTTCGAAATAAATTTAAAAAAAAACACAAAAAGAACATGGTTTAATTTTTTTTTAAAGTTTCATCATTGTTTTATTTTTTCCTCATTTTAAATGGAAACAAACTAGTTTGCTTCCCTTCTGAAATAGATAAAATCTCTTAGAATCAAACATTTACAAAACAACTTGCCCCCCTTTCGTCGTATCATGTTTGCCTTGAGTGAGAGAGGTCGTGGGTTTGAACCCCGGCCGGGTCAAAACCAAAGACTTTAAAATTCATATTTACATGCTGCTTCCCAGCTAATTATATAAGCACGCGGGATTAAGGATTAAGAGCAAAAGCTGGTCGGCTCGGAATCAGAAAAATGTGTCCGGGTAAGGTGATATAATGTCTTCCTTCGGAATGCTACCTTTTGAACTAGCATGTTAAAAAAGTCTGGCTCAGAGTGTCGGTCTAGTACAAAACAGGGTTAATCTTCATATCACATTAACATGTTCTTGTACGAATATGCATATATCAATTTGCCGCTGGACCTCAGGAATCCACCCATAATCATCTATAGTTGAAACTGTGAAATATATGCACAAAAAACATGATAAAAAGCTGCACGTAAATGTAATGCACCGAGTTCAGCTTCATTCCATATCTCCTTTAATCCATTTCGGGTGAAAGTGATGGGCGCTCGGTGGTCGAGTGGTTACATTGTCATTTCGGGGTCTTTTATAGCTGAATATGCGGTATGGGCTTTGATCATTGTTGAAGGCCGTACGGTGACCTACAATTGTTAATTTCTGTGTCATCTTGACCTCTTGTGGAGAGTTGTCTCTTTAGCAGTCATACCACATCTTCTTTTTTATAAGTAGTCGAACTGCTGTATCACTAGCATGTCAATACTTAGGTGTGCGATTTCAAATTCCGCACGTGGCAGGTAAGCTCGATTCTAATCTTAATTGACCAGAATTGTCTGTTTTCCAAACGAAGGTCAGGGGGTCTCTCCGGGCATTTCGGCTTCCTCCACCAATATAAACTCACCGCCACGAAATAGCATGAAAGTGTTGAAAGTGGCGCTAAATAACCGTCAATCAATAATCCATACCGGTATACTTATGGCCTCTAAATCTATATATTTGGTCTCACAAAGTCAATGTATGACATCAGTAAACAGAGATAAAATTAATAACTATTTATAGTATATACAAAACAAGAGAGAGAGGTTTCAAAATTACTAAGCCAGCTGGAGGACAAACGCACGTGTTTATATATATTTTTTTATAAACGAACAAGCTGAAGTTGACATTTTACAGAAATCTTATACATCCTTCCTGTTTTCAAGTTTTCGTACATGGCTTAAAGCCTAATCGGATAAATGTTTTTTGTCATATTAAAATTTACCATTTTAGTGACAACAATTCCCAAATAGTTATATTGTTTTATCATCTTAATGTTAGAATCATTGTAAGAAAATCGGAGATTTTTTGGTTTCCGTCCAAAAAAAACCCCCACAAAGACTTTAATTTTGTCAACTTTCCTTTCAAGTTCCACGCCTTACAATAATCATGGAAAGCATTGAGTTGAGTCTGCAGGTCCTGTGCTGTTTCAGCCAACAACACCGTGTCATCTGCAAGCAACATCACAAAACACTTAAGATATATTTCTAATTCTCTTTCCAGATCTTCTAGTATAGTTCTGTCAGTCCTGTATTTTTTTTAGTCACTAAGAAAGTTATTTAGTCAATCAAAAGTAAATAAAATAGAAAAGGTGATAAGTTTTCTCCTTGTCGAACACCATTGTCACAAGCAAACAAAGTATTTCAAATTATAATTAGTACCGTGTATCATCGGTACAGCGGGTATAGCTTTATAGATACTTCGAAGCGTGAAAAACTATATACCGTACATTCATTTAATTATGCACCGTACAGAAGAATTCATTTGTTCAGCTATACACAACGCTTCTTGTCGGAATCAAATATCGAAAAATAACTTATGTACAAAATATTTCAATGCCAATTATTGAAACAGCTATACTTATTACGCACAAACAGTGTCCTTCTATCAGAAAAAGAGTTGCAATGAATATCGAATCATATCGGATGAGACGAGCGCCAACTTCTTTGACAAGTATTTGCATATGTTTTTAGTAAGGGTTCTTGTTTTGGGCAAATAGTGAGACTTCTCTAATAACCACCCTACGACCAAATCATTTCTTTGAACAACAAATATGTTTAGATTGAAGTACACATTGATATAATGTAAACAAAACAAAGATTTTCGTACCGTGTCAGACGAAAAATCGATCACGACCCCTCGGTTGGTACCTATATCCGCTGTACCGATGATACACGGAGATGCCAGCGAGTGGGAAAGTGTTGAAACAAAGAGTGATGACACAGTAATAAGGTAGATACAGTAATGACAAAGTTAATCCTTTTTATTCTATTTTTTTAAGGAGACGAAAAAGAGGAACAAAATGCAAAAGACGGGCGTCACCCCATTCATCTCGGTTGGAAAATAAAAATATTAAATACCCTAAATTGGAAAACGTGTGGCAAAGTGTGATTTTCAGTGGTTTTTTCCCTTTTAACTCAATAACTGTATCGTCTACATAAAATCCGTTGCCATTACCACAATGGGGAAAACCCGATGTAATCGGACGAAAAATTAAATCTAAACACTTCATCAGGAATCAACCCCTTGTATCTCAGAAATCGTTGACGCTACTTCAAATCTGTTGACATACTAGTACTCATGTTTCAGAATTGTATTAGCAATTAAAAAAATCTCCATTAAAATAAGTTGAAAATAAACAATCTGTATATCCAATATGTGCTCATTGTTGAAGACCGTACGGTGACCTATAGTTATTAATTTCTGTGTTATTTGGTCTGTTGTGGAGAGTTGTCTCATTAGCAAAGATACCACTTTTTCTTTTTTTATAATTACCCACATAGCCATTTCGCATTTCGCGGGAACTACGTCGACTAAGCTTGCAATCTTCGAAATTAGGTATTTTCTCACATAATTGGCGTTTTCTGTGGAAAAAAGATTGGTTCAAAGACAAGTTAAAAGTAAAAAAAACACTACATGTAAACGTCATATCACAAATATTTCCGACTTGGTATGGTTTTAGAGGAGTTGCGGCTCAATGAAATCGGTCTCTTCCTTTAGTGGCATAGATTATATGATATACTAGATTTAATATCATTGTACATATTCAATACTACATTATACATCTTACCATTTACAGATTAGTACTATTCAATAACATTTTATAAAACAAACCATCTCGCCATATTATGCATCAGTAGATAATTTTATAGCTATTGATTGTTATGAAATATTTTTGAAACAGACTGTGATTTCAATGGTGTCTTTTGCAATGAATAGAAATAAGCAGATGTGGTGTGAGAGCCACTGAGACAACTCTCCATCCAAGTCATAATTTGTAAGAGGAAACAATTATATACCTGTACCAAGTCAGGAATATGACAGTTGTTATCCATTCATTTGATGTGTTTGGACTTTTGATTTTGCCTTTTGATTTTGGACTTTCCTTTTTGAATTTTCCTCGGAGTTCAGTATTTTTGTGTATTTACTTTTTATAGGTCATAGTACGACCTTCAACACGGAGCCTATGCTTAAACCAAATAGCAAGCTATAAAAGGCTCTTACATTTGTTATCATTTTCTCCACAGTCGGGAATTTTTTCAACTAGCTCCTGTATTAACTGATCTTAATCTTCAACCGAAATTGTTTGAAACGTTGATTTTGTTAAATTCCTTTGTCTCATTTTCCCTATAAATTGCACTTTCGCTAGCGATAGATACATATTTGAGCCGGGTGAATAGTTTACAGAAGCAGATCGGAATCAGTTATGACGTAGACAGTAATCATTCTAATCGTAATCATGTTCATTGACCATAACGACGATGAAAGCACATCATATAATGACGTTTCGACATCATATAATGAAGTAAACCTAACCACATAATATAAGATTACAACCACATAATATAATGACACAACCACATCATATAAAGATGTTTGCACGTAATAAAAAGAAAACTGCACATCATATAAGGATATGTACACACCAAATAAGGATCTTTGCACATCATATAAGGATCTTTGCACATAATATAAGGATCTTTGCACATAATATAAGTACATTTGCACATCATATAATAATGTTTGCACATCAAATAAGAATGTTTGCACATCATATATGTATATTTGCACATCATATAAGTATACTTGCACATCATATAAGTATATATGCACATCATATAAGTATGTTTGCACATAATATAATGATGTTTGCACATCATATAAGGCTATTTGCACATCATATAAGGATACTTGCACATCATATAAAGATATGTGCACATCATATAAAGGTGTTTGCACATCATATAATGACAAGTGCACATCATATAAAGGTAAAAGCACAGCATATAAAGGTTAATGCACATCAAATAAAGGTAAATGCACATCATATAATGAAAATAGTCATAACAAGACAGTGTTGGCGTTCCATAATATCAAGTCGACGACATGGTTCTTATCGGGGCCTTTTATAGCTGACTATGCGGTATGGGCTTTGCTCATTGTTGAAGGCCTTACGGTTACCTATAGTTGTTAATGTTTGTGTCATTTTGGTCTTTTCTGGATAGCTGTCTCATTGGCAATAATACCACATCTTCTTTTTTATATATAGTATCTATAGTTGGATGTAGAAAATGCATAACCTCCGAATTTTTTTTTTATCACGGACGGAGAACATATCAATCTTTTAGTTCAGAAATTTTCGTGTCTGCCCTTCCATTATGTGAATCAAGAAAAAATTCCCCAAAACAGGTAACGATTGTATCGAAAAGAGAAAAATCGAGTGCACCTTTTTATGTTAGGGCATGTTTGGGGTGTATATTTTGTCTTTAAAACGTACAAAGCAAGAGTATTTTATATAGCATCTCGCTTCAGATTCTATCATTATTATATATCAAAGCTACAGGTTGACTTTATAACGTAAAAAAAGGACAGTACGAAAAGATGAAACATATGGGTCAAATGAGATACCTATCCAATGAATCACAAAAACAGAGTGGGTGTGTTCGAATAGCTATTTTTTCTAAAAGTACTTGACGACAGTCTTTTAATTTGGATGATGAAAATGTGTGTGTGATAACTAGGGTTTATAATCTTCAACCACTGAAAATGTTTAGTCTGCCCTTCCACGAAATATTTAATTAGAATTTTTTTTAATTTTCAAAAATTCCATCTGACATCCAAACAGACAATATTTTTAAGTTGAATAAATGCAGACAAGATCATTAACTAATGCTCATTAGCTAGTAGATACATTTGTATTTTAAAATATAACTGACATATAACGATCGATCGTAATGGTGCTATGTGGATAAATTTATCAGTTTTCAAGAGAAAAATTGGCAGAGCGTCATCCCTACAATGGCTTCCATTTCTACGACTGTGAGCATGAACTGGCGTAATGGGGAGATAATTTTGAAGAAGTAGAATCCTGACTGTATGAATAACATTTCTGTATATATACAAATTGACAACGTTCCGCCTTGTGATACGCTTTTCGTACAATACTATTTTAAGGATCTACTTTGCTGGAGCTCACCTTCACTAGTTTATTCGAATGATATTTTCAAAATATTTCTGTTATTTTATTTGCACGACAAAATGAAAGACGATATAATATCAATGGATGTACATGCAATTTTTTGGCATTTTTAAAAATGTGTATTTATTATATGTCATTAAAAGGAATCCCAGAAACAAAAAACAATCTTTTGTCGAGCAGTTGAAGGCTGTGCACCGCATGTCTTTTGGCAAATTCATTTTAAAAATTGAACTCTCTACTGTAAAAAAAGATACATATGGTAATCTTTGCATTTGAAGCACGTCTTATTTTCTTCTACCTATAGGATAAAACTTTCATATTAATATGTGTATACCAACCCGATTAATCATTTGATACAAAAAGATAGTTATATAAATACGGATATTTCTTAGAATTGAGGGTCATCCTTTAAAAGTTACGGTCATCATTTACAAATTACGGTCATCTTAAAAGCAGTTACGGTCAGCCTTGTTATGAATCGCTGATTCTGTTACGGTCATCTCGATTGTGATTTACGGTCATCTTGGCGATTTTTTCAAATCGAATTTCCCGTTACATGCACATTTCTCAGAAGTAATTAGTGATTTCCGAGTGATTCTTTTATAAATTTACATCGTTTCAATGTATGATTTGTAAAGAAAATGATATAGAAACACTTTAACAGACAATACAGAAACTGACCTAATTTTTCATCCGACATCTTGGGATGACCGTGAATGCAGTTACGGTCATCAGCTTTACCCCAGTGATCGTGTTATTCCTGATTAGTTTTTCGAATAACTTTATTGTGTTGAGAACCTTTGGAGACCCCACAGTTTAAGTTTCATAAAAAAAGTACATAGTGAGCAGTGGTCGTTACAGACAAACATTCACACAATCTGTTGGTTCTTGTAACGTGACTATGTAATTTAAAAATCCTGTCAGTATGTTATTGTTCTATAATGATATATTTCCATTATAAATTAGAAAATACGTTGAACCACAAACGTCAAAATTATTCAATCGCATAGTGCAATGAACTATTTTGTGGATTATTATAAATTCTATAGAACTTTTGGACTATTTTAAAGCTCGGTCTATATCTGAAATTAATTCTAACACACTTTTGATTTTTTAACCGTGTATGCTAACATTGCCTATGTGAAATTTTAAAATTGCTTGTATAAACACTGATTGACAAATATATGTGACGTATACAATTTTCTGACGTCAGACACGCGAACCAATGAATGTGTTTGTAGATAGATGTTTATGTGTTATGTTAAATTGTTCCTTTTAAAATTGTTACACGATGATGACTGCTGTACCCATATTTTGACTATTTTATTTATTATGTCTGTTTAGTTACTTATCATTGTAAATATAACGGAATTTGATGACACTGTCAACAAAGTGAGAGGTTTAGCGCTATAAAACCAGGTTTAAGCCACCATTTTCTACATTTGAAAATGCTTGTACCAAGTCCGGATTTTCCTCTGAGTTCAGTAGTTTTGTGATTTTACTTTTTTTGTTTATCTAGTTTGATTCGCCAGATGATTTATCGAGTGCTTTATCTTGTTTGACTCGCCAGGGGACTGTTCGAGTGCTTTATCTTGTTTGACTCGCCAGAGGATTGTTTAAGTGTTTTATCTTGTTTGACTTGACAGAGGATTGTTTACGTGCTTTATCTAGTTTGACTCGCCAGAGGACTGTTCAAGTGCTTTATCTTGTTTGACTCGCCAGAGGATTGTTTAAGTGCTTTATCTTGTTTGACTTGACAGAGGAATGTTTGAGTACTTTATCTTGTTTGACTCGCCGGAGAACTGTTCGAGTGCTCTATCTTGTTTGACTCGCCGGAGGACTGTTCGAGTGCTCTATCTTGTTTCGCCGGAGGACTGTTCGAGTGCTCTATCTTGTTTGACTCGCTAGAGGATTGTTCGAGTGCCTTATTTTGTTTGACTCGCCAGAGGATTGTTCGAGTGCCTTATCTTGTTTGACTCGCCAGAAGATTGTTTAAGAACTTTATCTTTTTTCATTCGCTAGATGATTGTTCAAGTGCTTTATCAAGTTTGATTCGCCAGAGGATTGTTTGAGTGCTTTATCTAGTTTGAATCGCCAGAGGTTTGTTTAAGTGCTTTATCTTGTTTGACTCGCCAGAGGATTGTTTTAGTGCTTTGTCTTTTTTGACGGGACAGAGGATTGTTTTAGGTCTTTATCTTGTTTGACTTGACAGAGGATTGTTTGAGTGCTTTATCTTGTTTGAATCGCCAGATGATTGTTTAAGTGCTTTTTCTTGTTTGACTCGATAGAGGATTGTTTGAGGTCTTTATCTTGTTTGACACGCAAGAGGATTTTTTTGAGTGCTTAATCCTCTTTGACTCGACAGAGGATTGTCTGAGAGATTTATCTTGTTTGACTCGGCAGAGGATTGCTTGAGTACTATATCTTGTTTGACTCGCCATAGGATTGTTTAAGTGCTTTATCTTGTTTGGCACGCAAGAGGATTGTTTGAGTGCTAAATCCTGTTTGACTCGACAGAGGATTGTCTGAGCGATTTATCTTGTTTGCCTCAATAGACGATTGTTCGAGTGCTTTATCTTGTTCGACTCGCCAGAGGATTGTTTGAGTGTTAAATCCTGTTTGACTCGACAAAGGATTGTCTGAGCGATTTATCTTGTTTGACTTGATAATCGTTAGAGGATTTATCTTCTTTGACTCGCCAGAGGATTGGTTGAGTGCTTTATCTTGTTTGACTCGACAGAGGATTGACTGATTGCTCAATCCTGTTTGACTCGACAGAGGATTGTCTGAGCGATTTATCTTGTTTAACTCAACAGATGATTGTCTGAGTGCTTAATCTCATTTGTCTCGCATAAAGATCGCCTTGAACTGTTACAATCATTTACTATCATTACAGGTGGTACGTTTATACGCTTGGTTTACATTACAAATTTTGACTTGGATGGAGAGTTGTCTCATTGCCACTCATACCACCTCTACTTTATATAGCTATCTAATTGGGTCTAACATGTGTTCAATGTTTCATATTTATAAACACATGAAACATTTTCACAGTCTTTGCAATTTAATCATATGAAATTTTACGAAAATGACGTCATTTTTTAACCGTAAAATTTATCCATACTTTATTATTTTATGAAAGACCTTTCGTTTTCGATTATTATAAGGCTTTTTCTAATTTTGCTTCAAATTTACGAAAACAAAAATAATAACAAGACCATGCCTTAATTTTGTCGAAACTTAATGAAGTTATTTTGCACTATTGTTTTTGTAAGTATATAAGGATATATGTGTTCCTCGAATACTGTTATGCATAAAAAGTAAAATAGCAAAAAAATTAAACTTGGTTTTATAGCTATTTAAACATATAGTTGTCATAAAATAAATTGGTGTTTTACGTGAGGCGCATATCATGATATATTGAAATGTAGAAAGGGTTCTATTCACTCCAAAGTTTATAAGACATTTGCAGCAAATCTTAAAGGGGTCCATCAGTGGTCTGTTGTTTATATATTTTATACTCGAAATTCCCATCAGTCATCCCATTAGATCCACTTTGAAGACCCTACCTTTCAGTCAATAGAACGTTGTCGACAAAGCAGACAGACAGGATAAAAGTGAGACAATAAATTTAATAGCATATTTATACTTCCACCAAAGTTCAAATGAAGTAGATATAAGAATTATTGGCGACCGTACGAACTTAAACAATGAGAAAAAAACCTTAACGTATAGGCGGCTATAAAAAGCCCCGACATGAAAAAATTGAGAAAACGAAAAGCCTAATTTATAAGACAACATTTTACGAAAGAAATATGACAAACATGAACCAATGACAACAAGTTAAGTTCATGCTCCTGACTTGGGATCGACACATACAGAATGTCGAGGCTATATATGTTTGAAGGCACTAGTCCTCCCTTGGCAATTTGACTTCCAATATAAACATGGCGCATTAGCAGTTGATCTGTATTCGCCACTCGTCATCTTTAGATTTTATATTGTTTTGTGTAGTTACCTTCAACAACTGTTCTCTTAAAAACTCATGGATTTGGAGCTTTTCATACATTTTCATGTGTACTAGTAGCTACATTTTGTGACTTCAGCAACTGCTCTTACTTTATTTAGATTACCATGTATACTTGAGTGACCTTAAACAATTGTTTTCTTAACTTTTAAGGAATTGGCATTTTTTATGCCCCACCTACGATAGTAGAGGGGCATTATGTTTTCTGGTCTGTGCGTCCGTTCGTTCGTCCATCTGTGCGTCCGTCTGTGCGTCCGTTCGCTTCAGGTTAAAGTTTTTGGTCAAGGTAGTTTTTGATGAAGTTGAAGAACAATCAACTTCAAACTTAGTACACATGTTCCCCATGCTATGATCTTTCTAATTTTAATGCCAAATTATAGTTTTGACCCCAATTTCATGGTCCACTGAACATAGAAAATGATAGTGCGAAATGCAGGTTAAAGTTTTTGGTCAAGGTAGTTTTTGATGAAGTTAAAGTTACATCAACTTGAAACTTAGTACACATGTTCCCTATGATATGATATTTCTAATTTTATTCCAAATTAAAGTTTTTACCCAATTTCACGGTCCACTGAACATAGAAAATGATAGTGCGAGTGGGGCATCCGTGTACTATGGACACATTCTTGTTGGTTTTTTTTTATCTTATTTACTTAGATTTTCATGTGTACTTGCATTGCCTTAAGCAATTGTTCTCCTACATTTTTTGGATTTGACATATCTAAAATCATTTATTTAGATTTTCATGTGTACTTGCATTGCCTTAAGCAATTGTTCTCCTACATTGTTTGGATTTGACATATCTAATATCATTTATTTAGATTTTCATGTGTACTTGCATTGCCTTAAGCAATTGTTCTCCTACATTTTTTGGATTTGACATATCTAATATCATTTATTTAGATTTTTGTCATGTGTACTTGCATTGCCTTAAGCAATTGTTATCCTACATGTTTTGGATTTGACATATCTAATATCATTTATTTAGATTTTTGTCATGTGTACTTGCATTGCCTTAAGCAATTGTTATCCTACATGTTTTGGATTTGACATATCTTATATCATTTATTTAGATTTTCATTGTGTACTTGCATTGCCTTAAGCAATTGTTCTCCTACATTTTTTGGATTTGACATATCTAATATCATTTATTTAGATTTTCATGTGTACTTGTTGTTACCTTAAACAACTGTTTTCTAAAACTTTATAGATTTCGTATTTGTAAACTTATTTTTTGATATTCATATGTTATTGAGTTACCTCAGACAACTGTTTTCATAAATGTTATGGATTTGGTATTTTCCATCTCATTTATTTGATTATCATGTGTACTTGTAGTTACCTTAGACAGCTGGTCTCTAAAATTTTATGGAACTTCAACAGATCCATGGACAAGTGAGTATATTTCATCTAGAAATAATAAATCAAATGAAATTAAAACTTTAGTTGGATGTGGGGTGTTCATAGGAAGTTCGTTGAAGAGCAATCGCATTGTCATCGAAAGGATAATACATTCTACTCACGTATTTTATCTGAGCATTGCATTACAAGTATGACCAATAATCCGCAAACAACTTGTGAAAAAAAAAGTTATTTTACAAAATTAATTACAATCAATTATGTAAACATGTGTAGTTTGGCTCTTATATCATGTATTAATCAAATTTTTAGCTGCAATTTGTTTTTAATACTTTTTTTATTGTATAAATTGATGTCATGATCATTGATTGTTGTAAAATTGTAATGAACAACACTATAGCAATATATGATTACTATATTTTATATATTAATTAATGATCTTGAAACCTTGAAATGGTTTTGAAATAAAGAATATGTATATTAAATGTATTATATATCTATCTATCTATATATATATATATATATATATCTATATATAAAATTGAGAAAGGAAATGGTGAATATGTCAAAGCGACAACCACCCGACCATAGAGCAAACAACAGCCGAAGGCAACCAATGGGTCTTCAATGTAGCGAGAATTCCCGCACCCGTAGGTGTCCTTCAGCTGGCCCCTAAAATATGCATAATAGTACAGTGATAATGGACGTCATACTAAACTCCGAATTATACACAAGAAACTAAAATTTAAAATCATACAAGACTAACAAAGGCCAGAGGCTCCTGACTTGGGACAGGCGCAAAATTGCGGCGGGGTTAAACATGTTTATGAGATCTCAACCCTCCCCCTATACCTCTAGCCAATGTAGAAAAGTAAAACAATAACAATACGCATATTAAAATTCAGTTCAAGAGAAGTCCGAGTCTGATGTCAAAAGATGTAACAAAAGAAAATAAATAAAATGACAATAATACATAAATAACAACAGACTACTAGCAGTTAACTGACATGCCAGCTCCAGACCTCAATTAAACTGATTGAAAGATTATGTCTTCATCATATGAATATCAGGTACAATCCCTCCCGTTAGGGGTTTAGTATCATACTATCATAAAATATATGAGAAGAACATAACCCGTGTCATGCCAACAACTGTTTTTTTAGAAATAAATGTGTTTAGTTCCGATGCAAAGACCCTATCAGTGAATCAATGTTAAAGCCAAAATATGCAATCTTTAATGACCTGACAACAGTATCGTAACTATATCCCCTTTTAATAAGTCTATTTAAAGGTTTTGTTAATTTCTGAGGAGAATACTGACATTTTTGTGCTTTATAAAGAATATTTCCATAAAATTTTGGATGTGAAATACCTGAACGTATAAGATGTCTGCATGTTGAGTTATATTTACGAATTATTTCCTTATACCGGTGATAAAATTTAGTAAATGTTTTGACCAGTTTGTGATATCGAAAACCCTGGTGTAATAATTTTTCAGTAATACATAAATTTCTCTCGCTAAAATCTAATACATTGTTACATACACGAGCGAATCGTACAAGTTGAGATATATAAACACCATAAGATATATACATCATTGATGGCGATCCGATGGATACATCTGTTGTAGGGTTGTCACTGACTCAGACGTACTTATGAATATAATTATTTTCTGTGACTGTATCTTACATTAATTTGTAGGATCCTTTACTATAGATAATTTAGCTGATCTGTAACAATAACATCGTCATGCCTTATATATCATGTACTGTAGTACGCCGCTAGATTAAAACTGACGTGGAAAGGTAACACATGCCCACCGAAAGCTCTTTTTTTGAGAGCCCAGGTGGTCGTGTGGTCTAGCGGGACGGCTGCAGTGCAGGCGATTTGGTGTCACGATATCACAGGAGCATGGGTTCGAATCCCGGCGAGGGAAGAACAAAAAATTTGCGAAAGCAAATTTACAGATCTAACATTGTTGGGTTGATGTTTAGACGAGTTGTATATACATTATGTACACAGCCATGTATCACCATCATTGATGGCGATCCGATGGATACATCTGTTGTAGGGTTGTCACTGACTCAGACGTACTTATGAATATAATTATTTTCTGTGACTGTATCTTACATTAATTTGTAGGATCCTTTACTATAGATAATTTAGCTGATCTGTAACAATAACATCTTCATGCCTTATATATCATGTACTGTAGTACGCCGCTAGATTAAAACTGACGTGGAAAGGTAACACATGCCCACCGAAAGCTCTTTTTTTGAGAGCCCAGGTGGTCGTGTGGTCTAGCGGGACGGCTGCAGTGCAGGCGATTTGGTGTCACGATATCACAGGAGCATGGGTTCGAATCCCGGCGAGGGAAGAACAAAAAATTTGCGAAAGCAAATTTACAGATCTAACATTGTTGGGTTGATGTTTAGACGAGTTGTATATACATTATGTACACAGCCATGTATCACCATCATTGATGGCGATCCGATGGATACATCTGTTGTAGGGTTGTCACTGACTCAGACGTACTTATGAATATAATTATTTTCTGTGACTGTATCTTACATTAATTTGTAGGATCCTTTACTATAGATAATTTAGCTGATCTGTAACAATAACATCGTCATGCCTTATATATCATGTACTGTAGTACGCCGCTAGATTAAAACTGACGTGGAAAGGTAACACATGCCCACCGAAAGCTCTTTTTTTGAGAGCCCAGGTGGTCGTGTGGTCTAGCGGGACGGCTGCAGTGCAGGCGATTTGGTGTCACGATATCACAGGAGCATGGGTTCGAATCCCGGCGAGGGAAGAACAAAAAATTTGCGAAAGCAAATTTACAGATCTAACATTGTTGGGTTGATGTTTAGACGAGTTGTATATACATTATGTACACAGCCATGTATCACCATCATTGATGGCGATCCGATGGATACATCTGTTGTAGGGTTGTCACTGACTCAGACGTACTTATGAATATAATTATTTTCTGTGACTGTATCTTACATTAATTTGTAGGATCCTTTACTATAGATAATTTAGCTGATCTGTAACAATAACATCTTCATGCCTTATATATCATGTACTGTAGTACGCCGCTAGATTAAAACTGACGTGGAAAGGTAACACATGCCCACCGAAAGCTCTTTTTTTGAGAGCCCAGGTGGTCGTGTGGTCTAGCGGGACGGCTGCAGTGCAGGCGATTTGGTGTCACGATATCACAGGAGCATGGGTTCGAATCCCGGCGAGGGAAGAACAAAAAATTTGCGAAAGCAAATTTACAGATCTAACATTGTTGGGTTGATGTTTAGACGAGTTGTATATACATTATGTACACAGCCATGTATCACCATCATTGATGGCGATCCGATGGATACATCTGTTGTAGGGTTGTCACTGACTCAGACGTACTTATGAATATAATTATTTTCTGTGACTGTATCTTACATTAATTTGTAGGATCCTTTACTATAGATAATTTAGCTGATCTGTAACAATAACATCTTCATGCCTTATATATCATGTACTGTAGTACGCCGCTAGATTAAAACTGACGTGGAAAGGTAACACATGCCCACCGAAAGCTCTTTTTTTGAGAGCCCAGGTGGTCGTGTGGTCTAGCGGGACGGCTGCAGTGCAGGCGATTTGGTGTCACGATATCACAGGAGCATGGGTTCGAATCCCGGCGAGGGAAGAACAAAAAATTTGCGAAAGCAAATTTACAGATCTAACATTGTTGGGTTGATGTTATGACGAGTTGTATATACATTATGTACACAGCCATGTATCACCATCATTGATGGCGATCCGATGGATACATCTGTTGTAGGGTTGTCACTGACTCAGACGTACTTATGAATATAATTATTTTCTGTGACTGTATCTTACATTAATTTGTAGGATCCTTTACTATAGATAATTTAGCTGATCTGTAACAATAACATCTTCATGCCTTATATATCATGTACTGTAGTACGCCGCTAGATTAAAACTGACGTGGAAAGGTAACACATGCCCACCGAAAGCTCTTTTTTTGAGAGCCCAGGTGGTCGTGTGGTCTAGCGGGACGGCTGCAGTGCAGGCGATTTGGTGTCACGATATCACAGGAGCATGGGTTCGAATCCCGGCGAGGGAAGAACAAAAAATTTGCGAAAGCAAATTTACAGATCTAACATTGTTGGGTTGATGTTTAGACGAGTTGTATATACATTATGTACACAGCCATGTATCACCATCATTGATGGCGATCCGATGGATACATCTGTTGTAGGGTTGTCACTGACTCAGACGTACTTATGAAGATAATTATTTTCTGTGACTGTATCTTACATTAATTTGTAGGATCCTTTACTATAGATAATTTAGCTGATCTGTAACAATAACATCTTCATGCCTTATATATCATGTACTGTAGTACGCCGCTAGATTAAAACTGACGTGGAAAAGTAACACATGCCCACCGAAAGCTCTTTTTTTGAGAGCCCAGGTGGTCGTGTGGTCTAGCGGGACGGCTGCAGTGCAGGCGATTTGGTGTCACGATATCACAGGAGCATGGGTTCGAATCCCGGCGAGGGAAGAACAAAAAATTTGCGAAAGCAAATTTACAGATCTAACATTGTTGGGTTGATGTTTAGACGAGTTGTATATATATATATATAAACGCATAAAAAAGTGTACACAACAACTCCAAATACAAAAAAAAAGGTAACTATAAATGTAATTATTTATAAATATTTCGGATAACAGGTATCATTCCTCAGTCAAATTTTGATGTTAAATGAATCATCTTTAAGTCTACTTAGATTAAACTATTACAATCTTGAAAATTATACAATAAAAAAGTCAAACCGAACATCAGTTAAGACGCTTTCACCATTCTAAAAATTTGTTAAACATGCCATAGGTTATATGGCTTATTACAACAGAGAGTTCAAAAATATATATATGATTCGTCGAAATATATATATTTATATCTTATAGTCTGTTGTATTGCTTCATATATGCCAGAAATGTTACTAGTTAACGTGGTGCTGTTTTGACAACCATTAATCTGCCTGCTGCAATTTTTTTCTTTTAAATTATTAATATATTTGTTATTGTACATGTATGTTTTTATAGTTATCAAAGGTACCAGGATTATAATTTAATACGCCAGACGCGCGTTTCGTCTACACAAGACTCATCAGTGACGCTCATATATTTGACAAACAGCTCATCAGAGCTTATGTTCAAATGCAACATGCAAAATGCAGTTTTGCTTACTTAGTACTTACTTACTTCAACATATGATACAGTTTGTATGGTAAATCCAATGACACTTTTCCAACGAAAAAAATCTAAAATTGTTCAAAGTCTTAGTTAGTGTGAAATAATTTCGGGTGCCTATATTAGTGTGAATTTCATTACCTTTTGTAAAATATATGATTGGAAAACATTTAATTTTATATTTCATCATCAAATATCCATGAATAAAGCATCTATCAGATAAGACCGATTAACGATTTACAAAATTTACATTTTTTTTTACTTAGTAGTTTAAATTCTTCAAGGACACTTGTAATATATTTAAGCTTTTATCTGCACGTATTGTTTGATAATACTACTTTCGATTTAATATCACACATGTAATTTGATATGTTAATTTATTGACATGAAATACTTGTTTTATCCGGTTTTACTGTTAAAATATCTCCAGAGCAATATTATTTGTTAATTTTTTGTTAATGTTGTCGTTATCATGGAATATTTTAAACTTTAATATTTTTGTAGTCGTGGAACAAACAACTTTACCAACTGCAGCAGACGAAACTACACACTTAGATGTCACAACTAAAAATGTTCTTACAACAGAGGTTTCGACGGAGCCAATAACACAACGTACAACAACAGTACAAACAACAAAGATAACAACTGAATCAACAACAAGCACACCAAATATACCAACTACAGAAGTTACAACTGAATCAACAACAAGCACAACAAATATACCAACTACAGAAGTTACAACTGAATCAACAACAACAAGCACACCAAACATACCAACTACCGAAGTTACAACTGAATCAACAACAACAAGCACACCAAATATACCAACTACAGAAGTTACAACTGAATCAACAACAACAAGCACACCAAATATACCAACTACAGAAGTTACAACTGAATCAACAACAACAAGCACACCAAATATACCAACTACCGAAGTTACAACTGAATCAACAACAACAAGCACACCAAATATACCAACTACAGAAGTTACAACTGAACCAACTACAACAATCACACCAAATATACCAACTACAGAAGTTATAACTGAATCAACAACAACAAGTACACCAAATATACCAACTACAGAAGTTACAACTGAACCAACTACAACAAGCACACCAAATATACCAACTACAGAAGTAACAACTGAATCAACAACAACATGCACACCAAATATACCAACTACAGAAGTTACATCTGAAGCAACAACAAGCACATCAAATATACCAACTACAGAAGTTACAACTGAATCAACAACAACAAACACACCCAATTTACCAACTACCGAAGTTACAACTGAATCAACAACAAGCACACCAAATATACCAACTACAGAAGTTACAACTGAATCAACTACAACAAGCACACCAAATATACCAACTACAGAAGTTACAACGGAACCAACTACAACAAGCACACCAAATATACCAACTACAGAAGTTACAACTGAATCAACAACAACAAACACACCCAATTTACCAACTACAGAAGTTACAACAGAATCTACGACTATGTTGTCAACTATGAAACTTACAACTGAATCAACAACACCAATTACAACAACGACAGCAAATAAGGATATAACAACTGAATCTACAAAACTAAATGCGCTAACCATACCACCAATGGAAGCTACAACTGAATCTACAACACAAAATGCACCAACCATGCCACCAATGGAAGCTACAACTAAATATACAACACAAAATGCACCAACCATGCCACCAATGGAAGTTACAACTGAATCTTCGGCACGAATTACGTCAACAATGTCATCTTTGGACGTTACAACTGAATCTACATCACCAATAACATCACAGATACCAACTATGGAAGTTACAACTACACCACCAATTACGACAACTATGCCAACTACTAAAGTTACAAATGAATTTACAACACCAATAACATCTTTGAAACCAACACAGCACAGTTCAACAAAAGAACAGACGACAGAAGCAACCACTAAAGATTCAGTAACTGAAAGTCTACCATTGCCACCATCAAATGAAGATGCAACTGGCACAAAAGCTACCCGTAAGTATTTTCTGCTATCTGTTTGACTTTTGTACTTTCGGTTGCAAGCATTGTCTGTAGTAATGGTCTTTTGGGTACAGATGATCTTGGATAACTTGCAGCGAAAAAGACGACTGATAAAATAACATTGTAAAGACTATACTAGAGATTTCGAACGTATCCGACTTACAGTCCTATTAATTATTCATTAAACTAAAATATATAACTTCATTTCATCTTAATGTATCTATACTCTTCCCATCCTATCTCTATACCTTTGTAATTTGGTTTGTGAGAATAAAGATATATGTTGGCTATGTAATTCCTTTCAAAATTCCCTAAATTTGATAAAAGCTTTTTCGTGATAAAATGACAAACTACGGAAATGATTTAGAATTCTATTTCAATTCCGGTAATGTTCAAATGACAGAACATGTTTAGTTCGATTTTAGAAATGTTTTAAATTTGTTTTCAAATACAAATATACAATTTAAAGGCTAGGGAAAACAGAAAATAATTATTGCTCGTATCTTTGTGTAGCGTATAATGTTTTGTACTATGCTAGAAGGAATTGATATGAATTTGTCTGTTCCCATATTCTGCAACACGAATGCAATGTGTTGTTTTTCCTTTATTTAAATGATGTGTGCTTTTGGCTTTGCACATCATGTTTTCTTCTTGTATACATTGTCTATGTTGTTATATCTCAATTAACGAACAGCCTATTTTACTACAAGTTTTTTTAACTCGATGTTATCTGAATTTATACAATTTGATTGAGTTTTTCTATTATGGTGCAATTAAGGACTGCTGTTCACAATTACCTTGGTATATATAATATGATATGGCGAAGACTAGCAATAAATTATAACTTTTAAACTCGCTGTATTTGTTTGAACCTATCCTCAGTCAGGAACCTGATGTTTAGTGGTTGTCGTTTAATGATGTGGTTCATTAGTGGTTGTCGTGTAATGATGTGGTTCATAAGTGTTTCTCGTTTTTTTATATTGATTAGACCTTTGGTTTTCCTGTTTAAATGGTTTTACACTTGTCACTTTTAGGGCCTGTTATAGCTTGCTAGTCAGCGTGAAGCCAATGCTCCGTGTTGAAGGTCGTACTTTGAACTATAATGGTTTACTTTTGTTAATTGTGACTTGTATGTAGACTTGTCTCATTAGCACTCATACAACTTTTTAAATTGTATACCGGTAGTATGAAATAAACGGTTATTTTTCAACTTATTTAGTAAGATTTTCATTGTAACATCGAAATTGTCAAGCAACTATGTGAAGTCAGAAAATCTCGCTATGACTGGATTTACTCATATATATAACAAATCATCGTACGGCCTTCAACAATGAACGAAGCCAATACCACATAGACAGCTATAAAAAGCCCCGATATGACAATGTAAAACAATTCAAACGAGAAAATGAACGAAATACAAATATGTAACACATAAACAAACGACAACCACTGAATTACAGGCTCCTGACTTGGGACAGGCACATACATAAATAATGTGGCGGGGTTAAGTATGTTTGGTCACAAAAGAATATAGTTTGGTTGAATGTATAACTTTTTTTTTTTATTAAATTAACTTACAAATGATACGTAGAAAAAAAATCCGAACGAAGACAATTCAGATTAGTTAATTATAGACTGGTTCCCTGTCCTTTGTTTGTTTTGCTCTGACAGGCACCCGTATGTTGCAAGGGAGAGGACAAGCCTATAATATAAAAAGAGATGACTGGACTGAATATTTGTTTTTTTCCCGACCGTGCAAGGGCTGTATAGCCAGTCAAGGTCGTTAAAAACTTCCATTTGTTGAATATTTGTTTATTTGATACTGAACAAACACGTGTATCTATTGCTGTTTTTTTTTTGTGTGTATTGTTTTCAGTTTTGATGAC
Organism: Mytilus edulis; assembly: GCF_963676685.1. Taxonomy (NCBI): domain Eukaryota; kingdom Metazoa; phylum Mollusca; class Bivalvia; order Mytilida; family Mytilidae; genus Mytilus; species Mytilus edulis. Next base: position 313,072 of record NC_092346.1, on the reverse strand, counting down.
GTCTCGTTGACGTATACCCAAAATTTATGTTTAGTAAATGAAATGTCCAGACTGTCATTTAAATCAATATATAAAGTTAATGGTTTTTAAACACTGATTCAATAAAATATATTACTGTTGATAAACGTGAAATATGTAAATTGTTAAAGATTAACTCCAGATGTAACTTTATCACGTTCTACAATGTGGCGAGTAGTGTTATTTCGGCTTTACTGCTCTTTAAGTTTGAATTACACATTTTGGAAGTTCTATGCATATTAATTATAGTTTGTTTTCACTTTTTAAGTTATGAATTATAGTAAAATAAATTATAGGTGTTGATTTCTGATATTTTGATATTTTTTCCAGTTGACAACATCAATACTCCGATAATAGCCGGTAGTATTGGAGCTTTAGTTGCATTTCTCTCCCTCATTGGAGCAATATATGCGACATGTGCAGCAAAACAGAGCATAAGCAAGTATGTATGAACTCTATCATTTATATATGATACGAGATGTAGATCTTAACAATGCAAACTCGCCTTTTGAAAACTATCCCCATGAGTATAAAGATTTCTAGAGGCATTGTCAAATTCAATAGCATTTACAACGGATAACAAGCAAAGTCTTGTGCTAATTTGTTTGTAAATGTATAATCAGAGTTTATTGGATAACATTCTGACTTTTTGCCGTTACTCAGGTCTAAATATTTCGTTAGATTCAGATGTTTTGTACAGTATGTTTAGTCATCACCAACATTTAACAATTCAAATGCATGATTTAAAAGATGTTTTATGGTGGTGTATTCGAAAAAGAAAAAGAAAAAAATTAATATGTTGTAATAAAAAAGTTGAAGTTCCTGGCAAGATCTATTTTAATTTGTACTGTTGAGGAAGATTGTTCTTAAGTTGATTGAGAAATGACACTTTGGTAATACGTGGAACAACTTGAAAACATGTCAACCAATGTTTAGCAAGTTCTAATTGATTGACAAGTTAAACTTCTTGTCGTTTCATCAAATAATTTTTAATATGTTGTTATACTATAAAACATGTAAACAATGGTCAATGACAAATCCAATATTGACGACGTTCCTATTACAAGTTCAGATGTATTAATCCTTTATTGACTGGAAAATAAAGGCAACAGTAGTATACCGCTGTTCAAACTCATAAATCCATGGACAAAAAACAAAATCGGGGTAACAAACTAAAACTGAGGGAAACGCATAAATATAAGAGGAGAACAACGACACAACACTACAATGTAACTAACACACACAGAAACGGACCAAGCATCAGACAAAATCCCACGAGAATAACAAATATAACATCAAAACCAAATACATGAATTTGGGATAGACAAGTACCGTGACACGTCTTATCGCAATGTCAATTTACACTCAAAATAAGAGAAAACAAACAACGCAACGCTAAATTGTAACACACACAGAAACGAACTATAATATAACAATGGCCATATTCCTGACTTGGTACAGGACATTTTTAAAGGAAAAAATGGTGGGTCGAACCTGGTTTTGTGGCATGACAAACCTCGCACTTTAATGGCAATGTTAAATATAACATAGAAATGACAACATACTATTACAGGACTACAATACAAATAAATAGGAAAACGTATAAGACAAAGAAACACATGATTAATGAATAACAAAAAGCATCAGGTTTACAATTTAATACGCCAAAAACGCGCCTCGTCCACACAAGACTCACCAGTGACGCCCAGATATAAAAGATCGAAAGCGAAAAAAAGTACAAAGTTGTACAGCACTGAAGATCAAAAGTTGAATAAAGGTTTTGTCAAATACGGCTAAGTTTGTATGCTTGGGATAAGAACATCCTAATTATTTAGAACAATTAATGCTATTGCAAACAGTAAATTTTATCAAATGATTATAACAGATATACATAATGTAACTGAAGTATTAGCTCACTTAATAAAACAAACACGAATACATAATGAATGACCAACACAGAATAGACACACCCGACTCAAAATAATATTCACTGATTACGTTGGGAATCATTCAAACATTATTTGTACCAAATTTTGATTTGTTGTATTTTATTATAAAATGGAGGTCATGATTGATATTGACAACTCTCACATTTGCTGTTCTGTTGAAGCAGCTCTAAATTACTTAAACAACAAAACTGATTTATGTTATGATGACAAGAGCATACGAAAGGATCATTATAAACATCTTAAACATGCAGTGAGGTTAGAGTGTGCATAAAAGGGGTACATAACACTTAAAAGGGAGTTAACTCTTAAAAATCAGCTGTGCATTTTAACCAGATACATTTTTGAACTATTAGTAAGGAGAAGTCCAGCTTTGCAACGACCAACATTAGTGTTTGTCAAACTGTTATATATCCAACAAAACTATTCCTGAAAATTGTGTGGTTCAAATTTCTAGAAATTTTCATATTAGCCTTAACAGGTCTAAGTAAATATTTTGTCAAAATGTTATGAAAATTAAACGAGCCAAATCTATGTCAGTCAAAGTGTTGGGTTCCCCTTTAATTGAATATATTTTATGAGAAAAAAAGCATAAAAACACATCATCGTAAACGTCGTAAACTTGCATTGAGGTGAAATTGTGCATTTACTGAATTTATGTTGTAATAAAAAGAGCATAAGAAGACATCATCGTAAACGTCTTAAGAGGTTAGCAGATTCTGCTCCTTATGTGGCACCCGTCGTGATGTCACATTCATGAAAGAGAAGGGGATTGTAGTTACGACGTAAGGAACATATCCAATATCATTTGTGAAACGGTTATTCCATAACGGTCAACCAAATCGTGACGACGTCCGTTAAACTACAGTAGTGAGGTGAGAATGTGAATTTACTATTTAAAAAAAATATTGATAAATACCCCATAGACTTTCTTTTCTATCATCTAATTACTGTTGTAACTACATTTGTACCAGGTTTGTGATAAAAGAAAAATGTTTTACATAAGGAAATCTTTATCTACTAGCTAGAGATTATTTTTCTTTCGAGTTTATTTGGCATTGCTATATAGGATAATTTTAACCAATATTGTGTCGTCTTTGGTATCTCCTTTTTAAAACATTGAGTTATGTAGTAATATATTGAAGATATTATAAAGATAGTATATAACTTGTATGCACTAAACCGGTTAAGAATACTAACAATTAGTTTCTATATATATTGTATGTTGGTTAACGTTAAAGTGTTGTCATGGTGTCCTAATGTATAAGCTAGTAGTATGTATTTCTTCTATTTTAGACCCGATATAAAAACGCAGCAAACATCTCAAACCTCCGACATGTATGACAGTAGACCATTTCCTTCTGTTACCCCAAGATATGGTAAACGGATAAGTTGGTATTAAGGTGACATCGTTGATTATAAGATAAAGCCATACTTTTTAAGACAGAAAATGAGATGAATTATAAACAGATTTGCGCAGATAATCAAAGTTTGAAACATGACTTACAATGAAGAAATCTAAATTCTCCAGTGTTCTAGATGAAGATTTTTTTTTAACAATGAATTGAATGAATATGACTTATGAATTACAATAATATTAAAAGACTGATATATCAGTATCGTTTGATGGTAAACAGAACTAACCTAGACCACTGCGTACAACCGTCTCTATGTATCAAACAAATCATAGGATACATGCATTGATGGTAGCTCTAGAATTAATGGTATATTTTCATCTCTGTGAAGGTGTTTAGATTTTTATTATTTATGCTCACTTTTTATTGTTGTCTTTCACATTATTTTTTATTATTATTTAAAAAAGGGGAAATTCGATAGAGTTTCGATGGACATAAATTTTACTCGGCAACGAAAGTTGAATATGACGTTGCGAAGTTGTGCTTTGATCATGATGACGTCATTATAACAATAAGGGATCATGTATTAATGTTAAGAACTTGTGAATGCAACATTTAACATGCTTGTTTTGAAATGTTAAACTATCCGACTGGGTCCTTTGCTGACATAGATCATTACCATAATTTGAAATTAATGTTTGTGCAACCACACTATATGCGCCTTTTGAAAATTACATACGTTGTGGTTTTGTGCATTTGTATTTTTTATATCTATATATTATGTATCTACATATATTTTTTCATATGAATATTTGTTTTTGCAATCTTTTATTTATTTTTTCTTATTTTGTATTTTTTTTTTTATATATTCTAAGTTCCAAACGGAAACATTTTAATAAAAAGTTTATGTTCTCTACTTTGATTTCAAGTTTTTTTTTTACAGCAGTGAATCACAACATATGCATATGTCTCAAGTTTGCATAAGTACCGGTCTAAAAGTCTAAAACAATTTTTTGATCAGCATACGTATAACATAACAATCAAATAAAAAACATAACACAAATGTATTCTTATACGCTAGTCAACCAATATGTTAACTTTTCTCTCCATTTTTCGTTTCATTAATGAATGTTGCCTCATAAGTCATTTTCAATGTGACTGACGTTCGGGTTTTAACTTTTAACTCGATAATTTCGAAACAATTGGTACTTAATGTTGACGTTAAGTATAAAGCTAAGGTTATCTCCTCCTGATTCGTGTCATTAATAAAGTCATTAGTACATCACGTACATATTTAATATATATCTTCTGCGTTCATCAATCAATCTACGAATTAACATCGTGGTCAGAACTCCACCAAAATCCAATGAATAACCAAAAAAAACCCAACAATACTACAATGTGTTCCAAACCTTTACCTAACATTGTCAAATCTCGTTTAAAGTTAGTTCAAAGCTAATGTTCAAAAGACGACTTTTTAGCTCAACTGGTCCAAAGGTCAAAGTGAGCTTTTCTCATCACTTGGCGTCCGTCGTCCGTCGTCCGTCATCGTTAACTTTTACAAAACTCTTCCCCTCTGAAACTACTGGGCCAAATTTAACCAAACTTGGCGACAATCATCATTGGGGTATCTAGTTAAATAAATGTGTCCGGTGACCCGGCCAACTAACCAAGATGGCCGCCATGGCTAAAAATAGAACATAGGGGTAAAATGCAGTTTTTGGCTTATAACTCAAAAACCAAAGCATTTAGAGCAAATCTGACATGGGGTAGAATTGTTAAACAGGTGAAGATCTATCTGCCCTGATATTTTTAGATGAATCAGACAACCTGCTGTTAGATTGCTGCCCCTGAATTGGTAATTTTAAGGAAATTTTGCTGTTTAGGTTATTATCTTGAATATTATTATAGATAGAGATACACTGTATACAGCATTAATGTTCAGTAAAGTAAGATTTACAAATAATTTCCATGATCAAAATGGTCAGTTGACCCCTTTAGGAGTTATTGCCCTTTATAGTAAATTTTTAACCATTTTTCGTAAATCTTAGTAATCTTTTAGAAAAATCTTCTCCTCTGAAACTACTGGGCCAAAATAAACTAAACTTTGCCAGAATCATCACTGGGGTATCTAGTTTAAAAATCTGTCCGGTGACTCGGCCAACCAACCAAGATGGCCGCCATGGCTAAAAATAGAACATAGGGGTAAAATGCAGTTTTTGGCTTATAAGCAAAGTAAGACCTAAAAATAAGTCAACATGACCAAAATGTTCAATTGACCCCCTAAGGAGTTATTGCCCTTTATAGTCAATTTTTAACAATTTTCATAAAATTTGTAAATTTTCACTAACATTTTCCATTGAAACTACTGGGACAAGTTCATTGTAGATAGAGATAACTGTAAGCAGCAAGAATATCTAGTATAGTAAGATCTACAAACACATCACCATCACCAAAACACAATTTTATCATGAATCCATCTGTGTCCTTTGTTTAATATTCACATAGACCAAGGTGAGCGACACGGGCTCTTTAGAGCCTCCAGTTTCCTATATTAGTTATTAAGTGTTGACAATTTTTGATATTCACCTTTCTACGGGCCACAATTGTATAATATTTATGTTCAATGGCGAAATTGTCCTGAATTTTCAAGTATTATTCGAATTGTACTCTTAGAGATAGCTTCTTGAATATCAATCTGTGATTAAAACTGTGACAGTTGCTTCTGTTGAATGTCCCACTAAATTATAAAAGTTGGGAGTATTATTTATGTAATTCTATTGGTAGTTGGCATGCACAGTGTCTGTGGTCTACATATTAACTAATAGTTAAAAAAAAAAGAACCATTAAAATGAATAAAATGTCGCCCGGGATAAACAAATATATCAAATAGTTATTGTCATGAACACATTAATGTAATATGTGAGTCTAGAAACACTTTAAAAGATGTCAGGGAATAACCTTTGATTATTCTTCAGATTCCTCACCGAAAAGTTAGTCAAGATGACCAAAATGGTCAATTGATCCCATAAGGAGTTGTTGCTCTTTAAAGTCAATTGTGTTTGTGTAATGTGTTACAAAAGTCTAAACCTCTGAAACAACTGAGACACATTTCACCAAACTTGGCCACACTCTAAGGTTTATGTGTCCGATGACCCCGCCTGCCAACCAATATGGCAAAAATGTCTAAAAATGAAACATAGTGATAAAATGCAGTTTTTGGCGTATATCTCTGCAACTAAAGCAAAAGCATAACGGTTGCATTAATTTATGCATCAATTGTAATAAAACATATCAGGTGAGCGACACAGGCTCCTGGGAGCCTCTAATGTCTCCTTGCAATGTACCACAATATAAAGATACGAAGATGTATTTCTGAAATTAGTTCTAACAAAACTTTATTCTTTATTTGAAAAAAAGCAACTGCAATACAACATTTTGAGAAATTATTTTTGTACAAAACATACTACTTTGGTTTCTTACTTGCTGAGGAAAAATACAATGGTTAGATACTTGAACATTGCGCATTATTAATGTTTCTCCTGCACATTTAAAACTATGATAAAAATAAACGCGTAGAATTGGACCATATGAGATATAATTATATCGTCATGACCATATGGTCCAAATACTCATATAGTTCTGAATATATATAACAAGGTCTGCATAGATCGAATAATGCCAGCGCATTGTATTACTGTTAAACACTGAAATTATAGTCGGATTTTAACTTTTTCTTTCTGTGACAGTTCCAATTCAAGCAGTGAACACAGCAGGTTCTGTGGATGGGTGGTTGAATCAACAGCTTTTTTACGCCCAACATTAATTTTCCATCCGATGAACACAAGAACAGCACCTAAGTTTAAGAGGCCTGCTACAAATCCTCCTATGATAACTGGCTTATTGTCGCTGGCTGAAAACAAAATATATTATATAAGAATGGAAAGTTGTTAAGTTATATTTCATTTAAACTTTGCATTAATAATTAGTATTCATGGGATGCTCAATTTATTGGATGTATTAAGTTTTAATGAAAATATATAAAATGAAGCAAATAACAAATTTCCTGTAAACTTTCATTCATAAAAAACGAATACAGTTTTATTCAACAAGCGAACATTTGTCACCATGAAATTGTTTGATTGCAGAGTTTAATTGTTTTATAACCTTTATTATTAATGCATAACGATTAAAAGTACAGTACAGATTTGAAATATATACCGATAGCGGGAATCGAGTAAATTATAGATTAAAGAAGACAATTTACCGTTTACTAGATAAAAGATACCAAGCGACAAACTGATTTTGCCAGTCAAATGTTTCTTACATAAAAGAGTTCACTTTACAGTCTTAATCAAAATCAAACTCCAATATCATTATTTTAATGAGCAGTAGGTACTTCATGTAGTTATGTTATTGTGCTATTGTTATTTCTTGTATTCTTGACTCTCCTTTTTGCTCATCGATATGCTTTTTTGTATTTTTTTGTGGGCATATTCGTATTTTAGTGTTAAATATTGTAACACAATGTTGACTGCTGTACCTCATATTTTACATTTTGATATTGTGTTATATTTTCTGTTCATACAATGTTATCAATACAGTGGAATTTAAGGATGTACTTAGGTGAGGTTTTGGAATTTGTGACAAATGTTCGGACTCCTTGGTGTTTTTCCATACAATACAATGTAAAATATTTTGCCCCATAACACCCATTTATTTTTTCACATAAGACTAAATAGCTCATGAAAGGTCATTTACCAAAATTTTAGAAGATTCTTAATTTTCTTTCTTTTGTTTTGAGACCCAATTATACCAATGCAAATATAAGGTAAAAGTCTGAGTCAGCCTTTTCCCGCCATATTTTAATTCTCAAATATCTCGAAAAGGAGGTCCATGATCTATCAATATTTTTAGCTTATGTTTATCCTTAATTGATGCTCTACCAGCTTATAGTATCAATTTTAACTTCTTAATTCATTAATTTTCACCTAACCTCACCTAAGTACATCCTTAATGAAACTGTCTTACAGGAATATGGCAAATGGTTTCAGATTTTAGTTTTGCCATGCGATAAAATACTTGAATTTTCTCTTGCGATCCGTATATTTGCAATTTATTGTTTGAAAGCATTGGAAACCGAACGTTTTAGATCTGACTAAGACAATTTTCACGTGACAGCGGCATACTAATGTTGCCTTCATTTAAACTCTCGGTGCTCAACCAACAGAGACTGCGTTTTGTTTAATTTGAATTTGTTGAGTATATTCAAACAACCAACTATTACTTACTTAAAAAAGATAAGTCACTTCCTCTTGATGAAGTAGTAGGCTGAGTAGATAATGTTGTCCAATCAGAGATTGTTGCTGAAGTTGTAGGCTTAGTAGATAATGTCGTCCAATCAGAGATTATTGCTGTTCCTGTTGTAAGTTTATCTGACGTTGTGACTGTTACAAACTGTGCTGCTTTGCTTGTTGATGTCAGTTCTGTGAATGATGTGGGTATTGTTGCTGAGGTGGTTGATGTCGGTTCTGTGAATGATGTGGGTATTGATGCTGAGGTGGTTGATGTCGGTTCTGTGAATGATGTGGGTATTGATGCTGAGGTGGTTGATGTCGGTTCTGTGAATGATGTGGTTATTGATGCTAAGGTGGTTGATGTCGGTTCTGTGAATGATGTGGGTATTGATGCTGAGGTGGTTGATGTCGGTTCTGTGAATGATGTGGGTATTGATGCTGAGTTGGTTGATGTCGGTTCTGTGAATGATGTGGGTATTGATGCTGAGGTGGTTGTTGTCGAAACATACTTTGGATCGCTTGTATTTTTCGACTGTTTTGTTGGAACTGTTGTTCGCTCTTCTGTTGATTCAAGATATATGTTCTATATTTGTTATTTGAAAACAGATGTATACTTAAGGTTTATGACCCCTTCTGTAGCCATTTTTGCACGAATTTTTCAAACTTCAATTGTATCAAAACTATAGATATAAAGAATATTAGAGATAGGCCATATTGTACGTACACCAAGGGGAAATTTGATGCAAAGCATTATTACTTACTGTTTCATTTCATTTAATAGAAAAAGAGTACTTTGTGGCAAATAAACAAAGATTTTTATAGAAAATCCACAGCCATTAATACAGAGATTTTTGTTATAAAAATTGAAACATAGATTACTCACTTGCTTTTCTACGATGTGCTTATGTTTATTTTTTACAAAAGTTTCAAACTAATCTGTAAATTCCAAAATACCTCGTGCTGAGTCACTAAATTCGAGCGCACCCTAAAAGGTGTACTTGAATTGGTCCATATTTTTATTTGTTTTAATTAATAACTACATTAATAAACTTGTTTTAAGGAAATCAATGCTAGCACTGCATGCAATAATCCTATATCTATCAGTCATCTGATTGCCAAATATGAGAATGCAAGGATAAACGCTGTGGATTTTCTATAAAATTTCCATATGTTTAGCATTGAATCAACACAAGGGTACATAATCCTTAAAGGAAATATTCAACAAAGGAAAAAGTAATAATAATTAATCTATTTAGCAAGGCAAATATAGTTAGCTGGTGCAGTTAGTTACACAATTGCTAACACAATTTTATATTGATATTCTTGTACTTGTTCTCTCGATTTATATAAAATATTTAGAAATTTACATCGACGTCACTGTTTTTGCACTGTGAAAAAGAAAAGTCCCAAAAATACTGAACTCCGAGGACAATTCAAAAAGGAAAGTCCCAATTCAAAACGGTTAACAACTGTCACATTTCTGACTTGGTACAGGCATTTTCCGATGCCTCTCACTTGTATGACAGTTGTATCAAATTCCAATATATTGACAACGACAAAACAAACATAACATTTAACAAACTATAAATAATTTTGATGTTCAAAATATGCACAGAATATAGTTTTAAGGCATAGCCTCTGCAGAATCTATATTAGAAATTTCCGATGTCATTCTTGCCGCTCGTCTTTTTGCTTATTGTGAACAAAGAAACACAATTGGCATATAGTCAAAGCATTAGCAAATATAAAGGAAAAGATTACAAAAATTATCATAGAACAATAACACAACGGCGGGATGTTTAAGTACTGAAACACGTCATATGTTTAAAAAAAAACACAAAAAGTCTTTTAGACAAATCGTACTGGCAAAAATGAAAGATAAAATACAAATATCATAGAATAATAACACAACGGCGGGATGCATAAGTACAGAGTAACGTCAAATGTATATCACTAAAAACACAAAGTAATATTAGTAAAGACACATTAAAGAATACTGTATCACATTATTAGGACGATAAACAACGTCAGTACGCAGAATCTATACTTCAGGATAGATTGTTCATATTTCTATATATGCTGTTTTGTGTACTATTTTCAAACAATTTTAGGTATTCGTTTTTAATTCTGTGATTCAAATGTATGAAGTATTAATATTTTGACTTTCGAACAGCGGTATAGTACTGTTGACTTTTGTTTGCAGAACATTAGTAATCCTTAATATAAGCATTTCTGTAGGTAATGTAATTTACCCCCCCCCCCACTAAAAAATGACTGGTCGCAAACAGCTGAGTATGAAGAAATGGAAAAGAAAATTGTAGTTTTTTTTATATATGACCTTGTCAAAACTCACGTGTTATTGGATTTTGTGATGTACCATAAAATGTTATAGACCAGGAAACCAGCGTTACTGCAAAATAATCATGTACTATAGATAGTTATAATATACAAATTAATGTGGTGCTCATCCAATGTTATGTAAAATGATAAAAAACAGTATATTTCAAAACCTTACAACATGATAATTAAATACTTTATATTAATTCTAAAGGAAAGGAAACCAATAGTTTAATAATCATACTAGTAATCAATATAGGATCATCAGCGGAATTTTAATCAGATAGAATCTTACAAAGATAAATCGAGTGTACCTGTTGATTAATTTTACTGAGAACGCATAGTGTAAGAGGTCATGAAACCTATAGATGAATAATTATATGAATGTCATAAAATCTATTATCTAGATAACAGACAAACGGTATACACGGTGTTAAACTCACCAATACAAAGTCCGTTATATGAACCAACTTTAAGACGCCAGGTACCAACAGGGTTTTCCCACCAGAAATGAACTGACATGAACGTCCATATCAAAGATCCTTCTGTTTTGTATTTTATGGCATCTTTATACCGGTAATGAAGTAAATGACTTTCAGTTCCGCTTGGAGAAACAAGATATAGTTCTGTGACACCACGATATCGATTGTAAGAGAACTCTATACGAACTGTCACGTGTTCTAAGTAACGAATGAAAATATTACTCCTGGAAAAATGTATTGTGTCTGACGACCACAAACTGGTAGAACTAAAATGAAAGAAGAAATTTATAATTTTTTTGCATAATTACCAATTTGACCTTATTTCAAATAAACTCATTATAACTAATAGGCTTTACGTTCTTTTACGTCAAAGGCCCGTTTTGTCTACAGAAGATTCACAAGTGACATTAGAGTAAAAGAAGATTAAAAGGACAAATAGAGGACGCACTTTATCAGCATTAAGGACCAAAAACTCCAAACTGGTTTCAAGTGTTTCCAATCTGTTCTAAGGTAAAAAAAAAATTTTTTGGGGGGGGTTAAAAATCATCAAAAGTATTTTCAGAATTCGAAGTTTTGTAAACAATTAATCATACTTATGACCATATCTATAATAATTCATGTCAACACAGGGAAAAAATGCCGACTACTTGACTTGTGCAAAATATTGTTTAATTATGTCATATGCCACGGCAATAATTTTGATATCATGTGCAACATTTATATTTCCAAAATATGGACAATTTGACATGTCAAATTTGATTGTTGTCAGTTTAGTTTTAATTTATGAGTTTTACTGTCCCTCTGATATCTTTCCTCCCTCTTTGATTAAGAATTTTAAATTATAAGTAGTTACTTATTTAAAAAAAATAGCAGTTGTTGAACTTTCAAGTATTTTTTTTATGTCAAGAAGTGAAGTTATGTAGAAAATATATGGTTAAATCTTAGATATCATACAGATACGATTAAGAATGAAAATATGTTTAGATGTTGAGATATAGTAAAAAGTCTTATTACAAAAACGAAAAAGGAGACAACGGATACATACATAAAAGGGAGCCAAGTACGCGTTGTAAAGCTGTGTTGTACTGGAACAGTAACCCATGTTTTAGCTTTATTAACCATGGCCTTGGCATCCATAAGACCATACCCTAGGACTTGACTAACTGCAAAATATATCAAGGAGTTTGGAAAACTTAATAATATTTACAATAATTGTATTTTTAAAATAAAACAACTATAAGTCGAATTTTAAAGAGAGAATAATTAAACAAATTAAAGAATGAATACATAATACAATGTAGTGGTTGTTTAGTTAAATGTGTCGATCTTTGTTTTGTATTAGTTCTATCTCTAGATATTTCCATGACACTCTTTTCTGGTCTAGAATTACATGAGCAACATTTTTTGTAAGTAATCCTAGATGAATAATCTGTTTTAGTTCAACCGTGATCAGTTTCGATTTTATTTTTGGATTTGTTTTGCTTAGTCGTTTTTTTCATGTTGTATTTTATTTCATGTTGTTTATCTTTTTGTCGTTTTCTGTTGTTTTTTTTTGGCAAACGGACAATAGACAAACAGAAGTTTACAAACACAGTATATGAAACTAAAGACTATGAAACACGAATACAAACATAACCTGTGGTTGATAACAGATGCATGGGATATGTATGCCTGTTCTACATATGACACACGTTGTGTAAAAGAGGGACGAAAGATACCGGAGGGACAGTCAAACTCATCAATCAAAAATAAACTGACAGCGCCATGGCTAAAAATGAAAAAGAAAAACAGATAAACAATAGTACACATTACACAACATATAAAACTTAAGAATAAGCAACACGAACCCCAACAAAAACTTCTCAGTTGCTCTGGAAGGGTAGGCAGATCCTGCTCCACATTTGACGCCCGTTGTGTTGCTTATGTGATAACAAATGCAGTAAATAGTCTAATGCTGTAGGTCACATTCATGAAAGGGAAGATGATTGTAGTTACGACTTAAGGAACATATCCGATATTATTTGTGAAACACTTATTCCATAACGGTCAAACAACTATATATAACTCATGAAAGTACGAATCTTAAAGTCTAATTTGATAGCTCACATTCGAGGGAAAAAAAAAAGGATCGTATTAACGACAGTTGGAAATATCCGTCAGCATATGTTAAACAGATTTTCTCTTACAGCCAAAAATGCAACAAACTTGCGCTATCGTGATAATGTCCTGTTGGATCAATCTCTCATAACAAGGTCGACGGAATAAATACGTTCAACATATTCACCAAATTTGTATAACTAAGTCAGAAGACACCATCTATTTACCGAAACTTGAATTTAAGTGATAATGTCAGCTGTTGTACACTCATCTCGTAAGGAATTGGGTATAACATGCCTCAGTTGAATAAGAAACAAGTCAGCAAGAAGAGTACAGGTGTGTCCAATGGAAAGGCCGATTATTTAATTAAAAAGCACATCCAAAAACCGTAACTAATATGTTGTCAATCATGACATTAAGAAATTTGATAATGCTACTTTCTTAGATTTTTCTATTTGAATCTGAGAAGGTTTTTTCAGCACGATTTATTCCTCTATAATACAAGATCAGTGTATCTGCATTGGTCGTTGTCATACAAAGGATTCATTCTAAAAACAAACGTTAAAAACAGGTTGTAGACATAATTCGTTAAACTTATTTCAGAAAAAAAGAAAGAAAATTAAAATGAAGGGTTGACTAAAATGTCAACTTTCGTGTGGTTTATTCTTGAGTTTTCTATGTTGTGTCATGTGTACTATTGTTTGTCTTTTTCATTTTTAGCCATGGCGTTGTCAGTTTATTTTCGATTTATGAGTTTGACTGTCCATTTGGTATCTTTCGTCCCTCTTTTAAAAGCCGTCCAACCAATGTATAAACCATATAAGCAGATTTTATCGAAAATGAAATGGTCATAATAATTATTAAAGAGGGGCGAAAGATACCAGAGGATCATTCAAAATCATATATCAAAAACAAACTGACAACCCCATGGCACAAAACAAAGAAAAAATAACAAATAGACCAGACAACAATAGTAAACAAGACACAACATAGAAAACTAAAGACTAAGCAACACGAACCCCATTAAAAGTGGGAGTGAACATACTTGATAAAATAAAATAAATAATTGATATAAAAAGGAGATTATGTACAACAACTCACATTCCTTTTTTGCTCCGTTAACTGACCAGTCAGAATACGTGTCATTAAATCCTTTCCTTGATGATGTGAGCACTATCAAATGTTGCACGTCTCTCCATGTGAGATTAGGACTGTAAAGGAAAAAAACATCAATATCATTTCATAATGTAATTATCATTTGTTAAAAATCTTTGTTTCGTGATATTTAACATGTTTATTGTTTTAACACGTGACTGGCCTGAACTATTTGAATTGATTTGGAAAGTAGAGGAACAAAGAGTAAATTTGTAAAATCAATGGAGCTATCAAATGTGTTAAAAGTATAAAATTTGCAAAGAACTTGTTGTCTAATAAAAGGATTTTTTTAACACGAGGAGCCGCATCACGAAAGGATGTTCCGGGTATGCTTATTGACGAGAAAAGTATAATTACTTTTTACCCCAAAAATAAAACCACATATGTAAAAAAGTCTGAGCTTCGAAAAGAGCCATCATACATATCCTAGTTTATGATATTGACTGAGCTACAGGGAAAAAAACGCTTCAATTAACGCCTTTATGGAATATCAATCAAAGATATTGACCAAATTTGCAGGAAAATTGTTTGGAGTTGATTTATTCTGAAAATTGTCAAAATGAAGGTAAGTTGTCATTTATAAATACATATTCATCTCAACTGGGTCGAGTTACACAACACTATAAACAATTTTTGTTTCTGAAATGCATTACTGGCACGGAGGTGAGAACTTGTTTTATCAAATTTCTGTTTACCCGAAAGTCGTCGAGATCACTTGTTATTGATTTGAAAAAAAGCACTTTTAAGCTACTTCTAACTGCTCCTTATATAATGAAGGGTAATAAGCCGCAAGGGAGAAGCCGCTCTTTTTGTTTGTAATAATACTTATGTATTTAAATCAAAACGACAACACAACCTGGGTAAAATTGTTGTCTTATTTCAGTTTCAAACATATAATTACTATTCAACCTGAGACGGCAAAATAGAGGTTTAAGAAGTTCTGAATAACTGTAAAAAAAGAAGTTCTGACATTGTTGCTAATGAGACAACTCTCAAACAAGAGACCAAATGACACAGAAATTAACTTCTATATCTCACCGTACGGCCATCAACAATGACCAAAGCCCAAAACGAATAGTCTGTTATAATAGGCACCGAAATGACCAATGTTCAACAATTCAAACAAGAAAACCAACGGCCTTAATAATGTAAAAAAAATTAACGAAAAACAAATACGTTACATATCAGCAAACGACAAGCACTGAATTACAGGCTCCTGACTTGAGACACGTACATATATACAGGATGATGCGGTGTTAATTATGTAAGCGGTATACCAACCCTCTCCTATCCTAGGATAGTGGTGTAACAGTACAAATAAGAACGAACGATGAAAACTGGTAAGCATTTTGTTTTATAAGGCAAGCTCTAAATTGTTTATTTAAAGTTTTTATACATTTGAAATAACAGTCAATATGTTGAAAATAAACTTATATGAAAACTGTTGCTATGGTATTAATATTATATAATAATGCTTATAGTTACTGATCTTACGACACGACATTTCCAGTTAAACCCTGAGGCAACTGTTCATTATGTAACGCTGCAAACTGTACTTCGCATTATTTTAATCGGTAATTATTTAATAACATTATAAGACGTATGAAGTTACAATGTTTCCTAATGAACCTCATGTGCATTTCTCAATGATAAAGGGTTTAGACAGAAATACAATTTAAAAAACTTTTGTTTTTCAAATAGAATTATGTAAAAGGATCAGTTTTGGAAATTTGAACTTAATGCACTTTCATTTTTTTTTTATATCATATTTGACAATAGTTTTAGAGTGGTTTCTACAGTTGAATATACCAGATTTCCAATGAAAAAAATAATGAAGTAATTTTCTTTCTATGTTATCTACATTTTTGCATAATTTATCGGTCAAAATTGCACTTTCAGGCACCAGAAATGTTTAATAAATGCTTTAACAGGGTATGTGTATTGTTATTAAAGGTTATCATCAGATGTTATGTACATATTATGACTAGTGAAGGTATACTACTGTAAGACATTACACATACTTACACATTGTATTCAGAATAAAAAAACAAAGCGTCAAAAGGGTCATTGCTTAATAGTGCTGAGAGTTGTCTCAATGACAATCATACCACATCTTCTTGTTTTATAATCTCACTTCGTACCCAGAAATTTAACCACATATGTGAAAATGTGTCAGCTGCGAAACAAGCTATCATACGTTACCATTACCGCCTATGGGACATTAATTAAGGATATTGACCCCTATGCTATTTTTTGTCAATGGTTTTTACATTTTATTTAAATACTCGTAAAAGTTAACTTTGAAGTATTATTATCAAATTACAGAATGTGCTGTCAAAAATACTGTTTATTAATAAAAAAAAAAGTGTTTCATTATATTGATCATGTCTCAAAACGATGATACTGTGTGGAAAAAAATTACCTTGAAATATATACTAGAACGCAAAAGTCTACAAATTATGAGTAGAAAGATGAAGATGTTTGCATTATTTTAAATATTTATTTGAAAGAAACAATAACTACCAAAGGTTTCAGAAAACTGACTATGTTACAGTGACAAATAAACAGCTGCGATCTGATCGCATGATACGCCCGTCGTCTTTTTTGCAATAATCATAAAAAGTTTCTGAAATACAGCGTGACATGTGTAAACCAACATTTTTTTTAACAAAAAACTCAATCATAACTCTAAAATAAAATTTTGAATCATCACCAAAAAGTATACAGATCTTAAGATAAATATAACTAAGAAGTGTGTAAAGACTTAAGCAATAATAATAAATTGTTTTTGAGATACAGCGTGACATATGAAAATCCACATTTTTTAACAAAATACTCAATAATCACTATAAATTTTTTTTTTTGAATCATCATACAGCGTGACATGTGATAGCCCCCAGCCCCCTTTTTGTTTTACAAAAAACTCACTATTTCGAAAATAAAATTTTGAATCAAAACCAAAAAGGAAACAGATCTTTAGATTAATATAACTAATAAGTGTGTGAAGTTTTAAGCAATAATCATAAATCGTTTTTGAGATATGGCGAGACATGTAAAAACCACATCACTCTTTTTTTACAAAATACTCAATAACTGAATGAATCATCACCATAAATTATACAGATCTAAATATTGAAAACTGAGAATTGTGTGTCGTTTTAAGCAATTATCATAAGTAGTTTTGGAGATACAGTGCGACATGTAAAAAAACCCAACACACCCCTGTTTAAGTAACAAAGTCTCGTAACTCAAAAAGTGTTAATCTTATGTTAAGTTTCAGGAAATTTGAATGAGTCGTTCTCAAGTTACGGTGCGACATGTTTACACCGCACAGACAAATGGACGGACGAACGGACGCCGGACATTTGTATACCATAATACGTCCCGTCAAAATTTTGACGGGCGTATACAAACAACAAATGCTAACTATTATAAATTCTTATAAAATTCTTCGCCAAAAATTTAAAACTAAATTTTTGTTTTCTGTTAAATTGTTCCCTTTAAAGGTGTTACACGATGATGACTGCTGTATCCATATTTTGACTATTGCATTTATTATGTCTGTTTAGTTTATGCATTTTTGTTAATATAACGGAATTTGATGAGACTGTCAACAAAGTGAGAGGTTTACCGCTATAAAACCAGGTTTTATCCACCTTTTCTACATTTGAAAATGCCTGTACCAAGTCCGGAATATGACAGTTCTTGTCCAATCGTTTTTGCTGTGTTTTCTCATTTGATTTTGCCGTGTAATTATGGACTTTCTGATTGGATTTTCCTCTGAGTTCAGTATTTTTGTGATTTTACTTTTTGCATAACAGTGAAAAGTCGGGAAAAAATTAATTGCATATATACGTTGCGTTCACAAGGTGATGTTTTGCTACAATTGTTGAAAATAAAGCAATGCCAATAACTCATGTCAAACGTTTCAATGTTAGTTATGGTGAAGTTAGCAATTAGAAGAATGTATCAGTATCATTAAAATAGAATTACATGGTAAAAATGCCGTAGCAAATGTATAATTACAGATGGGTGCACTCCTAACCTGTACAGCAAGTTAACTTGATAACCAGTCATTTGGACTGGTCAAAGTTAACCTGTGACCGAATATAGGACTGCTCTGACCAGTCCTAGGACCAAAATCTAGTTAACTTGAAAAGCGGACTTGGTCCTAGGACTGTTTTTTTGTCTGCCAAAAAGTTAACTTGGAAACAGGTCCGCTATTGATATAAGTTAACTTCGAACCAGTCCTGTCATAAAGTTAACATAAGTTAACTTCGGAACCAGTCCTGTCATAAAGTTAACATCAGTTAACTTGTAAACCGGTCCTGCCACAAAGTTAACTTCTGCTTGGACAAATCCGATCAAAACCAGACCTGTTCCCAAGTTAACTTTTGACTGGTCTGCTCAACACTAAGTTAACTTGTAACCAGGACCGCTCTTCGTTGATTTAACAAAAAATATTTTTAATATCTTTGTTTCGTAGTATAAACATCGAAAATAAAGTAATTTGAAAATTAATACTTCCGTTTTATGAACAGGATTAAATACAATTTTTTGAAAATAAGTACGCACAGAACGTAACACAAATTTATCTGTGATCTGACAATCTATCTATTATAAAAACGATCTCGGTTACAATGATAACAGGCACTGAATATATATATATATATTCCGAGATCAAATTCAATCATATTATGTATATTTTTGAAAAGAAGTATATTTGATGTTAGGTGTATACGTCCTTGTTAGTTATACATCCTTGAACTATGCAGCCACAATCAGCAATAGTTTAATTCATTTAAATAATGACTACAAATTTTTGTTCGCCTAAATTAAGGGTGCAAGCATGTCTTCTTTTTACTCAAAATACTGATAGGTTACAAAATTTCAGTAGTTTTGATGCCTCCAGTTGACTTGTATAACAAAATAATTTGACCGCATCCACCAAAACTGACCATATATGCACTTTAATTTGTAAATCTATATACCCGCATAGTAAATCAGCCATATTTTTTATGTCAGGATTCAATGTATAATACAATCATGACAATGGACAGCAAAATTGCAATATAATAACAAAACATTTTGGTTCGCATAAATTTAAGATACCAGCATGTCCTCATTTTATTCAAAATATTGATACGTAACAAAATTTCAGTAGTTTTGATACCTCCAGCTGACTTGTACAACAAAATTATTTGACCGCATTACCAAAACTGACCATTTATGCACTTTAATTTGTAAATCTATATACCCGCATAGTAAATCAGCCATATTTTTTATGTCAGGATTCAATGTATAATACAATCATGACAATGGACAGCAAAATTGCAATATAATAACAAAAAATTTTGGTTCGCATAAATTTAAGATACCAGCATGTCCTCATTTTATTCAAAATATTGATACGTAACAAAATTTCAGTAGTTTTGATACCTCCAGCTGACTTGTACAACAAAATTATTTGAACGCATTACCAAAACTGACCATATATGCACTTTAATTTGTAAATCTATATACCCGCATAGTAAATCAGCCATATTTTTTATGTCAGGATTCAATGTATAATACAATCATGACAATGGACTGCAAAATTGCAATATAATAACAAAAAATTTTGATTCGCATAAATTTAAGATACCAGCATGTCCTCATTTTATTCAAAATATTGATACGTAACAAAATTTCAGTAGTTTTGATACCTCCAGCTGACTTGTACAACAAAATTATTTGACCGCATTACCAAAACTGACCATTTATGCACTTTAATTTGTAAATCTATATACCCGCATAGTAAATCAGCCATATTTTTTATGTCAGGATTCAATGTATAATACAATCATGACAATGGACAGCAAAATTGCAATATAATAACAAAAAATTTTGGTTCGCATAAATTTAAGATACCAGCATGTCCTCATTTTATTCAAAATATTGATACGTAACAAAATTTCAGTAGTTTTGATACCTCCAGCTGACATGTACAACAAAATTATTTGAACGCATTACCAAAACTGACCATATATGCACTTTAATTTGTAAATCTATATACCCGCATAGTAAATCAGCCATATTTTTTATGTCAGGATTCAATGTATAATACAATCATGACAATGGACAGCAAAATTGCAATATAATAACAAAAAATTTTGATTCGCATAAATTTAAGATACCTCCTGTACGAACTGTGACGCCCGTATATGACACAGAAACCAGGCGTAAAAATCATACTTTATCCTGGCGGCATTGCAGTGTTTACAAAATGCATGTCCAGGCGTCAACCAGGCGTAAACCAGGCGTAAATTAGGCGTAACCAAGGCGTAAACCAGGCGTAAAATTAGGCGTAATATTTAAATGAGTACGCCTGGTTCACAAAAAAATAGGCGTAATATGCAAATGAGTACGCCTGGTCAATAAATAAACCAGGCGTAATATCCTTACATAATACTACACTTATTTTAGTTCAGTGTATTAACCTAGCTGTGTACTTTTGTGTATTTGATACAAACTTCTGTACTGTTGCTTTTATTTCTTATTCATTGTTATTGTTTTAACAAAAAACTTGAAATATTAACCATTGAAGAAGCTAATATAGAAATAAATACATTTTATGCAGACAATGGCTCAAATAAGTTTAAGTGTAAAAAGAATTATGACAATTATTTTTTCTTGAAATAAAAGTAGCATTTTAACTAAGTTGTTTTTGAAAATTATTGTCTTTTGAACTAAAATATAAATGATAATACTGCAATTTAACTTAAAGTAAAAGATTTTAATGTAATTATCCAAGGATAAAGGTTTTGGGATTTCAAAAATTCAAATAGAACATAATATTTAATAACTTAGTTATACTCACATTATTATTATCTACCATGTATTACTACTTTCCTTTTATTTCACAATTTTCATTAATTTATTTGATTCAGTATTTCCAATTTCAGATTCTTCCAAAAAGCACAAAACAAGCAAATTATCCCTGAATATATGAAGCTGCCATGTGTCCAACTCTTGCAAACTAAAACCAAAGAGCCAAATTTTGAAAAAAAATCCCATGATCCTTTAAACAAAGCATTATGGGTATTTCTATTTACGCCATACCAACAGTTTTACGCCTGTAAGAAAATTTACGCCTTGCTTATTTCAATTTACGCAGTAAGAAAACTTACGCCTTGCTTATTTCAATTTACGCCAGGTTTACTGCTTTTTTCTACGCCCGTAAGGACTACAAATTTACGTTTCCTGCTCCCTTACGCTTGGATCTAGACACGTAACTACCACTTACGCCTGGTTTACGCCTTATTTCCAGGCGTAATACGCCTTATAATTTCGTACGGGCAGCATGTCCTCATTTTATTCAAAATATTGATACGTAACAAAATTTCAGTAGTTTTGATACCTCCAGCTGACATGTACAACAAAACTATTTGACCGCATTACCAAAACTGACCATATATGCACTTTAATTTGTAAATCTATATACCTGCATAGTAAATCAGCCATATTTTTTATGTCAGGATTCAATGTATAATACAATCATGACAATAGACAGCAAAATTGCAATATAATAACAAAAAATTTTGGTTCGCATAAATTTAAGATACCAGCATGTCCTCATTTTATTCAAAATATTGATATGTAACAAAATTTCAGTAGTTTTGATACCTCCAGCTGACTTGTACAACAAAATTATTTGACCGCATTACCAAAACTGACCATATATGCACTTTAATTTGTAAATCTATATACCCGCATAGTAAATCAGCCATATTTTTTATGGCAGGATTCAATGTATAATACAATCATGACAATGGACAGCAATATTGCAATATAATAACAACAAATTTTTGTTCACATCAATTTAGGATACCAGCATGTCCTCATTTTATTCAAAATATTGATACGTAACAAAATTTCAGTAGATTTGATACCTCCAGTTGACTTGTACAACAAAATTATTTGACCGCATCCACCAAAACTGACCATATGTGCACTTTAATTTGTAAATCTATATACTCGCATAGTTAATCAGCCATATTTTTTTATGCCAGAATCAATGTATAATACAATCATGACAATGGACAGCAATATTGCAATATAATAACAAAAAATTTTGGTTCGCATAATTTTAAGATACCAGCATGTCCTCATTTTATTCAAAATATTGATACGTAACAAAATTTCAGTAGTTTTGATACCTCCAGCTGACTTGTACAACAAAATTATTTGACCGCATTACCAAAACTGACCATATATGCACTTTAATTTGTAAATCTATATACCCGCATAGTAAATCAGCCATATTTTTTATGTCAGGATTCAATGTATAATACAATAATGACAATGGACAGCAAAATTGCAATATAATAACAAAAAATTTTGGTTCGCATAAATTTAAGATACCAGCATGTCCTCATTTTATTCAAAATATTGATACGTAACAAAATTTCAGTAGTTTTGATACCTCCAGCTGACTTGTACAACAAAATTATTTGACCGCATTACCAAAACTGACCATATATGCACTTTAATTTGTAAATCTATATACCCGCATAGTAAATCAGCCATATTTTTTATGTCAGGATTCAATGTATAATACAATCATGACAATGGACAGCAATATTGCAATATAATAACAACAAATTTTTGTTCACATCAATTTAGGATACCAGCATGTCCTCATTTTATTCAAAATATTGATACGTAACAAAATTTCAGTAGATTTGATACCTCCAGTTGACTTGTACAACAAAATTATTTGACCGCATCCACCAAAACTGACCATATGTGCACTTTAATTTGTAAATCTATATACTCGCATAGTTAATCAGCCATATTTTTTTATGCCAGAATCAATGTATAATACAATCATGACAATGGACAGCAATATTGCAATATAATAACAAAAAATTTTGGTTCGCATAAATTTAAGATACCAGCATGTCCTCATTTTATTCAAAATATTGATACGTAACAAAATTTCAGTAGTTTTGATACCTCCAGCTGACTTGTACAACAAAATTATTTGACTGCATTACCAAAACTGACCATATATGCACTTTAATTTGTAAATCTATATACCCGCATAGTAAATCAGCCATATTTTTTATGTCAGGATTCAATGTATAATACAATAATGACAATGGACAGCAAAATTGCAATATAATAACAAAAAATTTTGGTTCGCATAAATTTAAGATACCAGCATGTCCTCATTTTATTCAAAATATTGATACGTAACAAAATTTCAGTAGTTTTGATACCTCCAGCTGACTTGTACAACAAAATTATTTGACCGCATTACCAAAACTGACCATATATGCACTTTAATTTGTAAATCTATATACCCGCATAGTAAATCAGCCATATTTTTTATGTCAGGATTCAATGTATAATACAATCATGACAATGGACAGCAATATTGCAATATAATAACAACAAATTTTTGTTCACATCAATTTAAGATACCAGCATGTCCTCATTTTATTCAAAATATTGATATGTAACAAAATTTCAGTAGCTTTGATACCTCCAGCTGACTTGCACAACAAAATTATTTTACCGCATCCACCAAAACTGACCATATGTGCTCTTTAAATTGTAAATCTATATACCCGCATAGTAAATCTGAGCCTTATTTTTTATGTCAGGATTCAATGTATAATACAATCATGACAATGGACAGCAATATTGCAATATAATAACAACAAATTTTTGTTTGCATAAATTTAGGATACCAGCATGTCCTCATTTTATTCAAAATATTGATACGTAACAAAATTTCAGTAGTTTTGATACCTCCAGCTGACTTGTACAACAAAATTATTTGACCGCATTACCAAAACTGACCATATGTGTATTTAATTTGTACATCTATAATGTGAGTTCGTTGTCTAGTGGTTAAGACCGATGGCTACAGTGCTGAAGGTCCCGAGTTCGATTCTCACTCGGGGTGCTAAAAATATCAGCACATCAGAAGGGTAATTTTCACCCTCTCACACACATCTCTGGTACCCAGACCGGAGTTTAAACTAGAATGGGTACTTTGGGGGCCTCGGTTGGTCAAAGTTGTCCCTTACTTTGACCTGGAGATCAATCTTCTGATATCTCTCTGGTTTGTCTGTTTCCACCGAGTGGCCCGGTGGTTCTCTCCGAGTACTTCGGCTTCCTCCACCATGATAACAGACTGCCCGGTGTCCTAGCACTCCCTTTGTGTTGGGTGGGGATTGATTGTCCTTGTAAAAATAATTGTCGTATAAACATACGTTAGTGACACATCTCCATTAATCCCGTTAGGGAGTGTACATGGATGCCACTGTACCCTCGCAGTTTTCGAGGGGTTCTTCGGATATCGGAGGCATTTACCAGTACATACATACATACACCATGACGTACGCCCATAGTATTAATCAGCCATATTTTTTATGTCAGGAATCAATGTATAATATAATCATGACAATGGACAGCAATATTGCAATTTAATAACAACAAATTTTTGTTCGCATAAATTTAGGATACCAGCGTGTCCTCCTTTTATTCAAAATATTGATACGTAACAAAATTTCAGTAGTTTTGATACCTCCAGCTGACTTGTACAACAAAATTATTTGACCGCATTACCAAAACTGACCATATGTGTATTTAATTTGTAAATCTATATACACCATGACGTATGCCCATAGTATTAATCAGCCATATTTTTTATGTCAGGAATCAATGTATAATATAATCATGACAATGGACAGCAATATTGCAATTTAATAACAACAAATTTTTGTTCGCATAAATTTAGGATACCAGCGTGTCCTCCTTTTATTCAAAATATTGATACGTAACAAAATTTCAGTAGTTTTAATACCTCATGCTGACTTGGAAAACAAAACTAGTTGACCAAAACTGATCATATGTGCACTTTTATTTACAAATCTATATACCCGCATACCATTGTACCGAGCGCCTTCATGTCTTCTCCTGGCGCTCCTGTTCACATTTTAGTAGGACCGTAAATGTACACGTAATCAATAATATTGGAAAACTATTAATGCAAAAAATATTCTGATTAAATTGAGAATGTCAGAATTTCATCTATTTATTCATTATAACAGTCAGATCATATATAGGAGTTCATGATGGTGTAAGTGTAAAACAAAACTATTATGCCACATCATCAAAGTACCAACACTGACATGTCTGAATTCATTTTTACTATTTACAATGATTTAATAAAAAAAAGTATACGAGGTTCTCTTCTTGGAATCTATTATGTCGGTTGATTGATTTTGTTTATAGTTAAACGTCAAGTGGCAACTATTTCATTAGAGTGCGCATTGAGTATAATTTTAGGATGTCCCATATAAATATCGGCAATGACAAATCTCTCGATAAATCTGACAAATTTGACGAGATTGTTGATAGTTTTACCACACCGTATGCTTACGGACACTGTACAATTTCTGTTAGAATATTTTGCGGGAAATAGAATAGTAAATCCAATGCAAACAATTTGAATATCAATGAAATATCCATGCAAGTATAAATTTATGCATAAAGTAAAATTTAGGAAGGGACAGGTAAACAACGGGGAACGAAGTAACGTAGACAATGTTGCCGATATCCCGTGATATAAGAATATTGTTCCAATGCGTTGGATAACCTTTCTATCCGCCTTCTAATAAAACAAACTCTGTGTGATCATGGTGATCGTATAGCCATTTTTTATTTATATAAGAATACAAGTCTCGATACAAGTATATCAAATAAAAGAGAGCATTTGTATAATATCTAGTAGAGTCTAGCGAGTAAATAATAAATAATATCTGTGGAAAAACAATGCGAAATATTGTTTACATATTTTAATCATGCGGAAAGCTCAAGGCTGATATGAAAACTCTTATAACGATAATCTGTCATAAGCAGACCTGTCCTCAGGTCTGGTCAATAGCAGACTTGTCCACAGGTCTGGTCAGAAGCAGACCTGTCCTCAGGTCTGGTCAGGAGCAGACCTGTCCACAGGTCTGGTCTGAGGCAGACCTGTCCTCAGGACTGGTCAAAAGCAGACTTGTCCACAGGTCTGGTCTGGGGCAGACCTGTCCTCAGGACTGGTCAAAAGCAGACTTGTCCACAGGTCTGGTCTGGAGCAGACTTGTCGATAGGTCTGCAGCAGTCCTAAAAAAGCAGACCGTAGGTCTGGTCCACCAACGACGAAGTTAACTTGCTTGACTGCTTAAAAATTCTCAAGTTAACTTAGAAAGCAGTCAACAAGTTAACTCTAAGTTAACCTTTGTCAAGGTTAGGACCGCACCCATCTGTAGTATTGCGGTACCTGTACAGCATGGACATCAAAAAATTGTGACAGGAAATTTGTCCATATAATTTGTTTTTTCGGCCGAATAAACCCAAAGGCGTATTGATCACAAGATACAAAAGACCTCAGCGATACGAGTTTCAATCAATCGGATGAAAAATGTCGAATCAATAGGGTTCACAAGGTTTCCAGATGTTGATAATCAAACTTACATATATGTGTTTCGCAGTAAAAGAGAGTCGAAAGATACAAGAGGGACATTCCAACTCATATATCGAATTAAACTGACGTTAAATAGAAAAAAAAGACAAACAGACAAACAATAGTACACAACATAGAAAACTGAACACCAACCAACACAACCCTGACAAAAACTGAGTGTTATCTCTGGTGCGTTTGTATGTAAGCAGATCCTGCTCCACATGTGGCACCGTCTTGTTTCTCATGTTATAACAAACCCGGTAAAAGTCTTATTCGGTGGAAAGGGAATGGGATTGTAGTTACGACATTCAGAACATATCCGATATCATCTGTGCAACGGATATTCCGTAACAGTCAACCAACCCGTGTTGTCGTCCGTAAAATTTTCGAAGGGACAACCTCAACATATGGATTTCTTGATTTAATAGCTTACTTATGAGTAATAAATGTCATTGAGATGATTTAGTATCGTATTTTCCCCACCGTTATAATTAGTAACATCAAGAGAACTCAACATAAGTACGCCAGAAGCAGATTACGTCAACAAAAGACTTACAAAAGGGCAACAATGGTATACCGCTGTGCAACAATCATAAATCGATTACGCAAAACCAAAACCGAGTTACCAACTAAACCCGAGTGAACCACATGACTATAAGAGGAAAACAGCAACATAACAGAAACACTTGACTGCAAAAGAAAAAAAAACGCCAACTTACTTAGAAACAAACTATTTGATAACAACTGCTATATTCCTGACTCGGTACAAGATATTTTAAGAAAATTATTGTAGGTTGCACCTAAATAATTTTCTAAACTACTATTTTGAAGTGATACTAATGAAATTGGCAATTTGAATAACAGTAGACGATACAGTGAATTATTCTCTATAATCTTGTTATGCATATATCTTGTGCACTTACTTTGCCTGCAGAGCAAGAGCTATAATACCAGATGCTATTGGTACTGAAAACGATGTTCCCTGGTTACCATAGGTGTTACACTCATCGTTAGTTGAAGTAGTAGTCTGTGAAAAAGACATACAGTGTATATATCATTGTTCATCAAGTGCTTAATATGTTTGCTGTGAAATGTGGTATACTGTATTGTGTTTGAATTGTGTCACTTTTTTTTTAAAAGTAATTCGTTAATAAGATATTAATTCTTAAATTTGACCAGAAAAAAAATACTGAACATTTTATTTATATGTGGTCAGAATTATATGATGTTGTACCCTAATACTTACTAAATATCTATCTTCCTCGCTTCCACCATATGTTGCAGCCAAAGCAGGAGCACAAACTTCGGAATAATACGCATTTTGTCCCAGTTGTACGCTAGTTATAGCCACAGTATAAATACTATTGACGTATCCATCAGCATTACAGTTATCTGTTGTACCTCCATTACCTGCAGCCCATACATAAATAGCTCCTTTACCATTTCTACCCTTGAATGGGTTGAAAAGATTAAAATTTACCTCAAATGATTGTTTTTAAATGCAGACCTGGTTTTTATCATGCCATTTCCAGATGCAAATATAAATATGACGCCTTACCATTTCTACCCTGATCCGAAAATAAATTTAATTATAGAAAGCAGACTTGAAGCAGATTTTAAGTTGATAAATTTGTCCCAATGAAAATATTGTTATTCATTTCATTTGTGAAACGTTCGTACACGTTGTCATATTTTTCGACATTTTTGATTTTTGAGTTGAAAGTTTCATTCAGACTTATTACAAATTTTTTCGAATACAAAATGACGAAACTGTACCGAATAGAAAATACAAAGTACATTTTGATTTTATGGAGAATGATATTTTTGAAAAAAAGTATTAAGAAACATAATAATATAACATGTATAATGCACACTATATCTAATAGAGGTTTCTCAACATCTTAGGAATGGACGTAACTCTACGAACGTATCGTTAAGGAGCATTATTTTTTTTATAATATAGTCCATTATAAATACGTACCAATATTGCAGTGTATTTAAAGACAACAGTTAACCGTTGCAAAATCCTTTTGCAACATAGCATTTTATTTTTGTGATTAAAAATCGGTGTTTCAATTTATTTTCTGTTGTTGAATGTTACGTATTATAACGTTGAGTTTCGTTTGTTTACATGTCCAAAATATTCGTTTGATTTATCTCCCTTTTCAATTTAAAAAGAACACTAATATTGTCAGCTTGTAATATAGATAAAAACAATCGGCGCGTCTCGTTTGCATTTTATTTGATTGATTATTGGAAGTTTTAACGTTCTCTTGCAAGTATTCCATGCTTGACACGACGAGATTAGCATTTGTAAAAGGATTGAAAAGTGATTAAGATAACACAAGTTTAGTATTTTTCATTTAACATATCCCATAGGCGGATCCAGGGGGCCTGGAGCCCGCCCCCTCATTCCGGGGGACAAATTTGTAGATTATATAGGGAATCACTGAAATATGACTGTAGGGGACCCCTCTTCGGTCAGTAAGCCCCCCCTAACCCCTTTTTTAAAGTTATTGATCCACCACTGTATAATAATCAACACATCCTTTATAGATATGGAACGAATAAAGGAGGATGAGTTTAAGTAAATTCTGTCTCCTAGAATAAAGCACCCACCAGAAAAGTCTCAATGTGCACTAGGTCCTATCGGCTCATCTTGCTCTTAAATTATTTTTGGGAATAACCTACAGAAATATAAAGGTGCACTCAATCAATCGTAAAGTTATATCGGATATGTTCCTTACGTCGTAACTACAATCCCCTTCCCTTTCATGAATTTGAACTACCGAACTAGACTATTTACCGGATTTGTAATCACATAAGCAACACGACGGGTGCCGCATGTGGAGCAGGATCTGCTTACCCTTCCGGAGCACCTGAGATCACCCCTAGTTTTTGTTTGGGTTCGTGTTGTTTATTCTTTAGTTTTCTATGTTGTGTCATGTGTACTATTGTTTTTCTGTTTGTCTTTTTCATTTTTACCATGGCGTTGTCAGTTTGTTTTAGATTTATGAGTTATTGACTGTCCCTTTGGTATCTTTCGTCCCTCTTTTATAGAGTTTTGTGTATTCTTGTTGAAAGTATGAGTGCTACAGCACCAACAGAAATGATATCTAGATACTTTTTAAAAGGTACATTTTCTTTAAATTCCATTCCCAAAGTAAACAGAAAACATATACAGCATTCTATAAAAAATCCTCACAAAAATATATATATATACAAACAAAGAAAATAAGAACTGACATGAAATGAAAACAAAAGCGATAAGTTATTGATCAATTAGATTTTCAACTCTTTTGATTGAACCGTAAATTGTATATCATGTATTATATATATCAAGTCACTATAATATGTCTACAACTCAAAATGGTCTTACAAATTCCAAATGTATATATTTTTTTTATGTAAAAGAACATTCAAAGGGAAGAAGATCGCAACCGATAGACAAAAATTATTGAATAAATGAATGCTCCTTCTTTTTTTGTTAGGTCAATTTTAGGTTGTTCGTAAGATGTTGAGAAACATCTAATCAGAGAATTTAATTTATAAACATCAAACAATTGATATCAACTTAATTTTTTACTATTTTAAGAATTGAACGAATACGAATCAATTAGTTATGCATGTTATAGTTGACGTGTTGTGCCACATTGTCCATTACTATTGATAATATATATTATGTAGGGTTTGTTTACCTAACAAACGAACAGTTTTCAAACACTTTAGAGAACAAAGCACTATATAATACCCGATACATTTACTCAAAGTGAAAACTACACATGAATAGTAAACAACCATAGCCTTCACTCACATTTTGAACTCCTGCTGTAAGGGCTTCCTTTGTTAGAACTCCAGGTCCAAAAAACCCGTATCCCTCTGTAGGGCCCCAGCTATTAGAGTATATGTCTATTTCATTTATATGATGATTGAGAGCTTGTGCTTCCTCTGAATCTGTTAATCCACGTCTGCCAAGTAAACGTACGCCTAAAATAACGGGTTAACATCACTATACGTTTGGTATTAGACAATTTTAATATAAAACAATGATTCATAGTTTAATGCTTTCTTCACCACGATCACATTCAAATCAGAACCAAGGGGAGTACAACATTCATGTTTTCAAATGTATATCTTCTGACCTTTGGTTATTTTAGATATTTTGTTCAAGAATATTTGTGTTTAACACAGACAGTTTTATTATAATCAATTGTCGAACATTCTTGTTCAGTTTGTATTGCGTAAGACAGAAATCGATTTCATGCAAATGAATTTTGAAACATTCTTTTTTGGTTTGAAAAATCATCAATAGTGAATATGTAACTATTCAAAATTTATTTAATGTAAAATCCTATAAAGAGACCAAAATTCATATCTTACTTTGAATTTTGTATTTTAATATTTAAAACTCGATAGATCATATCTGTCATATATATGTAAAATTCAGACTGGAAATCAGGAATTTGTCATACAGGTCAAAGTTAAACAGTTGCATTAGATAGACTATAATTTGACGCTGCTTTTATTACGTTGATTTACTGAAAACCAAAAAAAAAAAAAACAATCATGTCATAGATTTTCACGAACGTATTCAATGCCTCACTGGTAAATTTTTAAGTCAGGGATTTTTCTGTCCTTGAATTACTTAAAACTTTTACTTAATTTCTTTTATAGATACAAAGATTTGATTAGTAAATTTGGCTATACATTTAGAAAACTTATAAAAAACGGTATTTCACGTCTTAAATGTTACGGTAATATTGTACTGAAACCACGGAAATCACTATGTGATCCGTGTAACTCATCGAACCTTTAAACAAACTGAAAGGTAAAGGTTATCTTTCCAATGTTGTAATTAGATCTATAAATAGAGTTTAAATTGCAACAAATATCGACTTTCTCACCAGAAAATTAAAACAGAACTAAATTTGTATTTTTTCTAACGAGATTTATATAGACATATCCACGATCTTTTTTTCAATAAATAGGTGAACTCCTAACTATCCTACTGCCTATCGATACATTTACTTTTGCAAAAGTCATATCTTCTTTGACTGTCCATGATGTTAACATACCACATCCATGGGATGTGTTTTAGTTGATTTTAGTCCCTGATGCATGATTTCTTTTTATGATTATTGTTTTTGGCTTTTTACTAGCTTTCAGTAAATGCGAATACTCTCAAATCGTGCTTTCTTGTTAATTTGGCCTGTTTATACTATTTATGTTTGTTTTGTAATTTCATGTTTACTTATTCAGGGTTATATCTTTTAAATATCAGTTTTGATAAGTCTTTTGGTATGACTATAAATTTTCACATCTCGTACTGTGAACAAAAAAATATTTATTTTATGATATTTCCTATCTCTATTTTAACCTGTGTATATTTTAGTATTTTGTGGCTTTTTGTTCAAGGTTATCGTTGTATTTTTGAATTTTTTTGACGTTACGCGCGATGTTCGTACATGTAAGCGTAACCAACGTCGCGAATATTTTGTAGCATTCAAACAAACAAAAAATCGACTGAAACGTTGTTTTTAAGCAAGTGCGACATTCTTGTAACACTCCGCAACATCGACGGTACTTTTTAACTACTTATTGAAAATTGATATATTTTAGATTTTTGAAAAATTAAGAAAAAACATTTTAGATAATCATAACATTCTACCATTATAAGAGCACTGATAAGCAAACAATTGACGTAAATTTGAGTTGAGTTCGTTTTTACGTTAAAAAAAAAGGCGGTGCGACAACCTTGTAAGCCTCTGCTTACTGGTTGGTGTGTTGAGGACTGTACTTTGATTTATGGTTTACTTTTAAAAAATGTCATGGATAATTTTCTCATTGGTACTCATACCACATCTTATTATATCTATAAGTAGATATTGTTGAATTTTGCAGAATATTTGCATTTCGTTGGTTTGTGTGCTATTTTTGAGTTTTATATGTATACGAAACGCGTGTCTGATGTTTCAAATTACATTTGTACAGCTTATATCTGTGATCTGTTTTTATTGGGAAAATTCGTCATCACGTATTATTTCAAACATCGTATATAAAGATAAGGAGATGTGGTATGACTGTCAATGAGGTAACGATCCAACAAAGTTCAAATTAATTGGTTGTAAGCAATCATAAGCGACATTACGGCCGTCAACAACAAGAAATTCATTTTAATCCACCATTTTTCTACATTTGAAAATGCCTGTACCAAGTCAGGAATATGACAGTCTTGTCCATTCGTTTTTGATGTTTTTTGTTTTTTGATTTTGCCATGTGATTATGGACTTTCCGAATTGATTTTCCTCTAAGTTCAGTATTTTTGTGATTTTACTTTCTACACCGTACAATCGGTTAAAAAACCTTGACATGAACAATTATAATAAATATGATTCTTTTAAGAACTTGGGTAGTCATAGAAATATTGAATCCCCTAAACCTAGAAAATATCATTTTTCATGTGAAAACGATTAATATTAATTAACTTGTTTATATTTCAATATAACCCTTTTTACACACAATTTCTATATTTAATCTCTTCCATGAAAGAATTATCGAAAAATTTGTTTGGCCTGTTTGGTTAGTCAGAAATAATTGAAATCCGTGCAGTGTATTATTTAAGATAAGAAACACATGGGAGACTAAACTTACCAACTATAGAAGAGTGATGTGCTACACCAACAATACACTTGTTGTTGTCTTTTTCTGCTGCTATGAGTCCTGCAACTTTTGTACCATGACTAAAATATATTATTAAAACTATGATAAAATTAACAATGGAAATGGAAATATGTCTCAGAGAAAGGCATACGTCAGCTGGTCGATAAAAAAAGCGGACTAGTTCAGTGGAATTGAACGTCATACTTGTCTCTAAATCATATAAATGCACTAAAAAAGAAAAAAAACATGCTAAACCATGTATCGTACATGTATTATTCAAAACAAATAATAAATAAATAAAAAATTAAAGCAATTGTGTTATAATTATCACCAGAACAGACATTTAGTTAATGTTTTGCTGTCGTGTGAACTAGCTATATACATATATATACTATGCATACTATTAAATATTTACCTGCTTCCATAGGGAGGCATAGGATTGTAATCATCATCTATGTAGTCATAATCGTTTACTTTGTCCTGAAATAGTTAGATATACAAGGGTTTTGTCAATCTTGTCAATTTTAAATGTCAGTCATAATGACTCTTACAATCAATTCATATGTAAATTTACATGTGCCATAATTGAGAATACTCAGGTATCCTGCATTAAACATCGAATGTCAAAATTGTTGATTTACACTATATGATGACTTGCACTGTACTTTCTTGTTGACAGGGTAAATATGAAATAAATATTAGTAACTTACTACATTTGAAACAAGATCTAGATGATTAGTCTGTAAACCATCGTCGAGGATAGCAATCTTTATACCGCGTCCGGTGTAACCAGAGTTCCAAGCTTCATTTATCTGCATTGAAGGGGAGATTTCACCATTCTAAAAAAGATTACGTGCTTTATATGTATTCCTAAACGATTCCATGACAAACCTGTATATTAGGAGATGAAAAAATAATATAAAAAATACACTTTGCAATTTAATTTTCTGGATTTATCTTAAAGTCATAAGAAACCTCAAATCAAAAAAAAATAATGCATATGTTTTTTATAACTCAATGGATAGTTTTCATTATAAAACTTATGTACATATACTTTTTTCTGAAGAAAATTCTTTAATTTATTTATAATTAGAAGAAGTTTACTTTATTTTAATTGCTTCCTTCCAGGAAGCAATTCTCCCGACATATTTTCCGTATGCAAAGTGACCTAAGTGTGACCCATCTCGTAAAAATCCGGTGATCACAATACGTATGGATGTCCTTAAAATAAACTATTATCTGAATTTACCTGTTAAACACGTGCTCAATTTCCATGATTTTTTGTTGATTTTTTGTCGATTGTTGACAAACAGGTGACAATCGTTAAAGTTCGGCTTCAAAACACGAATTTTAATTACCTGCCATATTTTCACAACAACACTGACCGATTGAAAAAAAATTTGACGATTATACGAAATGTACACGAAAAAATGATAAATTCGTGCACAGAAGACCAAGTTTATGATGTTTGTATGCATTGGTTCAAGAATTGGAAGAACATTATTTTTCACCGGTCACTCGTTTCTTATGACTTTAATCAAAAATGCAGGATTTACAGATAATTCAGTATGTGATCAGTTTATGACCGAAATGAATCTCTGTCTTTGCATTGTTCACACATATTTGTCAACATACTAGAATTAGATGCGAGTGTCACACAAGTGGGAGGTTTAGCTAGCTAGAAATCCACCATTTTATACAGAAGAAAATGCGTGTACAAAGTCAGGAATATGAAAGTCATTATCAATACATTTGATGTGTTTGAGCTTTTGATTTTTCCATTTGCTATTTGCTAAGGGAGCTTCCTTTAAGAATTTTTCTCTGAGTTCATTTTTTTTGTTATTTTACTTCTTTCTGTTTTTTAAGAATAGCATTTAAAAATCAAACAACTTTATCTTTTTACCTTTTAAATGCATCTTTTTTTTAACGGATAATGTACAACTAGAGGCTCTAAAGAGCCTGTGTCGCTCACCTTGGTCTATGTGCATATAAACAAAGAACACAGTTGGATTCATGACAAAATTGTGTTTTGGTGATGGTGATGTGTATGTAGATCTTACTTTACTGAACATTCTTGCTGCTTACAATTATCACTATTCATAATAACTTGGCCTATAGCTAGTTGTTACAGTGAAAATTATTTTGTAAAAATATACAAAAGTTATGAAAATTGTTCAAAATTGACTATAAAGTCTCTAAATGCTTTCGTTTTAGAGATATGAGCCAACAACTGCATTTTACCCTATGTACTATTTTTAGCCATGTCGGCCATCTTGGTTTGCGGGCACAATTTTCAAACAAGATACCCTGATGATGACTGTGGACAAGTTTGGTTAAATATATTTTAGTAGTGTCAGAGGAGAAGATTTTTGAAAAAGATTACAAATATTTACAAAACATTGTTTAAAATTGACTATCAAGGGCAATAACTCCTTAAGGGGTCAACTGATCTAGCTTCGCTGAACAGTTTTACCTTTTTCAGTTTATCTCTATCTATGATAATATTCAAGATAATAACCGAAAACAGCAAAATGTCCTTAAAAGTACCAATTCAGGGGCAGCAACCTAACAACAGGTTGTCTGATTCATCTGAAATTTCAGGACAGATAGATCTTGACCTGATAAATAATTTCACCCCATGTCATATTTTCTCTAAATGCTTTGGTTTCAGAGATATAAGCCAAAAACTACATTTTACCCCATGTTCTATCTTGAGCTATGGCGGCAATCTTGGTTGGTAATCCGGGTCACAGGACACAATTTTTAAATTAGATACACCATTGATGATTGTGGCCATGTTTAGTTTAATTTGGCCCAGTTGTTTCAGAGGATAAGATTTCTGTAAAAGCTGACGACGACGAACGACGACAGACGACGACTGACGACGACAGACGACGGACGACGACAGACGACGGACGACGACGGACGATGAAGGACGGCGACGGACGAAAGACGACGACGGTCGGCGACAGACGACGGACGCCAAGTGATAAGAAAAGATCACTTGGACCTTCGGGCCAGGTGAGCTAAAACTTATAACATCATTCAAATTGTTTGTACATTATTCAAATTGAGCTATTTGCAATCAATTATTTAGCTTTGAGCATGTTGAGCATTCCCGATTAAGGTAAATCAAGAAAAGCAATTTGTATGCGTAAATTATTGCAAATTTAAATTTTGAAAATATAAAGAAACAAAGGTTTCAACTCTCTCAGGCAAAGTTGACTTAGCTATGTATTATGATCTTTTTTGGTCATATAGCTCTTCAAATGTTTCGGTTTTTATCATACATTGGCCTTAAAATATTTCACTTTGAGCGTTCCTACTGAAAGTAAATCCACGACGGACGTTTAGAATTATACAACGCGTTGTTTACATTTTTACAGCACTGGGTCAATACTTATGTTGGTGAACTATTAGTCCCCGAGGGTATCATGTGCTCAGTAATTAGTTCTCTGTCAGTATGGCTTCAACTTTGTACTTGTTTGGCGTTTTAACTATTTTGATCTGAGCGTAACTGATGAGTCTTATGTAAACGAAACGTGCGTCTTGCGTATTAAATTTAATCCTGGTACCTTTGATAATTTTCCGACGAGTTAAAACCCTTGACCATCGCATATTTAGCTTTGATCGTTCTTGAAGAAGGTAAATTCAGAAAAGGGCTTCGGACGCCTATCATTATATAACGTGTCGTTTTAATTTTTTTATAATATTAGTTTTAGAAGTATAGAGAAATCCGCAATAAATCATGACGCTCGTTTTCCATGTCCAGTACTTAATTTCTATTATATTCTTTAAAACCTAAAATTTAGATTGCTAATTTTTCAAAAGATACATGTACGTGTGTTGTTCGATATAATTAAAACAATGCAGATAATTTAAATTTGAGTTTGACCTACGAATATCTACGATATAAGACGAGAATCATTTCTAGAAAAGCTTTATAACGATTAGTACCTTTTAAAACTCTAACTGCGGTCTTGGTTGAAATAACATTAACTTAAACGGGATACAAAATTGTCTCATTATTTTGCTTGTTTTGTCCAAAGAAAATGACTCACCAAATGCCATAATTTATACCATTCCGGATCGGCAGTTTTCAGCACTCTCGGTTGACGTACTTCCTGCTGGACAAACTCTACCTACCATGATATAGAAACAAAATGAAACAAAAACAACTAGATTATTTATATAGAGGTATGTTATATCAATGCAGTAATTATTGTCGTTGATTCATCTTCTACCTTCGAAATACTACTGTTGTTTATGTAATAAAGTTGAGGTGACATGCTGGTAAACACCGGGGATTTGAACTTTTGAAATAATCTAATCGTGCTTATGCTTAATAAAGCAAGAGCACACGACAATCAAGTTCACATACAACATCGATTGAAAACCAAAAATGAAAGTAAATATATTGTATAAGAAGCTCTTAACTGTATTTAACCCGAAAGTTCGAATGAGGAAATGTGGTCATCACAGCATAAAACCAGGAGGTTTGACTTGGGAATGGAAATGTGCCCGTCCCGGGTTATCTATAATCTCAATCTCACTTAACAGCATATGCGGAAAAGGCGACCGTTTGTGTGTGCCGAGTGCATAAAATGTGTTGAGCATGATCGCTTTGCGTTGCATTGGTTTGTTGGGCTTGCAATATATTGCCAAAGCTCTGTCCTTCTCAAATTGCAAGAGGAACAACGAACTTTATGTCAAATAGACGACTTCGAGCGAGATATAAAACAAAAGGATTGGAACAACAAAACACGACTTAAATTTATTACATTTTGTAAATATTTTGTATGATTTGATGTAAAAAAAAAATACAGAATAAATAAATAATTAATTTATTAACCAGTACATTAACAAATAGTTAAATAAATGCATCACCTCGGTATCAAGTCGTATCTCCCTAATACCTGTGTCTTCTACTTGCTTGTTTACTTTTCTAGACAATCTATCGATATCGAATATATAGTATAAGTTGTCGCCAATCTGAAACTACAATGCGATTGTGAAAATTCAATGCATGCACAGTTTACACCTCAAATGCTCAAAATATGTCAAATACTATAATTTAACTATTTAACTAATGTAATGTCGTAATAAGTACACACGACTAGAAGATTGTATAATTCCTCAAGTATTGATGATTTGTCTAAGAACTAATAAATTAAAATAAGAGATCCTTATCTGGTAATCTAATAGTGTTATATGTTCGTTCAAAATTGTGAAAAAAAAAATAGAGAAACAATTGAGAATGGACATAGGGAATATGTCAAACATACAACAACCCGACCAACCGGCAGACAACAGCCGAATGCTACCTTAAGATCTTCAACGCCACGTAAAATTTCCGCTCCCGAAAGTCGCCCTCACCTGGTCCCTTAATAAAGGTGTGTACTAGTTCAGTGAAAATTGACGTAACAGTAAAATCCAAAACATATAAACGAACTTAAAATTGAAAAAAACATACAAGACCAACAAAGGCCAAAGGCTCCTGACTAAAATAATGCAGCGGGGTTAAACATGTTGTGTGAGAAATCGCCCCTCCCCTATACCTCTATCCATGTAGAATAAATAAACACATAACAATACGCACAGTAAAACTCAGTTTATAAGAAGTCCGACTCCGATGTCAAAATATATAACAAAAGAGATTCAAAAAGGACTATTATCAGTTACTGAAATGTCACCCGCATACCCCAATTAAACTGATTGAAAGATTATGTATTCGTCATATAAAAATTAAATACAATCCCTCAAATTAGGTATAACTGTATATTTGCCATCCAAATGTAAAGAACTATAATACAATATTTCTACATCGTATATAAATACAGGATTTCTAAAACAACATTGTTTGTAGAGAAGCGAGCTTTTAAACTGTAATTTAAATGTTTCCAAATAGGAAATAAAATATTATAATGCTGAGTTCACACGTAATTCGAATTCGATTCGCATTGACTTATTCGAATTAGTTTAATTCGCTTTTGAAACGTTTAACGTCCTAACGTCAATTCTAATTCGAATTGGAATGCGCGTCAAATTCGCTTTACTGTCCTAACGACGTTAACTTTTAATTCGGATTCACAAAAACGTATTTCTAATGCGAATTAGCTTATTCGAATCAATTCGAATTAAAAAAAAAGAAGAGTGTGTGATAGCGATTAACGAATTCGATTCGCATTCGATTCGAATTCAATTCGAATTAAAGGTACGTGTGAACGAGGCATTAGATTCACACGACAAGATAAATGATTATACTGTCTTTTATCATATATTTAGTAAAAAAAATAGAGATATTTTGTATATCTAATAAAGGTTCTTTTTTCCAGTCTGTATCACCTACCCTGTATCGCATACCCCGTATCGCATAGCTAATCCCGTATTGCATGGCAAAACCCGTGTTGCATACCTAGCGTGACGTAATAATTCGAATGACGTCAACGTTTGACCTTTGACGTCCAGTTTCTGTATTTCCTGGCAAAGGAAAAAAATGTGTCCTCAATTAAAAAAAATGTCCCAGCATTTCAACTGAAAACGATATTTTTCAAAAACATATTACCCAGAAACTTTACGAGCGATTTTCTTAAAATAGTCACTATAAGATGTAAAAGTATCTGAAGATTTATTGTGTATTTGGTCATAATATTTCGTGAAGTTTGTTTTCATTACCTGATGGGCTAAACACAAATGATTGATTGTTTGATTGTTGGTTGCTTAACGTCCAACGGCAAATATTTCATGCATGTTCAGGACGAGAACAAGTTAACAATAAATACAATAGGTAGGTCTTGCTAAATAGAGGCCAT
The DNA here is from genome assembly GCF_963676685.1 of Mytilus edulis. Taxonomy (NCBI): domain Eukaryota; kingdom Metazoa; phylum Mollusca; class Bivalvia; order Mytilida; family Mytilidae; genus Mytilus; species Mytilus edulis. Next base: position 272,408 of record NC_092346.1, on the reverse strand, counting down.
TCGGGTTCATGATCGTGGAAATTTTGACTGCCACTGGAAACTGAGAGTATATTGGATAGAAACAGAAATTTTCCCTTGCAACAGGCTACGAACGGATCCCTCAAAGAGTTGTTGCAAGGAGTTTTAACGTACAAAAACGTGATACTCTCTTAACACGAGGCATTGGATTGAACGTCCCCGTTCTGACCGGACTTGACTGCGAACTGCATACACCCCGCACAGCCAATCGGACGCCCCACTTTGGCAAGCGTTTTACTGCCGATCGGGAGAAGACCAAGTGACCGTATTTCGTTTCCCCAGTCACCCTTGGGGGGTAAACACAAATGCAAGTTTTTACGACTTCAACTTGGTTAGAATAGATAGCCAAACTTTCGAAATATTTTTCTTAGTGTTTATCTCGTCAGAAAAATAAAATGATTATGAATAATAACATCGTCAAATAAACAATAACATTTATTAATTTTAGTTGAAATGATAGGACAGTATCGTTAGTGAATGCATTTTTACATGGTCTTAAACTATATTAAGAATGTAATAAGGTTATAGGGGACATTACGATGTGGATAATAAGCAAATATGGAAGTTTATACAGGGAAAATACAGGAAAATCAAAATGTTTTTTTCTTGCTTATAATTTTGGAACATTTGAAAAAAATGAAGATCATTCGGCCCTGGGGACTGATATTGGTTTCTCGTGGCGATACAGCATGCGATACGGATTTTGCCATGTATTATTCTATATATATTATACTGAATTTTAATTCAATTTCACTTTAACATTTTGTGTTATGATATATTTATTTATATGTTTGTAATGCTTTAATTGACACCAAACTCTGGATTTAAGACAACCACCAATGCAATTCTTGTAGGAAAAAAATATTTATATTTATCACTCCTATTTAGTACATACTATATACGCGACTCAACGCTATGTCGTAAAACAAACCGGGTAGCAACAATTTAACCGTTTAAGGCAGGAAGGAAAATGATAAAGTTCTGTACAAAGTAAAGATGCATCGTCTCACCTATAACAATATTTTAGTTTCAGTATATTTGTTTTTTTAAATGAAAATTGTTTTTAAAAATGTATACCGTCCCTTTGTAGTGAATTAGATGCATAAACAAAATGTGGAACAAGAATAAACTTCAAAATTATATATTGATCAGATAAAACCCGTATCAACAACCGGTACTGTAAATGTGTATGAATACTATCGAAACATATTAAATAATTATAATAAATTATAAATTGTTGACAAGTTAAAGAAAATGAAAAAAAAACACTGGAAAATCCAAAGGGACTAAACGTAAAATAAAATATTTCAAGCGTCCAAACATACCCGTCGGCGAAATGAATATCCTGCATGATTCAAACAGAACCGTTCAACAAAACCCTCTATTCTCGTGGTGTTCACTATAATACGACCGGTGTACTCTACGTTATTGATAAACTTTAACTGATCAATTTGTTCTGCACGGAGACTGGAAGGAGTAATTTGTTTTGTGTATTCTTGTTCGTGTATCAATGCACATAGAATTATGTCGTAAAACTGTAAACATATTAACAATTCATAAAATTTCATTTCACGTCCTTTTTGTTCAAATGATGAAATTACTTATGCCGTCAATTTAAATAATGATAAACCAATCCTGACTGTTTTGTATTATTTTGAAATATATCCAATGGAAATAGCTTTTAAATGTCTCAATTCTTCGTCTATATTTCCTTACCGCAACGGAGTTTTGTAGCAACGTAAAAATTTTAAAAAATGAATCAGGAAGTCAAGAAAGTAAAACACATAGAACATTTTCATAGATAAAAACAGCACGATGACCTTTGACAAACGAACTAAAGAAATTTGTAAAAAAAAGATAAAAGTATGAAATCACAATCAGAACAGAAATACATTAATACATAAATAGATTTTCAGCAATGCTATTTAAATTCAGTAGTTGTATATGGTATGAACTTCGTACCTTTTTATATAAGCGTTTTCGATGAAACTTTTGTAGACAAATCACACAACTGGCGTAAAATAATGTAAGCCTGGTATCTATGATGAATTTTGTTGAATTGCTAAGCTTTTGCTATTTCAAGCCATAACATATTATCGTACGATCGTATTCGTTAATACATTTCTAAGTCGACAGTGATTGATTGCAATCTATATTTTATATTTTACTAAGTTGTCCCATTGGCAATCATACGTTAAAGAGCAAATATAAAAACTAAAAGTATGAATATACATGATATATATTTTGAATAATTTTGTTACTTTGCAGTCGGCAACCAGTTGACTAAATGCTCCGGTTTTAGGACAGAATATGCAGTGAATGGATTGAATATGTTTGTCACCTTAACTTCCTCCTTACCTAAGACAGTTGCTCAACAACGCATGTGTTTATTTAAATATGACTTCTGCATTAAACACCAAGTTATATCACGATCTTGACTTTCATAAACACACGAATCTTTTTGGTTACGTGAGGATACTAATACGACTTATTATGATTTGTATTTTTTGTTTTGCAAGGACGAAAGTAAACACATGAAAAAGCTCCAACCACCAGCTTAACATTCGTACAATCTAAATTTATTTTTCTTAACTGCAAAATATTGCAGTGCAACAATAAAACATATTTTAGATATAAAAAAAATGAAAACAACACGTTCAATAATTGCATGCGTCCGAAGCGCTTTTCTGGATTTACTTTTATCAGGAAGCTCAAAGCCCAAACATTTAAAATCCGAGGATGTATAAGTACCAAAACCGTTGAAAGGCTATATGACAACAAATACCTATGATAAATTGCCAAATTCATCTTAAGTCAACTTTGTCTGATGCGAAAAATACAAGAGGGACAGTCAAATATTTAGTTGTCATTTTGAACTAAATAATTATTAATGATTCAAATTGTAATGTCTCATTACAAGGTTGGTCTTTTTGAAAAGTCTTCTCTTTTAACCATTCTTGCTGTATGAAATGCTTATTCCGTTAATTTAGTTCAAAAAGAAAGTCCGGTAATAATATAATTATCACAATATTTGTATCACGAAAATATCTAAAATCTTGTGCCGATTTTCATAAGGTGTATACATAATGATCATGATAAATTTATACTTTTTTGCAAATGTAATTGCCAAAACAATGATATGCGTTAATTAAGGCTTTTCTAGATGACGACATCCACGTTTAAACCATTTCGAAACAAGGTCAATTTACCAGGATACCTTTAAGTGTACAGTGACGTGGAATAGTGTAAACAAACATACTTTAGTTATATATCAGTACACATTACGTTTTATCTGTTCAAATCAGAAACAGATGTATAGGGCGTTTATCAAATTTGTAAATAATCACCTGTGGAATACCACTTCCGTATAAAAGTTTCACAATACTTTGAATATTTTGAACACACAAATATGGGTCATAGATTTGAAAATATAGAAATTATGCACCGATTTATACGCTAAAATGTTTAATGTCCATTCTACATAGCTTGTGTGTGTGTTTGTTTTCGCGCAGCAAAGTTATTACCTACCTGTTGAAATAAATGTACAAAGAGCATAATATCAAATATGAACCTTAGTTTTTTGCCGCAAGTTTATAGTTTTCTGTTTAGTTTTAAATTATTATTTCTAAAATCCTGAACATTACTGACCAAAATCCACTAAAGGATCGCACTTGCTTCTTTGTGGTCGGCAGATCCTGCTTCACGTGTTCCACCTATCGTCTACAAACATGGGCAGAGTCTTATTCGGTTATGCCACATTCTAATGCAACGACGTTTGTAACGTTCATTTTGATTGGATAACGTCACTTATTTACATAGCATCAATTGACAATTAATGCTATGTAACGAACGCGCAAGCACAGACGGCATATTACAGATTTTAAATACATGTTTTAACGTTGTTTTCTTTCAGTTTCATTATAATGGAGATAACAATATTGTATCTTAAGCTCCGACGGCATCAATTGGGGATTTGATGGTCGCAAATACCCGTTTACTGTCTCCGCTAACGCGTCGTCAGTAAACTTAATTTGCGACCATCAAATCCACAATTGATGCCGTCGGAGCTTAAAATGCAATACAGTTATCTGCTAATACGAGGAAATGTGGAAAGGAATATGATTACAGTAATTCACTTTACATTTATATGAGATTGAATAATCCATCACGGTAATTGTTTAACATCAATTGTCATAATTAGCTTTGATTGAACAAATAAAGGCAACAGTAATATACCGCTGTTCGAAAGTCATAAATCGTTTGAGAGAAAAAAATTCTGAGTTACAAACTAAAATAAAGTTAATCAAATTAACTATAAGAGGAAAAACGAAACAACAGCAACAAAATGCAACACACACAGAAACGAACTATAAGATAACAACTGCTGTTTTTCTGACTTGGTCCAGGACATTTTAAGAAAAAATGGTGGTTTGAACCTGGTTTTGCGGCTAGCCAAACCTCTCGCTTTTATGGCAATATTAAATATAACTATAAAATGACAATATTACTGGATAGGACTACAGTACAATTAAATGCAAGAACATTCAGGACAAAGAAATACACAAATAAACATTACAGTGGGACATTTAGACATGCTTATAATTATCAAAAGTACAAAGCTTATAATTTTTAAAAAACACATTACGTGCTTTTCGTCTACATAAGACTCACCAGAGACGCTCAGATCAAAATAATAAAGAAAGCCAAACAAGTACAAAGTTCAAGAGCATTGATGGCTCAAAATTCTAAACAGTTGTGCCAAATACGGCTAACGTACACAATTTTAAAGAGAACAATAAAAAGAAGATTAACGTAATTTTACAACATATAACTGAATAAATGAAAAAAAGACAAAAGTCAATTTTAATTCGACGATGACGCCGCATTTATTTAAGCGTTTTGAGAACCAATTAGAGGGAATTTGCAAATCGGTGGAAGCTTGTTTCTGTTCTTTGGAAGAGGCAATGAAGTTGATGTAGTAGTCTGTTCTAAATCATTGATTTGATGAATATGTTTTGAAACTTTCTTCTCATTGCTTATTGGTGGAAGATGGTTTGATATCTTCTCCTTCCTATTGTTACTTTGCGGCAGATTATATGAATGTCCTTCTTTCATATCACTATGTAGTTGAAGCATCTTGTGATTTTTCTCCTCGCTGTTACTGACCGGTCGAATATTGTTTGATTCCCTGTTATGAATAGTTCTGATTGGTGGGATATTGCTTGCTTTTTTCTGATTTTCTGAAGTCTGACCCACTTTGTTCGTTGGAGAACATTTCTTTATGCATATGAAAACAAGAGGAATTATTCCGCCTACAGCAATCAGACAACCAACACCAATTATGATCCACACGATTATTTGACTTTCATCATCTACAAAACATAGAGTCTCTAGAGTTTGTTTTGTTATTTAACTGTTTAAGAAGTTGCTTCTGTATATGTGTCTTCGACAAAGGAAATATTTGATAGGTATCGCAAAATTTCACATTTTTTCATCTGTCGCTTAAAAGATGTTTGAGTACAGTGTATTTGACAAAGCTAGTAGCTGATGAGCTTGTAGAACCAAAACGAATACTGTAAATTCAGAAATTATTGCGAGGTTTTTATTATTGCGAATAATGCGACAGAGTTGTAAACGCAATAATTAAAACTCGCATTTTGTAATATTTTTACTGAATTAAGCATGATTTTTCTCAAAATCGTAAAAATTAAAATTTCATTCCAGTTTAAAATGACAAAATCGCAATAATAAGTGCTCGCAATAATTTCTGAATTTACAGTACACATATACTAGTAATCAATCACAGAACAGAATCAGAGCTTTGTTAAAGGAAAACGTTAGAAAAACGTATAAAGAAAACACCAGAATCATATCCTGGAACTCCAGAAACATGTTATCTTTTAGTGTAAAAACAACATTATTATTTTGAACAATTAATCATAATTATGTATTAACTGTAAATTAACACGTCTATAATATTAAAAAATCTACTGGGAACGTCAGTGTTATCAACGCAATCGTTGTAACAAATCATCAAAGAAACCAAACTTATTATTTGGATGGCCAGACGCGCGTAACGTCTGTAGAAAACTTACGTTATGTCTAAAACAAAAGGGTTACTGATTCCTATTTAAATGTAGAGCTATGTCAGTTTATAATTTCTGTCAAATTTTGCTCCTTTACCATAAAAATATAATCACAGTCCGCTATGTTACAATTTAAATAGAGTCAAATTATGCCTTCTTATATATTTCTGCTAAATTGTAGGACTTACAATTTTCAGTGTTGTTATCTTTTAAAGATGGAGTTGTTGTTTTACTTTTATGATAAGTACTGGCTTGTATCATGGTGACTGCTGAAAAAACATATTAAATATCCCTTAACATTGAAAAAGAAATATTGTTTGTTGTGCAATATCTGTGGACATCTAAAATCGATTTAGAAGAATCAGGTACTTTTTCAAAACAAGACAAAAATATAATGATGTAAAAGAGAGGCAACAGATACCAAGAGGGTCATTCAAACTCACAAGTTAAAAAAAAATGACAAGGCCGTGCCAACTGACGAAAACAAAATGATAAAAGATAAATAACAGTATACAAATCAAGATGAATCAAAGAATATAAATAGTGTTAATACATTTATTCTTACAAGTTAGAGTAAAATGGTTATATTAAAATTGAGAAAGGAAATGGGGAATGTGTCAAAGCGACAACAACCCGACCATAGAGCAGACAACATCCGAAGGCCACCAATGGGTTTTCAATGTAGCGAGAAACTCCCGCACCCGGATGCGTCCTTCAGCTGGCCCCTTAAAAATATGTATACTAGTATAGTGATAATGGACGTCATACTAAACTCCGATTATACACAAGAAACTAAAGTTAAAAATTATACAAGACTAACAAAGGCCAGAGGCTCCTGACTTGGGACAGGCGCAAAATTGTGGCGGGGTTAAACATGTTTATGAGATCTCAACCCTCCCCCTATACCTCTAGCCAATGTAGAAAAGTCGCATAACAATACGCACATTAAAATTCAGTTCAAGAGAAGTCCGAGTCCGATGTCAGAAGATGTAACAAAAGAAAATAAATAAAATGACAATAATACATAAATAACAACAGACTACTAGCAGCTAACTGACATGCCAGCTCCAGACCCCAATTAAACTGATTGAAAGAGTATGTCGTCATCATATGAATATCAGGCACAATCCCTCCCGTTAGGGGTTTAGTATCATACTATTATAAAATATATGAGGAGAACATAACCCGTGTCATGCCAACAACTGTGTTTTTTTTTTAAATGTGTTTAGTTCCGATGCAAAGACCCTATAAGTGAATCAATATTAAAGCCAAAATATGCAATCTTTAATGACCTGATATTGTTTATCATTAGAAAAAAGGGATGTATCCTTAACAAAAATACACGAAGTATAGATTCATAATAGAATATTAACAATATAGTATTTTGTTCTTTTGCTGTTTCATGTCGTCGATACCAAACGTTGTATTCCCTTTCCCATCTTGTCTACCGGCATCCATGCAATATCATGTGAGTTCTAACCAATTTAATTTGACATGCCCCAGTGTGCTAATAAAGAAATATATAAATGCATATATTTTTTTAACAATTAAAACCGTTTTTTTAAAGTCTGATTTGTCATGGTGTCTTGATTGATGTTAAGGTATTTTTTTCTGTTTTTATCTGCTTAAAGTTATATATCTGAAGCTACTCGACTTGTTTTAGATAATCAATTGGCATCTTTTCATTTGCTACAAGATAAGAGTTGTGGTGTTAAAGCCATTGACATAACTATCCAATATAGCGCAAATAATATGGACACACATGTAAGTTACCTTATGTTCTTCATCCATGGACACAAGAAATACCTTATACATGTTATATCTAAATAAATTCAAACCGGAAAACCAACAAATATGACAGACATTTACTAATTGCTTAAACTGACCTATATACTCCTGAGTTTGGAGAGACAGGGACAGAAAGTGTAGTCGGTTTACAAATATGTTAATGCAATAGACCAGTGTTATAACAACAAAAAATAAGACAATTTGTTTCTGGTTAATATCTTCACAAAATTCTGTTCAAAAATATCAAATATTAGATACATACTTGTACTAAACTGCCTGGCCGTCGTATCTGATCCAGAAGTTGTTTCATCAGTGTTTTGGGCATCGGACAGTTTAACTGTAATATATTACATGTTAGTATGATTTTTTTAATGATACCTTTAGCTACTTATTGTATTTTACTGCGTTAAATCAGTGTTATATAACAAAACATTTCGATTCAAACATGTCACCTGCACGGGCATTTAATTTATTTTACAAAAATTGGAAGATGTAACAAAATATTTGTATCTAACTTCATCGCAAAATTACTTTCAATTAAATATTTGATATATATAGATTATTACATTGATACAAGAGGATTATCGGATTTATTCAATCGAGATAGTTAAATTATTAATTTTAAAGTCCGAGCCTCGGCGAGCTATTAATTTTAACTATCGAGATTGGATAAAATCGATAATCCACGCGTTACTATGTAATAATCTGTTTCTCTAATGATTACAAGATAAATTTCCTTCTTTTCTAAACCAAAATCTCCTTCGAGTGCCTTCCACTTTCCACCAAGTTGTCAATTTCATTAACACCTGTTAGAACATTTTGATCATTTCAGGGAGCTGAGAAAGGTTATAACCCCTTGACTCAGCCAATCATCTTTTGAGATCACCGGCAACTACACGTTGATTAAATTTGTTTATACATACAATGGGTTAGGAAAGGGATATATTTCCATAGAATTAGAGAAATTTGTAATACATGTGTACATCAATTTTGTCATCGTTCTTGTATACAACTTATTAATTGACATTTTTAATTGATAAAACTTTCTTTTATTCTAGGATTTAACATGCGTTTAAAAAACAATAATTGCATTACATATATGTTGCTGAAGAATCCGTTATTTCGATTGGATTTAACCTTCATATATCCCGATGAAGTGTCACATTCCTGATGACAGTGCCATCACAATAAAGTGCGCAGGTTATTTGAAAAATGTTAAAGTTTCTGAAAAAAAATAGAGAAATGAATTTTTTTTATGACCCGATCATAGAAATATAATTATTTGGCACACATTTCTAGAATGAGGCGCGTCGCTTCCGTGCTTCATACAAAATGTGCTTCGGTCAACAATTTTACACTCTTATAAAATTACTAAAAGCAGCATTCATGTCATGAATGGTGTTCGTACACAAAACATAATTCGCCATATTTTGTATACTAGAGAAAACAAGAGGCTCTCAAGAGCCTGAATCGCTCACCTGAATTGTTTTGGTTTAATTTCTCATCAATGATTATTTTGGCTTTTCAATTTATTTAAATGTTCTTTGAATCGTCCTATTTTCTTCAAAAGCAAAAAAAAATCATTTTCTCCTATGTTCTATTTTAGCCATAGGAGCTATGTTTCTTGACATACAAGGAAATGAAATATAAAATTTATACTAGATACTCTGAAACTCTGAAACTCATTTAGCCTAAGTTTGGCTGAAATTGATACAGCAGTTTCATAAGAGAAGATTTTTTAAAGTAAGTCAACATAATGAACAAATTGTGAAAAAAGTCTTTAAAGGGCAATAACTCCTAAAGAGGTCAATTGACAATTTTGGTCAAATTGACTTATTTGTAGATCTTACTTTGCTGATCATATTTGCTGTTTACAGTTTATCTTTATCTATAATAATATTCAAGATAATGACCAAAAACTGCAAAATTTCCTTAAAATTACCAATTAAGTGGCAGCAACCCAACAATTGGATGTTTGATTCATCTGAAAATTTCAGGGCTGATAGATATTGACCTAATGAACATTTTTACTCCATGTCAGATTTGCTCTTAATGCTTTCGTTTTTGAGATATAAGCCAAAAACTGCATTTGACCCCTATGTTCTATTTTAAGTAACGGCGGCCATGTTTTTTGACGGATCAAAAATCAAAGCACACACTTTGTGCAGGATAATCTAAGGAACAACCATGCTAAGTTTTAACCAAATCCATTCAGTAGTTTCAGAGGAGAAGATTTTTTAAAGTTAGCAAATATGATGAACAAATTGTGAAAAATTGTCATTAAAGGACAATAAAACCCTTAAGGGGTCAATTGACAATTTTGGTCATATTAACTTATTTGTAGATCTTACTTTGCTGATCTTTTTTGCTGTTTACAGTTTATCTTTATCTATAATAATATTCAAGATAATGACCAAAAACTGCAAAATTTCCTTAAAATTACCAATTAAGTGGCAGCAACCCAACAACTGGATGTTTGATTCATCTGAAAATTTCAGGGCTGATAGATATTGACCTAATGAACATTTTTACTCCATGTCAGATTTGCTCTTAATGCTTTCGTTTTTGAGATATAAGCCAAAAACTGCATTTGACCCCTATGTTCTATTTTAAGTAACGGCGGCCATGTTTTTTGACGGATCAAAAATCAAAGCACACACTTTGTGCAGGATAATCTAAGGAACAACCATGCTAAGTTTTAACCAAATCCATTCTGTAGTTTCAGAGGAGAAGATTTTTTAAAGTTAGCAAATATGATGAACAAATTGTGAAAAATTGTCATTAAAGGACAATAACCCCTTAAGGGGTCAATTGACAATTTTGGTCATATTAACTTATTTGTAGATCTTACTTTGCTGATCGTTTTTGCTGTTTACAGTTTATCTTTATCTATAATAATATTCAAGATAATGACCAAAAACTGCAAAATTTCCTTAAAATTACCAATTAAGTGGCAGCAACCCAACAATGGTTTGTTTGATTCATCTGAAAATTTCAGGGCTGATAGATATTGACCTAATGAACATTTTTACCCCATGTCAGATTTGCTCTAAATGCTTTCGTTTCTGAGATATAAGCCAAAAACTGCATTTGACCCCTATGTTCTATTTTAAGTAACGGCGGCCATGTTTTTTGACGGATCAAAAATCGAAGCGCACATTTTGTGCAGGATATACTAAGGAACAATCATGTTAAGTTTCATTCAAATCCATTCAGTAGTTTCAGAGGAGAAGATGTTTGAAAAATTGTTAACGACGACAGACGACGACGACGACGACGACGTCGACGACGACGACGACGACGGACGCCAAGTGATGAGAAAAGCTCACATGGCCTTTTAGGCCAGGTGAGCTAAAAAGGAACAAATCGTTTATAACAGCAATAGATCAAACAAATGAATTACACCGCATTGCCTACCATTGACAGGTTGTGTTGAAGTTCCATATAAAGTCACAGACCATGAATCTAATGTCACTGAAAATTAAAAAAAAACACTTTTTAGGATGCATACAGTATTACTATAATTTGAGTTGCAAATATTAACAGATTTTGCTGGTGACTGTTTTCGGTTACAAGTACTTCATCTTGTATGTCTTTAATTCATTCCCACCGGTATAAGCATATTCTGATATTAGATATAAAGTAAGCTATCAGATGACTGTGTGGTTGTACAAATACGCAGCCACGTCCAGTTAGGACGATGATGTAAAAGTTGATGCCTCTTGAAAAAGAGTGCCATGTTCTCTGCACGTTTAAAACTCTTTGACAAAAGCTCTTTGACGGATCCGTATGTTACCTTTGCAAAGCTAAATGTCGTCCAAATTTACCCTAATTTTTAGTGGAAGTTCCTAATTCCTGCTCTGTATCCCTTTGGACCCCTACTACGGGACCTTCTTATTGTATATTTTTGTTATTATTTTTATTAACCATAAATGAAATATTTACCACTGGACGTTAGCAAAAACAAACCATTCAATTCAATTACTAGTATTTTGTTTTATTTTGTCGAAATTTTACTCTTGGTTCGTACTGTATACTGTTTTTTTTTTATCTTAAAGGACACCAAGTGTTCTTTTTTTCGAAGGTACTTGGTTTCTTCTTTTCTTGAATAGCAAAAGCAATAGTCATATATCCATGTAGAATATCTGCATATAGGTATGATTTTGGTACAAAAAAAAACAATATTTAAAGACCTTACTGTAATGTCCAATTTGTCGTTTTAAATTTGCTAGCTATCTATAAAGTACATCACCATACAAAAAGCGAGGATGTTGCATCTTTTAAGTAGTTCGTTTTATGTACTGTAATTTGTTTTTTTTTGAATATTTTCTAATATAATAGAAAATTTATTTTAAATTGTTATGAATTGATATGTTGATTTTGGAAATGGAAATGGAAAGGTTAAAAAAACTTGTTTGATGGTTTTGTTGAATGTGTGTAAGGTAACTTAACTTGTCTGATGGTTTTGTTGAATGTGTGGAAGGTTACATAACTTGTCTGATGGTTTTGTTGAATGTGTGTAGGGTTATATAACTTGTCTGAAAGTTTTGTTGAATGTGTGTAAAGTTAAATAACTTGTCTGAAGATTTTGTTGAATGGGTGTAAGGTTACATAACTTGTCTGATGGTTTTGTTGAATGTGTGTAAGGTTACATAACTTGTGTGATGGTTTTGTTGAATGTGTGGAAGGTTACATAACTTGTCTGATGGTTTTGTTGAATGTGTGTAAGGTAACATAACTTGTCTGATGGTTTTGTTGAATGTGTGGAAGGTTACATAACTTGTCTGATGGTATTGTTGAATGTGTGGAAGGTTACATAACTTGTCTGATGGTATTGTTGAATGTGTGGAAGGTTACATAACTTGTCTGATGGTTTTATTGAATGTGTGTAAGGTTACATAACTTGTGTGATGGTTTGGTGAATGTGTGTAAGGTTACATAACTTGTCTGATGGTTTTGTTGAATGTGTGTAAAGTTAAATAACTTGTCTGAAGATTTTGTTGAATGGGTGTAAGGTTACATAACTTGTCTGATGGTTTTGTTGAATGTGTGTAAGGTTACATAACTTGTGTGATGGTTTTGTTGAATGTGTGGAAGGTTACATAACTTGTCTGATGGTTTTGTTGAATGTGTGTAAGGTAACATAACTTGTCTGATGGTTTTGTTGAATGTGTGGAAGGTTACATAACTTGTCTGATGGTATTGTTGAATGTGTGGAAGGTTACATAACTTGTCTGATGGTTTTGTTGAATGTGTGTAAGGTTACATAACTTGTCTGATGATTTTGATGAATGTGTGTAAGGTTACATAACTTGTGTGATGGTTTTGTTGAATGTGTGTAAGGTTACATAACTTGTCTGATGGTTTTGATGAATGTGTGGAAGGTTACATAACTTGTCTGATGGTTTTGTTGAATGTGTGGAAGGTTACATAACTTGTCTGATGGTTTTATTAAATGTGTGTAAGGTAACATAACTTGTCTGATGGTTTTGTTGAATGTGTGGAAAGTTACATAACTTGTCTGATGGTTTTGTTGAATGTGTGGAAGGTTACATAACTTGTCTGATGGTTTTGTTGAATGTGTGGAAGGTTACATAACTTGTCTGATGGTTTTGTTGAATGTGTGTAAGGTTATATAACTTGTCTGATGGTTTTGTTGAATGTGTGTAAGGTAACATAACTTGTCTGATGTTACCTTACGGTTTTATTAAATGTGTGTAAGGTTATATAACTTGTCTGATGGTTTTGTTGAATGTGTGGAGGTTACATAACTTGTCTGATGGTTTTGTTGAATGTGTGTAAGGTTACATAACTTGTCTGATGGTTTTATTAAATGTGTGTAAGGTAACATAACTTGTCTGATGGTTTTGTTGAATGTGTGGAAAGTTACATAACTTGTCTGATGGTTTTGTTGAATGTGTGGAAGGTTACATAACTTTTCTGGTGGTTTTGTTGAATGTGTGTAAGGTTACATAACTTGTCTCATGGTTTTGTTGAATGTGTAGAAGGTTATATAACTTGTCTGATGGTTTTGTTGAATGTGTGTAAGGTTACATAACTTGTCTGATGGTTTTGTTGAATGTGTGGAAGGTTACATAACTTGTCTGATGGTTTTGTTGAATGTGTGGAAGGTTACATAACTTCTCTGATGGTTTTGTTGAATGTGTGTAAGGTTACATAACTTGTCTGATGGTTTTGGTGAATGTGTGAAAGGTTACATAACTTGTCTGATGGTTTTGTTGAATGTGTGGAAGGTTACATAACTTGTCTGATGGTTTTGTTGAATGTGTGGAAGGTTACATAACTTGTCTGATGGTTTTGTTGAATGTGTGTAAGGTAACATAACTTGTCTGATGGTTTTGTTGAATGTGTGGAAGGTTACATAACTTGTCTGATGGTATTGTTGAATGTGTGGAAGGTTACATAACTTGTCTGATGGTATTGTTGAATGTGTGGAAGGTTACATAACTTGTCTGATGGTTTTATTGAATGTGTGTAAGGTTACATAACTTGTGTGATGGTTTGGTGAATGTGTGTAAGGTTACATAACTTGTCTGATGGTTTTGTTGAATGTGTTTAAAGTTAAATAACTTGTCTGAAGATTTTGTTGAATGGGTGTAAGGTTACATAACTTGTCTGATGGTTTTGTTGAATGTGTGTAAGGTTACATAACTTGTGTGATGGTTTTGTTGAATGTGTGGAAGGTTACATAACTTGTCTGATGGTTTTGTTGAATGTGTGTAAGGTAACATAACTTGTCTGATGGTTTTGTTGAATGTGTGGAAGGTTACATAACTTGTCTGATGGTATTGTTGAATGTGTGGAAGGTTACATAACTTGTCTGATGGTTTTGTTGAATGTGTGTCAGGTTACATAACTTGTCTGATGATTTTGATGAATGTGTGTAAGGTTACATAACTTGTGTGATGGTTTTGTTGAATGTGTGTAAGGTTACATAACTTGTCTGATGGTTTTGATGAATGTGTGGAAGGTTACATAACTTGTCTGATGGTTTTGTTGAATGTGTGGAAGGTTACATAACTTGTCTGATGGTTTTATTAAATGTGTGTAAGGTAACATAACTTGTCTGATGGTTTTGTTGAATGTGTGGAAAGTTACATAACTTGTCTGATGGTTTTGTTGAATGTGTGGAAGGTTACATAACTTGTCTGATGGTTTTGTTGAATGTGTGGAAGGTTACATAACTTGTCTGATGGTTTTGTTGAATGTGTGTAAGGTTATATAACTTGTCTGATGGTTTTGTTGAATGTGTGTAAGGTAACATAACTTGTCTGATGTTACCTTACGGTTTTATTAAATGTGTGTAAGGTTATATAACTTGTCTGATGGTTTTGTTGAATGTGTGGAGGTTACATAACTTGTCTGATGGTTTTGTTGAATGTGTGTAAGGTTACATAACTTGTCTGATGGTTTTATTAAATGTGTGTAAGGTAACATAACTTGTCTGATGGTTTTGTTGAATGTGTGGAAAGTTACATAACTTGTCTGATGGTTTTGTTGAATGTGTGGAAGGTTACATAACTTTTCTGGTGGTTTTGTTGAATGTGTGTAAGGTTACATAACTTGTCTCATGGTTTTGTTGAATGTGTAGAAGGTTATATAACTTGTCTGATGGTTTTGTTGAATGTGTGTAAGGTTACATAACTTGTCTGATGGTTTTGTTGAATGTGTGGAAGGTTACATAACTTGTCTGATGGTTTTGTTGAATGTGTGGAAGGTTACATAACTTCTCTGATGGTTTTGTTGAATGTGTGTAAGGTTACATAACTTGTCTGATGGTTTTGGTGAATGTGTGAAAGGTTACATAACTTGTCTGATGGTTTTGTTGAATGTGTGGAAGGTTACATAACTTGTCTGATGGTTTTGTTGAATGTGTGGAAGGTTACATAACTTGTCTGATGGTTTTGTTGAATGTGTGTAAGGTTATATAACTTGTCTGATGGTTTTATTAAATGTGTGTAAGGTTACATAACTTGTCTGATGGTTTTGTTGAATGTGTGTAAGGCTACATAACTTGTCTGATGGTTTTGTTGAATGTGTGGCCGGTTACATAACTTGTCTGAAGGTTTTGTTGAATGTGTGTAAGGTTACATAACTTTTCTGATGGTTTTGTTGAATGTATGTAAAGTTACATAACTTGTCTGATGGTTTTGTTGAATGTGTGTAAGGTTACATAACTTGTCTGATGATTTTGATGAATGTGTGTAAGGTTACATAACTTGTGTGATGGTTTTGTTGAATGTGTGTAAGGTTACATAACTTGTCTGATGGTTTTGTTGAATGTGTGGAAGGTTACATAACTTGTCTGATGGTTTTGATGAATGTGTGTAAGGTTACATAACTTGTCTGATGGTTTTGTTGAATATTTGTAAGTTTACATAACTTGTCTGATGGTTTTGATGAATGTGTGTAAGGTTACATAACTTGTCTGATGGTTCTGAGGAATGTGTGTAAGGTTACATAACTTGTCTGATGGTTTTGTTGAATGTGTGTAAGGTTACATAACTTGTCTGATGGTTTTATTGAATGTGTGGAAGGTTACATAACTTGTCTGATGGTTTTGTTGAATGTGTGGAAGGTTACATAACTTGTCTGGTGGTTTTGTTGAATGTGTGTAAGGTTACATAACTTGTCTGATGGTTTACATGAATGTGTGAAAGGTAACATAACTTGTGTGATGGTTTTATTGAATGTGTGTAAGGTTACATAACTTGTCTGATGGTTTTGTTGAATGTGTGTAAGGTTACATAACTTGTCTGATGGTTTTATAAAATGTGTGTAAGGTAACATAACTTGTCTGATGGTTTTGTTGAATGTGTGGAAAGTTACATAACTTGTCTGATGGTTTTGTTGAATGTGTGGAAGGTTACATAACTTGTCTGATGGTTTTGTTGAATGTGTGGAAGGTTACATAACTTGTCTGGTGGTTTTGTTGAATGTGTGTAAGGTTATATAACTTGTCTGATGGTTTTGTTGAATGTGTGTAAGGTAACATAACTTGTCTGATGGTTTTGTTGAATGTGTGTAAGGTTACATAAATTGTCTGATGGTTTTATTAAATGTGTGTAAGGTTATATAACTTGTCTGATGGTTTTGTTGAATGTGTGGAAGGTTACATAACTTGTCTGATGGTTTTGTTGAATGTGTGTAAGGTTACATAACTTGTCTGATGGTTTTATTAAATGTGTGTAAGGTAACATAACTTGTCTGATGGTTTTGTTGAATGTGTGGAAAGTTACATAACTTGTCTGATGGTTTTGTTGAATGTGTGGAAGGTTACATAACTTTTCTGGTGGTTTTGTTGAATGTGTGGCCGGTTACATAACTTGTCTGAAGGTTTTGTTGAATGTGTGTAAGGTTACATAACTTGTCTGATGGTTTTGTTGAATGTGTGTAAGGTTAAATAACTTGTCTGATGGTTTTGTTGAATGTGTAGAAGGTTACAAAACTTGTCTGATGTTACCTTACGGTTTTATTAAATGTGTGTAAGGTTATATAACGTGTCTGATGGTTTTGTTGAATGTGTGGAGGTTACATAACTTGTCTGATGGTTTTGTTGAATGTGTGTAAGGTTACATAACTTGTCTGATGGTTTTATTAAATGTGTGTAAGGTAACATAACTTGTCTGATGGTTTTGTTGAATGTGTGGAAAGTTACATAACTTGTCTGATGGTTTTGTTGAATGTGTGGAAGGTTACATAACTTTTCTGGTGGTTTTGTTGAATGTGTGTAAGGTTACATAACTTGTCTCATGGTTTTGTTGAATGTGTAGAAGGTTATATAACTTGTATGATGGTTTTGTTGAATGGTTGGAAGGTTATATAACTTGTCTGATGGTTTTATTGAATGTGTGTAAGGTTACATAATTTGTCTGATGGTTTTGTTGAATGTGTGTAAGGTTACATAACTTGTCTGATGGTTTTGATGAATGTGTGGAAGGTTACATAACTTGTCTGATGGTTTTGTTGAATGTGTGGAAGGTAAAATAACTTGTCTGAAGGTTTTGTTGAATGTGTGGAAGGTTACATAACTTGTCTGATGGTTTTGTTGAATGTGTGGAAGGTTACATAACTTGTCTGAAGGTTTTGTTGAATGTGTGTAAGGTTACATAACTTGTCTGATGGTTTTGTTGAATGGTTGGAAGGTTATATAACTTGTCTGATGGTATTGTTGAATGTGTGGAAGGTTACATCACTTGTCTGATGGTTTTATTGAATGTGTGTAAGGTTACATAACTTTTATGATG
Organism: Mytilus edulis; assembly: GCF_963676685.1. Lineage (NCBI taxonomy): Eukaryota > Metazoa > Mollusca > Bivalvia > Mytilida > Mytilidae > Mytilus > Mytilus edulis. The sequence continues at coordinate 254,248 of NC_092346.1, read as the reverse complement.
GTTTTGTTGAATGGTTGGAAGGTTATATAACTTGTCTGATGGTTTTATTGAATGTGTGGAAGGTTACATAACTTGTCTGATGGTTTTGTTGAATGGTTGGAAGGTTATATAACTTGTCTGATGGTATTGTTGAATGTGTGGAAGGTTACATCACTTGTCTGATGGTTTTATTGAATGTGTGTAAGGTTACATAACTTGTCTGATGGTTTTGTTGAATGGTTGGAAGGTTACATCACTTGACTGATGGTTTTATTGAATGTGTGTAAGGTTACATAACTTGTCTGATGGTTTTGTTGAATGGTTGGAAGGTTGTATAACTTGTCTGATGGTATTGTTGAATGTGTGGAAGGTTACATCACTTGTCTGATGGTTTTATTGAATGTGTGTAAGGTTATATAACTTGTCTGATGGTTTTGTTGAATGGTTGGAAGGTTATATAACTTGTCTGATGGTTTTGTTGAATGTGTGTAAGGTTACATAACTTGTCTGAAGGTTTTGTTGAATGTGTAGAAGGTTACATAACTTGTATGATGGTTTTGTTGAATGTGTGGAAAGTTATATAACTTGTCCGAAGGTTTTGTTGCATGTGTGGAAGGTTACATAACTTGTCTGATGGTTTTGTTGAATGGTTGGAAGGTTATATAACTTGTCTGATGGTATTGTTGAATGTGTGGAAGGTTACATCACTTGTCTGATGGTTTTATTGAATGTGTGTAAGGTTACATAACTTGTCTGAAGGTTTTGTTGAATGTGTGTAAGGTTACATAACTTGTCTGATGGTTTTGTTGAATGGTTGGAAGGTTATATAACTTGTCTGATGGTATTGTTGAATGTGTGGAAGGTTACATCACTTGTCTGATGGTTTTATTGAATGTGTGTAAGGTTACATAACTTGTATGATGGTTTTGTTGAATGGTTGGAAGGTTACATAACTTGTCTGAAGGTTTTGTTGAATGTGTGTAAGGTTACATAACTTGTCTGATGGTTTTGTTGAATGGTTGGAAGGTTATATAACTTGTCTGATGGTATTGTTGAATGTGTGGAAGGTTACATCACTTGTCTGATGGTTTTATTGAATGTGTGTAAGGTTACATAACTTGTATGATGGTTTTGTTGAATGGTTGGAAGGTTATATAACTTGTCTGATGGTTTTATTGAATGTGTGTAAGGTTACATAACTTGTCTGATGGTTTTGTTGAATGGTTGGAAGGTTATATAACTTGTCTGATGGTATTGTTGAATGTGTGGAAGGTTACATCACTTGTCTGATGGTTTTATTGAATGTGTGTAAGGTTACATAACTTGTCTGATGGTTTTGTTGAATGGTTGGAAGGTTACATCACTTGTCTGATGGTTTTATTGAATGTGTGTAAGGTTACATAACTTGTCTGATAGTTTTGTTGAATGGTTGGAAGGTTATATAACTTGTCTGATGGTATTGTTGAATGTGTGGAAGGTTACATCACTTGTCTGATGGTTTTATTGAATGTGTGTAAGGTTATATAACTTGTCTGATGGTTTTGTTGAATGGTTGGAAGGTTATATAACTTGTCTGATGGTTTTGTTGAATGTGTGTAAGGTTACATAACTTGTCTGAAGGTTTTGTTGAATGTGTAGAAGGTTACATAACTTGTCTGATGGTTTTGTTGAATGTGTGGAAAGTTATATAACTTGTCCGAAGGTTTTGTTGCATGTGTGGAAGGTTACATAACTTGTCTGATGGTTTTGATGAATGTGTGGAAGGTTTCATAACTTGTCTGATGGTTTTGTTGAATCTGTGAAAGGTTACATAACTTGTCTGATGGTTTTGTTGAATGTGTGTAAGGTTACATAACTTGTCTGATGGTTTTGTTGAATGTGTGTAAGGTTACATAACTTGTCTCATGGTTTTGTTGAATGTGTAGAAGGTTATATAACTTGTCTGATGGTTTTGATGAATGTGTGGATGGTTACATAACCTGTCTGATGGTTTTGTTGAATGTGTGGAAGGTTACATAACTTGTCTGAAGGTTTTGATGAATGTGTGTAAGGTTACATAACTTGTCTGATGGTATTGTTGAATGTGTGTAAGGTTACATAGCTTGTCTGATGGTTTTGTTAAATGTGTAGAAGGTTATATAACTTGTCTGATGGTTTTGATGAATGTGTGGATGGTTACATAACCTGTCTGATGGTTTTGTTGAATGTGTGGAAGGTTACATAACTTGTCTGAAGGTTTTGATGAATGTGTGTAAGGTTACATAACTTGTCTGATGGTATTGTTGAATGTGTGTAAGGTTACATAGCTTGTCTGATGGTTTTGTTAAATGTGTGTAAAGTTACATAACTTGTCTGATGGTTTTGTTGAATGTGTGGAAAGTTAAATAACTTGTGTGATGGTTTTGTTGAATGTGTGGAAAGTTAAGTGCAATAAGTCTAATAAGTATGTTTTGTCAATGTTATGTTATTGCCTTAACTCACCAATAGAATGACCACCAGCTGATCCAAAATATAAGTTCCATGATCCGATTGGATTTTCCCACCAAAAATGAACTGACATGAAAGTCCACGAAAGTGTACCTGCATTATTGAACTTATTAGCGTCATTGATTCTTACATGTAGTAAGTTACTGTAGGTTGCACTAGGTGATAATAAGTAAATCTCCGTCACACCACGGTAACTACTGTAGGAAAATGTGATATCAATAGTCACGTGTTCAAGGAATCTGATTGGACAATCAGTTGTCACTTCTATAGTGTCTGTTGAAAGTGCCTCACCGGATGTTTTCCTGTAGTTAAAACAGAACAACTGTTAGGAATTACAACTATGTACAATGATTGACTGTATTTGTTAAAGACTACATACAAAAAAAACTCATCATAGATACCAGGACTAAATTTTGTATATACGCCAGACGCGCGTTTCGTCTACAAAAGACTCATCAGTGACGCTCGAATCCCAAAAAGTTAAAAAGGCCAAATAAAGTACGAAGTTGAAGATCATTGAGGACCAAAATTCCTAAACGTTTTGCCAAATACAGCTAAAGTATTCTATGCCTAAGGTAGAAAAGCCTTAGTATTTCAAAAATTCTAAATTTTGTGAACAGTAAATTTATAAATATAACCATATCAATGATAATTCATGTCAGCACAAAAGTGCTGAATACTGAATAGTCTGAGTACAAGGATAAAGATTTAAGTTTGCAAAGAATGCAGCAGTTTAATATTTCCAGAACGTGATTGCCTTTGTTAGTCTTGTATTATTTTAATTTTAGTTTCTTGTGTACAATTTGGAAATTAGTATGGCGTTCATTATCACTGAACTAGTATATATTTGTTTAGAGGCCAGTTGAAGGACGCCTCCGGGTGCGGGAATTTCTCGCTACATTGAAGACCTGTTGGTGACCTTCTGCTGCTGTTGTTTTTTTCTATGGTCGGGTTGTTGTCTCTTTGGCACATTCCCCCTTTCCATTCTCAATTTTATTAACCATGATATTAAACGTTATCAATCAACGGAGAAAGCAAGAAAAAAATATTCCAGTTGTCAACTTGTAAAACTATATAATTTCAAACGTTCCTGTTTTATTTTTCTCTCTTAATAAACAAGGTTTTTTTGTTGCCTAGCTATAACAGAATTAAATCATAATAATCTTATCATCTCCTCTTCTCCTAAACATCTACATAAAAAATGCAATAGGTTTTAAAAATTTGATTTTTTTTATAAATCGTCATTTAAAGAAATATGTTTTTGCAAATAAGCAAGAAATTAACTTACAAAGATGGATTCCTTGTTATAGAAGTGTATATCTGTTGGTCCGGTACTGTATTCCATATTTGAGCTTGAGTTACCATGGCAATGGCGTTCATTAAACCAAATCCTAGTACAAGACTGACTGAAAATTATTTACATTACTCCGGCTAACAAAGTCAAATTAGATGAATAGAACAGAAATATTTTTAACCCAAATCCCAGGAATTGTTTTATTTTTGATAACTTGTAAAGGGGATAAAAGTTTAAATCCGTGTTAGAATATGCATCCAATTAATTACTGTATCATATATTCAAACATCAAACACTAAATTCAAGACAATGTACTTTATTTCACTTAGATGTTGACAGCTCAAATACTTATCCTATTACATCCGTGTACAGTAAATGGTAACTTTTTTTTTCTAAATAATATGTACAAACTTAAATTAAATCAATTGTTATGCCATTGAACATGAAAATCTTTATCTTAATCTAAATGCCTTCTGCATTAGAAATAAAGTCCCGTCACATCAGTTGAGTTTTTACTCAAAATAAACTCATATATTTCATAACAATTCTACTATTTTTTACTATAATTTTACAATTGTTTTCTAATTATTTGTCCATTTTACGATCTCATTATATAAAAATAACGTTGATGAACATTGTGTCAATTTTTTTTCTGCATCGAACAAGATCCTTATCAACAAGTCCTCTGTATTGGAAAAAATCGATTTCTGATTTATTCTTAAAATGGAAGTTGGCAAAATCAAATTAAAAAAATAACTTTCATTTTTCAGAATTGTAGTGCATGTGCCAATTCCGACGTTTTGTACAGACAACATGAGATACTACGATTCTAATCTTTGTGGAGCGTTAATACATAAACCACTTATCGAGAACCGATGATTCTAATCTTTGTGGAGCGTTAATACATAAACCCCTTATGGAGAACCGATGATTCTACATCTATATAAAGTGTTGTTTTCCTATCTAATATTCTACATATTGATTATTGGAAGATTTTTCTGTTTCGTTGACAGTACCACGATGTATAACATTACTGTCGAGGCTCAACTATCTATTTGCGTTTCATTGTTTTTTGATAATTCTATTGAGCTTATGATATTTAATTACATTCTTTGTTTGCTCCGTTTGTTGACCAATCACCAATGCTATCGTTTAATCCATTCCTAGAGGATGTTAATACAATTAGATGTTGAATGTCCCTCCATGTTAGTTCTGGACTTAAAAAGAAAGCTGCTTTATATCAGTTTGAACCATATAGGCGAGTTCGTAACAAAGTGTAAAGAGAACAGATAAGGGGAGAGGTATGATCATGCATTAAGATGTAGTTTGAAATTCTGAAAAGTAACTGCGTTAAACTGTTCTAGAGGATTTCATAAAGTAATAGATTTATATGTAATCTACAAACTTTTCAGCATCTCTCACGTAATAACCATCGTGGTACATACAAAAATCAGTAGCAAAATATACTTTCTGATATCGCTTTCACAATTATCGAAATTTTAATGAAAATTCTCAAAAATGAGGCAAATTTTGCAGATTGTGACAATTTTCCTTAATCTTTAAAACGTTTGAAGTATTTAAGAAAACCATGCAATCATATTCTATTCAGCACAAGCATGTGTAGGTTATTATTACCGAAAATCATGCAATCATATTCTATTCAGTACAAGCATTTGTAGGGTATCATTACTGGAAATCATGCAATCATATTATATTCAGCACAAGCATTTGTAGGGTATCATTACTGAAAATCATGCAATCATATTATATTCAGCACAAGCATGCGTAGGTTCTCATTACTGAAGACCATGCAATCATATTCTATTCAGTACAAGCTTGTGTATATAGGTACTCATTTCTGAAAACCATGCAATCATATTCTATTCAGCACAAGCATGTGTAGGTTCTCATTACTGAAAACCGTGCAATCATATTCTATTCAGCACAAGCATGTGTAGGTACTAATGACTGAAAACCATGATGGTGTTGTTTTTTCTATGGTCGGGTTGTTGTCTCTTTGACATGTTCCCAATTTCCATTCTCAATTTTATTTGCTAATGATTTTTACCAACACATGCTGTTATTTTATTAGTTGTTATAAGCCAGGCAAAATGTTTATATTGTTGTGGCACTACAGGTTATCTCAGTAGTGCTTGTAACTACTCAGACGGAACCGCTTGTAAGTTCATCTTTTTCTATGTGGCTATGCATATGGTCACCAATTACTCACTACTTTGAGTAACCCTTTTTAGTCTTAAAGCTCTGTGTCTTGGTATTTATACATCCATGCCTATCTGATATTTAGGGTTGACCGTTCCCTATGAAGTGCAAAACCAGAATAGCGCTTCGGACGCACCATTAAAAAAAGTGTTATTTTTGACAAAATAAGAGTTAAATGTAGTGTAATCAAAATTAACCAAAACAAATAATAAAAAAAAACATAATATTGTAATTTTACTTGGCTTGTAAGGTAAGAGCAATAATTCCAGTTGCAATCGGTGTGGAAAACGACGTTCCTTGAACATTTTCATCAGAACACTCTGAAAATATAGATGTTGTGATCTGAAAACATAATATATATAAAATATTATGATTAAGATAAATATATTTTACTTCAAATTATGTCAAAATGTAAAATCATCCATGTAAAACAAAGACGGCTAGATACAACAACTTTACCGTAAATGTTTCTATTTATCTGTATTAGTTTTAACAGGGTATGAATACGACTTTATCAAGTAATTATCTTCGCTTACTGTCCACTGGCAATTATTTTATACATTTCACGATTATAAATATTACTATTGAAAGTTAGTCTAATTAGAAGGTTTTGTAAAGAATGTCAATTTGTGGACAGCACGGATTTGCATCCGGGTGCGGGAGTTTCTCGCTGCATTGAAAACCCATTGGTGGCCTTCGGCTGTTGTCTGTTCTATGGTCGGGGTGATGTCTCTTTGATTCATTCCCATTTCCATTCTCAATTTGTTTTTAAATGGTTCAGAGTTTGTGATGTTTGTTTGTGTAACAGTTGTTGTTTTCTTGGGTTTTATTTTTGAAAGGGGGTATGGGTTGGAACGCGCAGTCTTGCATCATACGTAAAAGTCCTTACTCAGAACTGACTTGAATATATTCATGAATCCTGCGGCCATATTTTCATATTTTTTCAGGTAACCATTTGAGATTATTATCATAGATATAGGAAGATGTGGTATGAGTGCCAATGAGACAACTCTCCATCCCAGTCATAATTTATAAAGGTAAAGGTTCGGTATTCAACATGGAGCCTTGTTTAATTTAATTAAAAACTATTAAAAAGATGTAGTTTGCTTGCAAATTATTCAAAGACGATAGACTAAAACATAACTTAGTGTAAAACAATCCAATGGTGAAAATCAACGCCTTTGCTTGATTAAGATAAAACAATGAACAAAAAACAAATGAGATAGCCACCTACGCCACATACGAATTTAATTGTCTTACCAAATATCTATCTTGCTCACTCCCGCCATATGTCGCCGCTAATGCTGCTGCGCACACTTCTGAGTACCATGCGTTTTGTCCTTGTTGTACACTTGTTATTCCTATAGTATATATGCTGTTAACATAACCATCGGCGTTACAGTTATCTTGTGACCCACCGTTCCCAGCTGCCCACGTGTAAATGACGCCTTTTCCGTTTCTACCCTATTAAAAAATGTTTGCATATATAAACCATCACAAATAGAAAAATTTGTACAATATAAAATTAAGGAGATGTGGTATGAATGCCGATGAGCAACCAAATAAAGTGATGTAAGCAATTATGCGACCTTCAAAAATGAGAGAAAAACGCATACGTTATAGTCGGCTATAAATGGCCCCGGTATGACAAATATGAAACAATTCAATTGAGATTTCTATCGACCTTAATGCTAACAAAACGATTCTGACAAGCCTTTCGACATCTAACGATAGAAATAATAATTAACTATCTAGTGGACCATAATATACTACTTTTTACTATAAATGTCTGGTTATTTTGATTGTAAAAAGGATGCTAGTGGATCTACGTTGTAAAAGTATATCCTATTCTTTTTTTATAAATGTAAAAAAAAAGGTATTTTAATTTAAAAATGTAATGATCGACCAAGTCTTTGGGTTAAAAAAAAATATATACATGACCGATGGTTTATAAATTTGGCCATGTCGAAGGGAAATGTAAGAGACAATCACCAATCATCTAATATGATACCTAATCATGTGATATCACCTTATACAAAATGAGAACAGCGAATCTTATAAGAGTAGCCGTTTTTGAAAGGAGGATAAAGCGTACACTACCAACAATTTGACTAGCGTTTACATGTACATTAAATGCCGCTATAAAAACAGTACTTTTAGGAAACATTACTAATCAGTACATTAAATGCCGCTATATAAACAGTAAGTTTAGTAAACATTACTAAACAGTACATTAAATGCCGCTATATAAACAGTACTTTTAGGAAACATCACTATTCAGTACATTAACTTTTATATCATTTTCAGTAATGTTGGGAAAAAGTTGATTACAGTACTGAAAATTACAGTCATTTTTCAGTACTGAAAATTTCAGCCATTTTTCAGTACTGAAAATTTCAGCCATTTTTCAGTACTGAAAATTTCAGCCATTTTTCAGTACTGAAAATTTCAGCCATTTTTCAGTACTGAAAATTTCAGTCATTTTTCAGTACTGAAAATTTCAGTCATTTTTCAGTACTGAAAATTTCAGTCATTTTTCAGTACTGAAAATTTAATTATTTTACAGTACTGAAAATTCCATCATTTTTAAGTACAGAAAGTTGTAGTCAAATTCAAGACCTAATAAAAAAACTCGGTTATGCTATCACAAGGGGCCCTATCACAAATATCATAAGCCCCAAGGGTGAGTTGGGAATAGAAATATGCTCACTTGGTCCTGTCCCGATCGGCAGTAAAAAGCTTGTTAAAGTGGGGCGTCCGTCTGGCTGTGAAAGATGTATTAAATTTGCAGCTACGTCCTGTCAGAATGCATATATCGAGGTTTAATCCAATGCCTCGAGTAAATAGAGTGACAAGATCTCTGTTAAGAACCCTTGCAACAACTCTTCTTGTTGCATGGCAAAATTTTTGTCCCTTACTTATATACCTTTATTTTCCAGTGGAAGTCGAAATTCCCCCTGATCATCATCGGGATGGGCCTCTATTATTAAAAGACCTACTAGTACCTGTTGTATTTATTGTTAACTTGTTCTCGTCCAGAACCATCGTGAAATATTTGCCACTGGACATAAAGCAATCAACAATCAATAAAAATTAATCATCAACAAATATCATAAGTTGGTTTGGGATAAAAACAAGAATTTTATTTTAAAACTCCATGGCTATATTTAATCTTTCATTTCAACACATTAATACATTAAAGCGGATTCTTTTGATGAACTTTATGACCACATTCGTTATGTGCCTGTTTCAAGCCACGACTTCTCATTTTTGATTGTTGTTATTTGTTGTATGTCATAACTGGTGTTATTCAATGTTTTTGGCGTAAACCAGTGCGGGTTTTTTTCCTGACGATTAGTTTCGCTAGTTATCAAGATGACTTATACAGCTTTCCATGCGCAATGATGTTTTCATTGATGATTTATGTGAAAGGCGGAAAAGGAGCCGTCATAAAAACAGTCAAATTCAATCACATTAGCAACAAATACAAAACTATCAGACAGGGGTCACCAATACAGTTTTTCAATATTAAGCAGTCAGCACTATACAAGAAGTTCTGAATAGGTCCGAGAGAAAAAAAAAAGATGTCATCTAGATGTAAAACACAATGTCAGAATATCGTTCATCAAACTAAATGTATAACTACACAAAGACATATCTATAACATGACTTCGTCCGACTTGGGACAGAGGTGCATATAAATATGGTGGGTTAAACCGATTTTGTCGACGTCTGACGTTGAACATTATGGTTATTTATATAGTATCCTTGTTCTGTTGTTGTTCGTTGGGAGGCATACCACATCTCCTTGTTTTATTAATAGAACTAAATATGTAGATTATATATATGCAGTCGTCTATATTAAAACTGTTGCTCTTTCATACTTTCTTGTAGCACTTGAAATGCAATGACGTCTTTAATATAGTTCACGTTTCTCTTATAGATAGAAAAGATTCTGTTGATACCATGACAGTTTGTTATCAGTAATAATTTAAAAGTAATTCAAAAGAATAAGCACACGTTTCAAGATATTTTTATAACATTAAGCTTGGATCAAGTCAGGAACCTGTAGTCTAGTGGTTGTGGTTGGTTCATTTCGGTAATATTTGTTGTTTGTAAATTGTTTTGTTATACATGTACATTAGGCAGTTAATATTCTGATATGAATTGTTTCATATTCATATTTCACATGTTTAAACCTTTTATAGCGACTTTTACTCACTCTATGAAGGTCGTACAGTCGACTACAATTGCGTATTTCTACCTAAAACTTTGGTGAATTATTATAGTTGTATCATCGAAAATTATAACAACATTCCTTATTTTTACCAACACTGATATTTTCTATTCAACGGCAAGAAAATAGAACTTTGCTTGTATTTGTTCTTTGTGTGGTTTTAATATAGCATAAGAATTTTGACAGCAGTAGATTTTGAATGAAAATCTGGACTAATTTTTAGGGTAGTAAGGCAGAATCCAATTAAAATACATAATTCTAAATATGAAAAGAAATGTTAGTTAAATCTCCACAAACAGTAACACTTCTACAAAAGATATTTCAGTCTATTACTAATTGGAGTCTTATTAGGTTTTCTTCATCTTTTACGTTACAAGTAAAAGAGTGTTCAAGTGCAAAAAAATGATTTTTTTTGTCCTTGACCTAAAGCACTTTCAAAATCACGGTTAGTGTAAAAGATCTAAACTACAGACAAATTTTCTACCTATGAACCCAAAATGAATCGATCTATCACATGATTTTTTTTAATTGGAAATGAACACGAATCGAGTCTTCACAAGAATTTAACGGTAACTGAACATATTGTAGATAATATTATAGAAAGTAAATATGACTTTTTTTGGTCGTGAGCATGTTTTATACAACCTATCTTTATTTCTTTCTTGTTGATCAAATTTATTGGTCCTCAACAATTAAAGTCAGTCAGCTCTAACCAATAATGTCTCAGACAAATACAACTTATAAGATGCAACGAGAATGCTCAAGCTGAAACGTTTCGCCTGCTTTTATATTCACGAATTATTTTATGCTGATAGACCAAGGTTAGTTTTAGTACAGGTGTCACATACATCACACATTGTCAAAGATCCATGAAAATGAAGTCAATGTGAGATAAACCAATTTAAGTCAGAAAGACATGTATAGCTGACAATCATTATACACGCGTAATATAGTTTTTCTATTGCTTATTTCATACAAGAAACAGCCAAAACAATGAAAATTACCAATTGACCAATGAACCATGAAAAAAATAAAGTCAAGGTGACTCGTCAGATGACCCCTGCTAGACAAGACATTTAAATCATAAAATCATTTCATACACTATATCTAGTTTTATATACTAGTATTGCTAAAAGAAATAGACAAAAAAAACTAAATTTAACATTGACTAATGACCTGTGCAAATTAGACAAATAATAGTTCACAAGACACATAGAAAACTAATGACTAAGCAACACGAATCCCATCATGGGTTTGATCTCGGGTGCTCCTGAAGGGTATGCTGATCCTGTTCCACATATAAATGTAGCACCCATCCTGTTGCTCATGTTATTACAAATCCGTTAAATAGTCCAATTCGGTAGTTCATTAATAGGTAAGTGGGAAAATAACATAATAAAAATAGAAATTTGTTTTCAAGCAGTTGCTTGACAATGAAAATGAGGTCAAGGCCAACAGACATAATACAGACTTTCGTTATACATGTATAAGCCACAAGGTATGAAGCCTCCAGTTAAAGTCAATTACCATATAAAATATCAAGCTCAATACAAATAGCTAACGCCGTAGGATTGTTATCTGTATCTTTCGCATGTCACAGGCATGACAATAAAGCAAGAAGACAAGCAAAGTCATGTACATCGATGACTCGCATCCTGGATTTTAGTTGTATTTGTTGATCAACTTTGAAACAAATTACTCAGGGAAAAGGGTCTTACTTGCAAAAGACAGAACGAAAGATTTTTTTCTAATCCATTTATCAACTTAATATTCTAAAAATAATTTATTCAAACGCCTGTACCAAGGTAGGAACCTTCTCATTGCTTGTCTCATGTCCAAAAAGACATAAAAAAAATCTTTGTTGATTTAGTTTTCATTCACAATGCAGAGCATGCTACATGTATCAAGTGTCGATGGTATGTTTCCCTTTTGATTTTTGTTTGGTGTTTTTTATCGATTGATTGCTGTCGGATACGAATCCGTTTTTTTGGGGGGGAGGGGGACAGGGACCCATTCCTCTATATGGAGCTACATGAATGGTGAAAGCATAAAATTTCTACATGTCACACAACATGGAAAGGACTATTTCAATGTTTTGTACTTAAATGTTTCATTTAAAACTAAATTTTCTCTTTTGGGACTTTATCTGTAATGTTCATACAATAATTTTAATTTAAATTGTATATTATTATGAACGAGCTTCTGGTTTTGAAAATATACACTCATGGCAAGTTATTATAGGTTCTTTCGGTCTCTTTAAAAATACACCACCACTGCATGTCTCTTACAGTTTTGTTTAAATGTTCTTCCCTGCACATAATTACTTATTTGTATGTTATATTCTTGTAGGATGTTGATTCAATGATAAAATCCTGTTTAATAAACCGTATTAGACTCTTGGAATTCTTCATTCTGTTGCTGAAATCTAAAAATAAAATTCAGGGTACAATTTTCTTAAATAATCATCAAATACTACGGTAACCTTACCAATCAGGGTTATTATTAAGGAATTTTAAGATGAGTCCATATATTTAGCATTTCTGACACGTGCAATGGTGAGATTAAGGATTTTTTGTGATTTATAATTTATCATTGCAGTCTCCATGATAAACTAGAACAAGATAAACAAGAGTGCACACGCTGAAATATCTCGCCTTCTTTACTTATCATTGATATTATGTTGATAGTCCTAAGTATAAAGCTTTATTAAAGACTGTCACATAAACTTAACATTAACCAAGATAACTAAAAAAAGACCAATGAACCATGAAAATGAGGTCAAGGTCAGATGAACCATGCCAGGCAGACATGTACAGCTATGCTTCCATACAACAAATATAGTTGACCTATAACTTATAGTTTAAGAAAAACAGACCAAAACACAAAAACTTAACACTGAGCAATGAACCATGAAAATGAGTTCAAGGTCAAATTAAACCTGCACGACTGACATATAGATCATAAAATATGCCCATACACTAAATATAGTTGACCTATGGCATATAGTATTAGATAAAAAGGCCAAAACTCAAAAACTTAACTTTGACCACTGAACCATGAAAATGAGGTCAAGGTCAGATGACATCTGCTCGCTAGACAGGTACACCTTACAATCATTCCATACAACAAATAAAGAAGATCTATTGCATAAATTATGAGAAAAACAGACCAAAACACAAAAATCTAACTATAACCACTGAACCATGAAAATGAGGTCAAGGTCAGATGACATCGGCCAGTTGGACATGTACACCTTACAGCCCTTCCATACACCGAATATACTAGCCCTATTGATTATAGTATCTGAGATATGGACTTGACCACCAAAACTTAACCTTGTTCACTGATCCATGAAATGAGGTCGAGGTCAGGTGAAAACTGTCTGACGGGCATGAAGAACTTGCAAGGTATGCACATACCAAATATAGTTGTCCAATTAGTTATAATAAGAGAGAATTTAACATTACAAAAAATATTAACTTTTTTTTCAAGTGGTCACTGAACCATGAAAATGAGGTCAAGGACATTGGACATGGTACTGACCAAAAGTTCGTAGCATGAGGCATCTATATACAATTTGTGAAGCATCCAGGTCTTCTACCTTCTAAAATATAAAGCTTTTAAGAAGTTAGCTAACGCCGCCGCCGGATCACTATCCCTATGTCGAGCTTTCTGCAACAAAAGTTGCAGGCTCGACAAAAATTTAATAATAACATTAACGGTACCAATTTTTCTGCACCAGATGCGCATTTCGACAACACTTGTCTCTTCAGTGATGCTCGTGGCCAAAATATTTAAAATCCAAAGCGTATATAAAAGATGAAGAGCTATAATAAGTTAACCCTTAAAATTAGATTTATGAATATTTTTTAGTCATTGCTATAACATTGTTTTTATTATCCATAGTTCATGGATGGAGTATGATGCATGCACATATATAATTTTTTAAATTCTGTATTTTACTGATAAATATACTCACTTTTATAGTCAACATCACACTTTTACACTAAAAGCAGCAACTGCAGGTGAGACACAGAGATCTGTGGATTCATTTAGAAAATGTTCAATCTATGTATCCCTATGAAGATTTCTTGTTCCCTAGTTTGGTAAAATAATTAAGCTCATTAGTATGCAGAGGAAACCAGTTTTTACAATTCTAGATAAGTTAACGGACAATGATAACGGATAAAAATTTATGAATATAGCAAAGTGGGCTAAAACAAATATGAAATAATATAAAATAAAATTTTGAATTAAAACCAAAAAGTATACAGATCTTAAGATTAATGTTACAAAGAAGTATGTAAAGTTTAATCAATAATCATAAATTGATTTTGAGATACGGCGTGACATGCATGTAAAAATACCCTCCCCCTTTTTTACAAAATACTAAATAACTGAAAAATGAAATTTTAAATCATCACCAAAAAGTATACAGATCTTGAGATCAATATAACAAAGAAGTGTGTAAAGTTTTAAGCAACAATCATAAATTGATTTTGAGATATGGCGTGACATGTAAAAATACCCTCCCCCTTTTTTACAAAATACTAAATAACTGAAAAACAATATTTTAAATCATCACCCAAAAGTGCCGTAACTCAAAAAGTTTTAATCTTATTTTGACCGAAAAGTATACAGATCATTTGACTATCATAAGAAACAACTACAATAGTTTCGTGAAATTTGGATAAGTCGTTCTCAAGTTACGGCGCGACATGTTTACGCCGGACAGACACCGGACATTTGTATAACATAATACGTCCCGTCAAAATTTTGACGGGCGTATAAAAAAGTAATCAAAGCGCTGTAAGCACTGTAGGCAGTTAACCAAAAACCAAGGCAAACATAATTACGAAAACTGTGGCAATGTTGCTTCAACATTTTTTAAAGATTTAAAAGAACAAACATTAAACATTCATATATAATTGTACATTTATGTTCATTTAATGAATTAATTATTAAGGCAAATAATTCATATTTTATTAAGGTTTTCATTAGCAACGCACATGACCATTCGTGGTCATGAGTCTTTCATGAGTCAGCAGTGGTACAAATTTGCAATGATTGCAGTTCTTCTAGTTGATCGTAATTGTTCGTATTAGTTGACTGTTAGTAGTTAAAGATGACTTTAGTACGAGCTTGTAAAAGTATGAATGGACTTGCTTCCCTGGAAAGCAAACTGAGTTTGTGTTGTACAGTACAAAGGTTATGAGACACAAATCAGACAAATGTTTACTACTACAGGGATCAATGGTGAGGTCTGACTGACCTGTCCATAGTAAATGTAAACGACTCCCACCTTCACCCCAAATCAACGATGTCTAAGTTTGGAATAAAATGACAGGTGTTAGGGTCTAACAACGTGATATGCATATGTGTCACATATGAGATTGACCTTGTATGTCATTCAATCTTTTCTGAAATGACAAACAGGAATGAATATGGTTTAGGCGTTGGTATCTCAATCTTTTGCAAGTTTTAAAAACACACACAAGAGGGTGTGGGGTGACCCTAGGGACTACCCCTATTTTTCATTTGATTTTTTATATTGTCCCATATATGAATATAATTATATGGTTTATGGGTGGGGATCTCGGCCGTTATCAAGTTTTCCAACAGGAGGGGTGAGGGACCCCAGTGACTTCCCCTATATTTCATTCGATTTGTTAAATTGTCCAATATATGAATATATATGGTTGAGGGGTGGGGATAAAGGAAATAAAGATATGAATGAATGAATGTTTCTAAGTTATCAAACAGGAGCGGGTACCTTAAGGACCCTCCCTATATTTCATTTTATTAGTGCTCATACATGAATATATATGGTTTCATTTAAAGGTTGGGATCTCGACTCTTTCCAATTTCTCAATCAGGTGACTGCAGGGACTCCCCCTATATTTCATTTAATTTAGAGTTGCATTTGGGGATCCCAACTGTTTCAAAGTTCTTCAACATTAGGGGTAGGGTGACAACAGGGACTTCCCCTATATTTCATTTGATTTGTTATATAGTCTTATACATGAGTATATATGGTAAAGGGGTGATGATCTCGAATGTTTCCAAGTTCTCAAACAGGAGGGGGTACAGTGACCATAGGGACCCCCTTATAATTCATTTGATTTGTAATATTGTCCCATACATAAATATATATATTGTTTAAGATTGTGGATCTCGACCATTATATATTCTCAAACAGAGTGGCCCCACGAACTCCACCTATATTTCATATGATTTGTTATATTGTCCCATACATGAATATATATATATGGTTTAGGGGTGGGATCTTGTCCTTTACTAAGTTTTGGTCATTTTTGTCTCTTGTGGATAGTTGTCTCATTGGCAATCATACCACATCTTTTTTTTATATCAGAAACTTCCAGCTATTTTAACTGACCTATCAAAATTGAGAAGGAAAAAATACCCCTTGAAATTGCAGTAATATGTTCAACTTGAAAAGCATTTAACATGCATTACCAACATTTATCACTGATGAAAAAATATTATACTGTTACCAGGAACATATATATTGTTAGATAAACTGTTCCCAGCTGTCACAATGTATTGGATTTTCACATTAAAATTGGTGTACAAAATATTTTCTGCTTTTTCTTTCTTTTTCATATAAGTCTTTTGGTTTTTAATTCTAGTGTTTATATTTATTAACATGCATAGATGCATAGATGTATTTTGTAACCTGTCTGGATTTTTTTAGTAGCCAAATCCGGGATTACCCTCATCCGCTTCCGGAATCGGATCCGATATTGTAATCTCGTGGCAGCCATTTTGGTTTCAATGTTGTTTTTGACAGATAGTGAGATACGATTTTACTCGGATTTACACATTATTTATCGGCGATTTTATGTATAAAGCTAGCGGTAGAACAAATTGAACATGGCTGTCATGAATAGTAATGATGAATATAAGTTTGAGATCGTTTATTAGGAAACTTTGGTAAAAATGTTTGCAAAGTTATTTTTTTATATTATTTCAAGGTCCGTCGGGCATGTCGTGCGTAGCTAGTAACAAAGTAGAAAGTCCGACTGCAAAAGTGGAAGGTCACAGACCTTGGACCACCGCTAATTTAAACCCCTGCGTCCAAATTGAAAAGATACGAAAATTTCGTCTTCTTTTAAATTCAATTTGCCGCCAACAGTTGAACTTGTATACGTAGTTGACTACGTATTGTCGACAAACAATATTCCTACGACTTTTGCAATTTGGGAAATCTTAACTACTTGTCTTTAGAGATTTTCGGCGATTAGATATTTCATACATTTGTTCTTTGACATCTTAGCCAAAAGCTCAGAGGATAATAAACTACATAAGGATTCCTAATGTGCTCTACTTCCTATGTGCAACTTCAAAACTTTTGGGAAAATCGACGATCATTTAAGGTTTTTCTGGTTATATTTTTTGTAATTCAGAATGAAAAGTATAAAAAAACTGTCCAATAAGTTACAAATAATATAGTAGCCAGCTAGATTATAACAATATGGCACGTATTTCAGCATTTATTGGGTAGCACACAAATCCAGAGTGCTCGCATAAGGCAACTTAACTGACTCAAAATGAAGCTTTGCTGTAGTAAAATATAAACTTGCGTAGCAACAGATCAAAATGATTAGATCTATTCGTCAACCCCCCCCCCCCCCCCCCCCAAAAAAAACCATCAAATTATTGTCCCCTTAAAACAAAACAACCATAACCATGGCAACCATAAAAGAACCATTGTAGTAAAGTTACAGATTGCATAACAATATACCCGGAGACAAATTATTTTAAGTGACACAGTTTTGATGGCAACATCCAGTGGCGGATTCAGTAATTTTCATGAGTGGGGCCCCGCTGACTGTCTAAGAGGGGCCTCGCTCCAGTCAAGCTTCGGTGATTCCCTTTATAAGCAAGCAGGATTTTTTTTCCCAAAAAGGGAGGCTGGACCCTCACCCCGAGTTATAATAATAATATAATAAAACTCATTAGGATTAAACCAAATTTCAATAAGGCGCTCTACATAAAATATCAACTACATAAATGAATAATTTACTTATATACAAATGTAAACAATAGATCTAAATAAACAAACTATAATTACAACAACAACCAGGTGCTCCGCAGGGCACATCTGTATACGACCGCAGTGGTGCAACCCTGAACGGTTGGAGAAAATTTGGTCACAATATTGAAGCTTCATACTGTCTGAATTTGGATTGTGATCGAATTTTTGTCATAATTAAGGTTTTTGTCACAAAATAAATGTGGCCAGAGATCTAACAAATCTACTATACAATACTGTGCAATTGAAGGCTTCTTCTTGAAATTTTTCAAAATTCGAATTTCGAAAATATTTGAAAAAAAGGAATCCCTTAAAAAGTTTAACCCCCCCTAAAAAAAACTTATTGAAACCCCCTTCAACTCAATCCCATCATTTCCCTTGTAGTATGGAACCTTGTATTACGATTTCAGAGAGATTCATTCACCTAAACAATTTTTGTTTGGAAACTAGAAACATGCTTCTTTTTTGCCCTTTTTTGGCCCCACTAATTCCTACATATTTTGGACAATTATTCCAAAACTTAATCCTAGCCTCCCCTTTGTTATGTGGAACATTGTGGTACAATTTTAGAGAAGTCAATACAATTACACACAATTTATTGTCTTGGAACTAGAAAAATGCTGGCTTTTGGTCCCTTTTTGGCCCTTTATTCCTAAACTTTTGACCCATAACCCCGTAAACGAATCCAAACCTTCTACTTGTGGGTTTAAACATTGTGGTACAATTTCAGAGCAAATGAAATACTTATACACAAGTTATTATCCTTACTAGAAAAATCCTTGTTTTGGGCTTCTTATTCCAAAACGGTTGGACAACCATCCCCAAAATCGATCCCAACCTTCCTTTTGTGGTATTGACCCTTTAGAAAAAAATCATTAAGATCTATTTTGTTAAACTAAAGAAACTGTCCGGAAACCAATTGGGCTTCGGACGACGCAGACGACAACGACATCATACCATTATACAATCCAAAAAAATGTTTGAGGTCGTATAAAAAACACCTATAGTATAATTTTTTTATTTCACTGGATAATGAATTCCACGCTTTTGTGCCACTAAAAGAACCAGATGCTCCGCAGGGCGCAGCTTTATACGAAAACAAAAACTCCCAAAATCAATCCCAACCTTCCTTTTGTCGTCATAAACCTTGTGTGAAAATTTCATAGATTTCTATTTTCTTATACTAAAGATATTGTGCAAAAACTAAGAAAAATGTTTGTTTTGGACCGTTTTTGGCCCCTAATTCCTAAACCGTTGGGACCAAAACTCTCAAAATCAATCCCAACCTTCTTTTTGTGGTCATACACCTTATGTTAAAAGACGTAGGTCCGGTAAGGGCCGATTTTGGCCTCAATTTTCAAGTTCATCTGACGAAATATTTAAGACACTTTTTAAACACTTAAGTGTCTATTTCAATTGATTCAATTAGTTTTTGTGAAAGATTTCAACTGATTAAGTCATTAAAAACGCTCTGATTCAAGCTTAAACATGAAAAATCTATCAAATTCGCCAAAAATCGTCACTTTTCAGATGGTTTTGGTCAAAAATGAAAGTGGCCGCATCCGTGTTCATCCTCAACCTTTATATATAGTACAAGTACCAACCTTTCCCAGACAAAGGGTAGACAGTGGCGTCCTCCCCGATGGACTGTGTTATCCATAGCCCCGAAGGTGTAGAACTCCTGTACACCAGTTTGAAACTTTGTTATAGTAATATATATATATATCACTAGAACACACCCGTGATATCGCGGGTCCGTGACTGAATCAAAGTATATAACTATGCGTAAGCCTTATTTTAGTATTGGTATTGTCATCTGATAAAGTCGTGCCGATTATAAGATACACAGTCTTCTCTGCTTTCAAATCTTTCTGTTTGAACCCGTCGACCTGGAACTTTTCAATTATTGGTAATATTCAGGTCCTGGAATTGAGTATTTTTTAATCAACAGCATTGTCCAATAAAGTTCAAATCTTTGATTCGCTGTTTTGCTTCATGCCCGCTAACAAATTGAAAACTGTACCTATACGCCTTAGTCCAAATTTTTAGTATTCGTATTGTTATCTTAGAAACTTTACTAATTAAAAAACTACAATAGGGAACAATTTGACAATGATTGAATTTAGTTGTGTCGACTTTGTGATTATGACCCGTGTATATAGTAAAATCAAATACACCATTTGGTGGTGCGCCTGTTAGATGCAGAACGTACAGATAAGGTAATGGGTAACAGGTGAATATACTTTTGGTGTCGGTACCGGATTCGACCCGGAACTTGTTAATTATTGGCAATATTAATTATGTGGAAAACAAAAGGGTCTGAAGTGGTGTAATTTTTAATTTACACAATTGTCCTATATTAGCTATATATAAAGTTGAATTCTTTGATATGCCGTTTTTACCTGATGCTGGCTGATAAATTGGACCTCGTAATTTTAGTATTATAGTATTATCATCAAATACAACTTACATTTCAATATTATGGATGAACACGAATGCGACCACTTTCATTTTAGGCATCTTCGCTAGCCAAGGGTTACGAACCACTCCCGCTCTTTCGTAACCCTTGGCTAGCGAAGATGATTTTAGACAGAAACCGTCTAAAATTTGTCTAAAATGCTGAAATTGTGAAGATTTCAGTAATTTAGCGTGACTTTATGATGCTAGTACCCGATATATGTGCATTGTATTGTCAAACACAGCCCATATTTATGTACCAGAATCATTCTACTTTCCAAAAAATGGCTTAACGATTACATTATCACAATTTTGTAAAACTGCTATATTTTGGGGCCAAAAAGGAGTCTTACCGTACCTACTCCTTTAATAGAATTCTGTTTACTGAAAGTTCTTGTGCGAAAACCAAGTAAAATGGTATTTTGGGCCCTTTTTGTCCCTAATTCCTAAACTGATGAACTCCCAAAATCAATCCCAACCTTGCTTTTATGGTCATAAACCTTTTGTTTAAATTTCACATGTTTCTATTTACTTATACTTAATGTTTTCGGACGACGACGACGACGACGGCAACGTCATACCAATATACGACCGAGACCACAATTGTCTGTTCTTCTTCGCTTCGTTGTTCACGAATATAGTCCCTAGTGTTTACTCGTTTAAACTAATATCAATTTGACATGTTACTTGTAACTTTTCTTTTCATTTAAAGTACCTAATACAATACCAAAGAGCTTCCAAAACTTAAAATTACTGGAATTTATTACAGCTTTGTGTTTATTAACTTAATTCTCTGGTTGATGAGCTCTTTTGTGGCCGGTAACAGAGTAGAGAGTAAAATCACAAAAATACTGAACTTAAGGTCGTGATAACGTCGCTGTGAGATCGTAGCGCAATCTCTCCGAATAGAAACACGCTTTCGCTACGCTCTCGCAACGATTGTACAGCGACCTTTGCGATCTTATACGATCTTAATGCGCTTCCACTACGCTTCTACCACGACCTAATTTCGCCACGACCGCACCACGATTGTTTTGAACATGTTTAAAGATGGCCACGCTCTTCACGATCTTGAAGATCTCACCACAACCGTGGTACGACCTTACTGCGACCTACACGATCATCAAAATTTGCATTTTTTCCACAGATCGTAGTGCGATCGTGGCTTAGTGGGACTGGGGTATAAGAGAAAACTCAATTCGGAACATCCATAATCACGTGGCTAAATCAAATAACAAAACGCATCAATAAAAGGATAATCAAGAATTATCAATTTCCTATTTTGGTGTCTGTATGATCTATAAAATATATAAGTTTCTCACTGAATGTATAAAATTAAAAAATTGTCATGTTTTAAACCATCACTGTTTTTTTTAGATAAAGTTCTTGTATTATTGAAACGTTTATAATGTAATTTGGAAAAATAAATATACCTATATGGTCCAAATACTCATATGGTCCGGCCCGTTAATAACCAAACGAGTATTATACACATATGGTCCGACCATACGCGTACGGTCGGACCATACGCGTATGGTCGGACCATATGAGTATACGCATATGGTCCAAATACTCATATGGTCCGGAACATATACAAAGAGGGTAACCAAAGATTTTGCGACGATGCAAATATTAAACTTTACAATATAAATAATTATTACATTGGTTGCAATGAATTACATTGATTTCCCAGTTAGATAAAAACCGATAATTTCACATGTGAAATAAACGTGGTTATTTCACTCTCTGACGTCATACAACAATAGGCGTTGTCAAGACGTCGATAACGTCGGATCAAAACAAATTGTGAATGCGTAGGAAAACATATAGTTCCTTATATTTTTTACATTAATTTCATAGAAAAAAAAGCCATTAGCCAATGTAATAAAAAGTATAACTAATCGGCGTATTTAAATATCAAAAATAAGACAACTTGTGACCGAACGCCGCTATGGATTAAACTCGTGCTGCGCACTCGTTTAATCCATGCGTCGTTCGGTCACGCGTTGTCTTATTTTTGATATTCAAATACGCCGATCAGTTATACTATAAATATCTTTAACCAACGAATTCAAATAGCAAAAGCTATGCAATTAACAAATATATACTTATATGCTTCATGTAAATTATTTAACAATGAAATACATTAATTATGAAATTTGAAGTTTTACCAAGGGCGCTAATAATTAATTAATAACACTGTCTACCACACAGCATTTCGGGGACACTCCCTCTGGTATCATTCCCCCTCTTTTATAGCTGACTATGCGGGGGCTTTTTCTAATTATTGGGGCCATTATGATGACCTATAGTTGCTAATGTTTGGGTCATAGTCACAGTCATCCTCATTGCTTCCCTCAATCTTTATTCTATCACCAATAGTTTCAACACCTAGTCTGATCAAGTCTTGATCAGTAAGGTGCTGAAAAGAGTCATCTTCTATCCTATCATCTTTAAAAATTTTAATTTGAAAGATTTGCAGATTAAGTTCTACAAGAGCACGTTGTATAGCAGACGACATGTTGCCAGTATGAAAATAAACCTGAAAAAAATATACATGTTTTCGGTTATTTTCGGAAGTCTACCACCACCACATAATGAAAAAAAGCACTGAAAGTAATTGATTAACCACCTAGTATAATATTTTTTGAACCAAACATAAAACATTTTGACCACTGATCATAAAGTTGTTTGAACTGAACATAATATTTATTTTACTGAACATAATGATCAGTCTACAGAACATAATATTTATTTCACTCAACATAATGATAACAGTACTGATAATAAAGTGCTGCGCTTTATTGCATGATACGCCCGTTGCTCTTTTAACTTGTTTTTAAAAGTGTTAGTTATTGTCCAAAAATTGGAAAATCCCCCCTTTTTTAAGAATAAAAATTCGTAACACGGAAATGTAAAATCTTAAATTTATAAAAATTGAAAGGGAGCTTACATCAATATATATAAACAATTCACCAAAGTCTCATGGACATTGGTGAAAGCCTTTTTGAGTTATTGTCCGAAGTGTTAAAAATCCCCCTTTTTTATGAATAAAGCCCCATAAATCCAAAACTTAAAATCTGAAATTTATAAAAATTGAAAGGGAGCTTGCTTACATCAATAGATATAAACAATTCACCAAAGTTTCATGGACATTGGTGAAAGCGTTTTTGAGTTATTGTCCGAAGTGTGGACAACGGATCCCCTTTTTTTATAAATAAAGCCCCATAAATCCAAAACTTAAAATTTGAAATTAAAAAAAACGAAAGGGAGCTTACGTCAATAGATATAAACAATTCACTTAAGTTTCATGGAAATTGGTGAAAGCGTTTTTGAGTTATTGTCCGAAGTGTGGACGACGGACAGACGGACGGACAACGGTATACCATAATACGTCCCGTCTAAAGACGGCGGGCGTATAAAAAGTGTGTTTGACCACTGAATATTTCGGTGTCTGTAATCAACATAATGAGAAATCTACATAATATAATAATATGTTGACAGAAGATATTTTCAAAAGTACTGAATATAAAGACAAAAGTATATTGATTAAAGAGCTGAATATAATACCAGATCTGCACAATATAATGATTATTCTACTGATCATTATGATGTTATTGCTCAACATAATTGTTATACTACTGAACCATGTGAACATAATAAAAAGGGCACTCATAATCGAGAAAAAATGCTGAAAATAATTAAACTTTCACAGCATATACTAAATATGAACAACGAAAGACAGCTATCACAAATAGATTCTGGGTGTATCTGTGACTGGGAAATGTGTTGGTCTGGAACCACACACACACAATAAACAGTACGGACTCTGACTCTGGGACTAGCTCGTGTAACAAAAGACGACTCTGGTTAGCGCGATGTATAATAAGCATGGAAGTAGAGTTGGGACTGCTCAGTGTAATACTAAATCCATTTTGCCACATCAAAATAACAACATAGTTTATATAACAAACCAAAACTACTTGTACTTGACAAATATTTCTCTAAATGAGTGAGAAAATTCAAATAAGGGATAACAGAAAAATTAACACATACATGTAGATAATAATTAACGATTATAGAACATACAGACTTATTTATGGGATTAAAGCCTTGGCTTGTCAAATACGAATAATCTGAGACTACTATAACACTGTTATAGTAGTCTCAGGAATAATAGATCATTTTGAAGTAAAATGTCGCCATTTAAAAAAAAACAAATTAAAACATGAAATTATATTAGCTTAATCTTCTAAACTTGACCTAAATCTTGCACAATAAAAATATCAAAATCCCTAGTGAAATATTGCAAATATAACAAAATCACTGGTTTTACAAAATCTTTAACAAAATGTCCAAAAAGTATCAAAATAAATTTTTGTCCATTTTTCCACTGTGACACAGCTATGGCGTTCCATATTCCTTGTCTGTCCTATTATATTCATATATGGTATTTGAAATGAAAATAAGCACAAAACCAGTCATTTTAACAATTAAGATCCTATCAAGGAACCCTTTTAATGTGACTATATCAGAGACAAAAACAAAATGTATACAATAGATATAAAAAAAGAAGATGTGGTATGATTGCCAAATAGACAACTCTCCACAAGAGACCAAAATGACAGAAATTACCAACAATAGGTCATCGCACGGCCGTCAACTATGAGCAAAGTCCATACCGCATAGTCAGCTATAAAACTTTAAAGACCCCGAAATAACAATGTAAAACAAGAAAACTAACGGCTAACTCATGTACAAAAAATGAACGAAAAACAAATTGAACACATAAACAAACAACCACTGAATAACACTGTGTCTAAACCACACCGGCAAAATTTGCTCGGACTCGATGCTATCTAACATCCGGAACAATGACGGAACACCAATAGACAAAAGAAAGGTAGGTTTCTCCTTATTTTTTTATTCTTTTTATGATATCGAAGAATAAATATACATATACAACTATTTTCTATTGTGAGATGCAATATTTTCTACAACCGTTCTCTATTAACGGAGAAATAAGTCAAAATGCATGTCAAAATGACGAATTGAGTGAACCTTGCCTCGAAATTGTTTAATTTCTCGTTGAATTGTTCACATTGTACGGAAAGAAAGGTACGGGAAGATAGATATTGACACGGAGATTGCAAATTTAGTTATTATGAGCATCTCAATAATTGTAACTTTGTGTATGGAACGAAAGAAATGGGTCATGTCAAAATCGAACTGACCGGTTTCGTCAATGTATACATCCCGGTTTCGTCATAGATTTCAAAATGCATAACCCGGTTTGGTCAAATAAAAAAAATCATAATCGCATTACATTATAATAGATTATTTAACATCAGCTTTCAAAAGGAGTTTTGTGGGTCGTTCGAAAACAAGTTCGTTCACCGGACAGCGGCTTATTATTTATATGAGTCTCAGATTCAAATAAATAATACGCAAATTCATACTCTTATAGAACACAAATATTTTAATTTTACATTGCATTCCGAAATTTTTTAACAGCATATTGAGATTAAAGCTCTCTAAATATGCTTTTTCTATATGAGTTATGGGAAAATATGTTGAACATTTTTAAACTTGAAATTAAAGTTTACGGTCTTAAAAATCGAAACACACAATTGATATGTGATTTTCTCGCACAAAAGAATGGACACCTTTATAAGTAATCTAATCATTCCATGTATGTAATCTTTTCTACCATCGTTAAAAATAAATCTTCTTAAGGATAAACGTCGATAATAAGACAAATGTATATGCATGCATAATCGACATAGAAAATGAATGTAGGATTACAACTACCATGCATTAAAATAAAATTTATTTATCACTATACTGCTATGTACAAATAAGTATAATAGTCTCAGGTCATCGATAAAATTCAATAATAAATATTTTGTTAACATTATTTAAAAAAAAAGTCTGCACTGTCGCCATTGTGTTATGATGATCGTACACTGATGTTGGACAATATATTTTGACAATATATACGGACAGACGGATTCAGTTTATTTCAAAGTGGGCGTATTTCGAACAACTTTTACATACCGCCGAGCGTAGCGAGTCGAACAATATTTTGATTATTTTTTGCTTTACAAAATCTTTAAATACAGGAATCAATAAAGTTTTGGCAACCAAAGGTGGGGTCGGGGCGTGCAACATATACGTCATCTAGATTCGCCACTTATCTTATAAAGTGTATACCGAATTAAAATATTTTAAGAAATGAGAAAACAGGGACACCCGGGCAATCGGATTATGTCAGTTGGATTATGTTTCTCATAATAAATGCCGAATATCAAGTTCTTTTTATCGATTTCTATACATTTTTTTTTCAAATATATGTAAAAGTTATATAGGAAAATGATAAGGCAGACAAATATACAAATAAATCGACTTGGCCGATATCCTAATAAAACTTATTGACCTTAATTACGATTTTTTTTCATTTCTTTGCGTTTTTACACGCCCATCCCAATTTTGACAGGCCGTACTATTGTATACACCCCCTCCTTCCATCCGTCCGTTCCTCCGTCTATCAGTCATTCTGTCCGTCCGTCCGTCTATCTATCCGTCTGTCCACTATAAACATGTCGCACCGTAACTTCAGGACAGCTTATCTCATTTTCTTAAAATTTAACATAGTTATTACTTATAATGGCCAAACGATCTGTAAACCTTTTAGTGAAAATCAAATTAAATCTTTTTGAGTTACAGAAAATGTAAGTGAAACAGGAATGTGTTTTTTTTTTAACATGTCGCGCCATATCTCAAAAACGAAGTATTATAACTGCATCAAACTTTATACACTTCTTAGTTATATAAGAAAACATATATGGTAAAAAAAAAAGAAAAAAAGGGGGGGATTTAAACATGAAAAGTTCATACAAATTCCAAGCGACAACAACCCAACCATAGAGCAGAAAACAGCCGAAGGCCTCAATGGGTCTTCAATGAAGCGAGAAACTCCCGCATCCGGTGGTGTCCTTTAGCTGGCCCCTTAATAAATATGTATACTAGTTCAGTGATAGTGGATTTCATAGTAAACTGCGAATACATGTATATTTATCATATTTAATGGATAATTTTAACTATGATACAAGTTTTGGCACAAATCGCGAATTTACTATACAGGCTCTGTCAAAGGACGAGTTAAGGTTTATTCATCATTTTTTATTATTTGTACTTTTGTTGTTCTGTTTGTGTCAGCGACAACACTTTGACTCAGTCCATTTCCCGAGTCACAGGCTTGTAATTCCATGGTTGTCTTTGATTGCTTTATACCATATGCGTTTTGAACATAAAATAGGCAGGTAGTTTTCTTGTTTGAATTGTTTTACATTTATAATTTAGGACCCTGTTATAGCTTGCTTTCATGCGGTTTGTGTGTTTTTCTCCTCCTTGTTTAAGGCATACGGTGACCTAAACTTGATTAATTCAACATCATTTTTGTGTCTAAAAGAAAGTTGTCTCATTGTCAATGTATATGGGATAAGTGGTTACCGTCACTTCTTCTAAATAAGACCTAGATATAAATGACGGTGATGTTTTGCAAACCAACTTTTATTCACATTGAAAATACAAAACTGTCAGATACATGTATTGTTTTCGAAAGTTATCTTGAAGTTTCAATTGAACTGTAAAAAAGATGAATTTGAACTGTAAAAAAAATGAATTTGAACTGTAAATATAATGTGAAAAACATGCCTAGGAAAATAAATGTGCTTACCAGAAACGGGTAGAAAGTTACAAATCTCACTGCTATGTTATGAATGCTTAAGTGTGAAAACTTGATTTAGTGCGCAAGGAACACAGTATATGGCAGGACTGCATGCATGATAAACTTGTGCAGAACAGTATAGACTATAGTCGGTTTGGGACTGTTCGTCAATGATTGAATGCATAGTGTATATAATATAGTATAGTAAATTAAAATTATGGCACAATCAAAACACATACTTTTATTTTTTATCTTTCCATTCTACTATTATAAACAAAGAAAATATAATAATGTTACAAAATAATTAGATACCAGTGTTTGCTATTGATTATTTATATTCCATTTAAAATTAGTTTGAAGTTAAGTGAAATAAGGGATACGCCTTTCTTTAGGAAAATGTGTATTATCATAATTAACTATGTCCAAAAGTGCCTGTTTAAATTAGATTTTAACACGTCAAGTTTACCTTACAATAAATATATATTTAAATTCTCGAAAGACACTGTTCAGATCCGTGCCAAAGTTGCTTTTCATAAATTGTTTGTTAAAAAAAAACGAAAAAAAACCGGGTGATATATATAGACGAAACCGGGTGATTGTGTAGTAACAACATTGACGAAACCGGTTTATTTTAATTTGACATGAACCTTTTCTTTCGTTCCATACACAGAGATAAAATTATTGAGATGCTCATAATAACTAAATTTGCAATCTCCGTGTCAATATCTATCTTCTCGTACCTTTCTTTTCGTACAATGTGAACAATTTAACGAGAAATTAAACAATTTCGAGGCAAGGTTCACTCAATTCGTCATTTTGACATACATTTTGACTTATTTCTCCGTTAATAGAGAACGGTTGTAGAAAATATTGCATCTCACAATAGAAAATAGTTGTATATGTATATATATTCTTCG
This sequence comes from Mytilus edulis, assembly GCF_963676685.1. Classification (NCBI taxonomy): domain Eukaryota; kingdom Metazoa; phylum Mollusca; class Bivalvia; order Mytilida; family Mytilidae; genus Mytilus; species Mytilus edulis. The sequence goes on along the minus strand of NC_092346.1, from coordinate 224,872 downwards.
ATATCATAAAAGAAATTAAAAAATAAGGAGAAACCTACCTTTCTTTTGTCTATTGGTGTTCCGTCATTGTGCCGGATGTTAGATAGCATCGAGTCCGAGCAAATTTTGCCGGTGTGGTTTAGACACAGTGAATAAGTATACAAGACAAAAAGAAAAGGACAGTACAAAATATGTTAAGAATCTAATCTAAAATAAAAATGAAATTATCCTCGTACAAAATAAATATTTATATATAAAAAAGGTAACTAGATGCTCTGCAAGGGTAATTAGCATATTTCGAATTTTACTTAATATGTTTTTGACCAGCAATTTAAAAATAAAAAAATACATATTTGAACAATAAAAAAAAGAATTTTTCATCATAGGATCGGGATATTGTAACTTGATAAAGGAATTCGAATGTGAAATGATGGTAGCTAACCACGGATCCAAGAAAAGACACGTATTATATGTCAATAAACACGATATTAAAATAAGAAGATGTGGTATAATTTCCAATGAGATTTCTGTTTACTACAAGCTATAACTACTGGAAGAAAAAGCTCAAGTAAAATTAAATGTTATCAAGGATTGGAGAGGCCTTGTTATCTGAAAGACAGAGAAAACAACATGATTTTTTTTTATATCGGGAACTTTTCAATATTCCCAACTATAGAATCCGACAAATTAACGGAAATAGAATCCGACAAATTAACGGAAAAGTTTTTTTTTAGTGAGAACAACATTTTATCAAACCATAATTATTTATTTCTTCAATATAAGAAGAAGGAGATGTGATAGGATTTTCAAAGTTAAAAAAATAAATGGATTTAAGCAATTATAGTCGGCAATAACAGGTTCCGGCATGAAAAATAAGAATTAATACACAAACTGACGGCCTAATTCATAATAAAACAATTTACGAAAAACATATATGACATACACGAAAAAACGACAAACACTGAACTACGGGCTTTTGACTTAAAACAGGTACATACAGAATTTGGCGGGGTTAAAAATGTCTGTTTGCGCTCAATTTCTAAAAAAAAAAACCTATCACAACACAAGACCAAACTATAAAAAAAATCAGTTGAATGATCGGATCATCATTCAATACTATCAATGACGATATCAGATCAGGTGCGGGATCGAAACCACGGAACACCCTGAAATTCCACAAAATAAAAATAAAATCGAAAAATTTGAATGGGGTTTCAATCACCAACACTCCCTCTCCCCTCATGCCGGATCCGCTCAGTCAGACTCAACTTTTGAGTGTGTAATTTAGGTATAAAAAATTGATTACAATACAAAATAAATAACTGATATTAAATTGTAACACAAAAAGGAGAGAAAATCATTCCAGACATGTGTTGCAGCATTGGATTACAGTAGTTTTAATAAATATTTATATGACAGAAGTATCATGGAAAACATAAACTAATCATGAATGTGGCAGAAGAGATAGTACACGGTTTATGTTCTTCTCATTGATATTGTCCAGGAAGGCTCAGAGTGATTGTACAGTAAACTTGCAAGCGATTGTACAGTCAATAAAAATATCCGACATGGAGAAAATGAATATATTTGGATTTCTACTGGAACAATGACTTCAAAACTTTCAGACAGGTACGACTATATATCAGAAAAGGTACATGTGGAAATTCAGGTAGCAAACATTGATTTTTCGATGTTTTTTTAGACATTTTTCGTCGGTTTTTTTATACATTTTTGATCCCTGTTGTGTGGCAAATTTGATCGTTTCACACATCATGGAACTCCATCATTCTAAGGAAAACGTTTGGATGCACATAGCTTTCTTATTATTTTATTGGTTCTTTATGAGAATATTTAAGCTACCAAAACCTGAAGCAGAAACGTTACATAGCTATATATAGTAACATAAGAGTTCATCCAATTTTCTTCAAGCAACTTGTTATTTTGCAAATGTCGGGGCCCCTTTTGACAGTCTCCCGAATGACCAAATTATAAGAAAACCGTACAGTTCCGTTTCCACACTATGGTACTGGTCATTTCGAATAGAATCACGCTTTCACTACGATCTCGCTATAATGATACAGCGACCTTTGCGATCTTACAACGACCTTAGTGCGAACTCACTAATACCTGATTCCACCACGATTGCTTTGAACATGTTCAAAGTTGTATACGCTCATTACGAACTTGAAGACCTCGCCACGACCGTGATACGACCTCACTGTGATCTTCAAGATCGCGCTACGATCGTCAACATTTGCATTTTTTCACAGATCGTAGTGCGATCGTTGCCTAGTGTGATCGCAGAATTAAACTTTATTAGTTGAATAGAGCTAAAGAGCTTAACAAAAAAATATTACTTCCCTTAGCCCCATATGTTTACCATTTCCTGGTAACAGGACTCAATTTGGCAAAAAAGAGGGAAAGTGCAGAGTTTATAAATTAGCCAAATTATGTTTAATAAAAAGAAATAATATAGATATTCAGACATTTAAAACTTTTTTCAGTTTAAAAAATCAAATAAAAATAGTGTTCAAAAGTAAACTTTCGTTAAAAAAATATGGATTATTTGAAAAGAAAAAAAAACAACAAATTGCACACATTTAAAGAACATTTTATGACATATATTGTCGAAATGCGCATCTGGTGCAACAAAATTGGTACCGTTGATTTTATTACTACCACTGGGTCGATGCCTCTGCTGGTGGACTATTAGTCCCCGAGGGTATCACCAGCCCAGTAGCCAGTACTTCGGTACTGGCATGAAAATACGGATTTTTTGTGTTATTAAAATTTGCTGTTACAAAATATTAGAAATTATTATAAATTAAGGAATGTATCTCCCTCATGCAAAGCTCTGATTCCTTTCACGAATTTGGCTATACTTTTTTGACCTTTTGGATTATAGCTCTTCATCTTTTATATAAGCTTTGGATTTCAAATATTTTGGCCACGAGCATCACTGAAGAGACATATATTGTCGAAATGCGCATCTGGTGCAACACAATTGGTACCGTTGATTTTATTATATATAAAACAGAATTTACAAATAATTTAACATAAAACAGATAATGTTTATCTGTTTATCTTTTAATACAAAAAAGTTATGTATTCCTGTCGACAGGAAAAATATGTCCACAAATCCGAATTTTGAGCGTCCGTCGTCGTTAACTTATAAACAATTTTTCTCCTCTGAAACTACTGGGCCAAATTTTACCAAACTTAGCCACAACCATCATTGGGGTATCTAGTTTAAAAATTGTGTCCGGTGACCCGCCAAACTAACCAAACTAACCAAGATGGCCTCCATGGCTAAAAATAGAACATAGGGGTTAAATGTATATTTTTGCTTATCACTCTGAAACCAAAGCATTGAACAAATCTGACAAGGGGTAAAATTGTTAACTAGGTCAAGATCTATCTGCCCTGAAATTTTCAGATGAATCGGACAATGGGTTGTTGGGTTACTGTCCCTGAATTGGTAATTTTAAGGAAATTTTGTCCGTTTTCTGTTATTATCTTGAAAATTATTATAGATAGAGATCCACTGTAAACAGCCATTATGTTCACCAAAGTAAGATCTACAAAAAAATCAACATGATTGAAATGGTAAGTTGATCCCTTAAGGAGTTATTGCACTTAAAATAGTCATTTTTTTACCAATTTTTCGTAAATTTTTTACAAAAATCTTCTCCTCTGAAACTACTGGACCAAATTCAACCAAACTGAGCCAAACTCATTATTAAAGTATATTTTTATATATCTGCTCTAAAAAAATTCATATGAATTGTACAACTGGTTGGTTGGTTGCTGTCCCCCAATTGGTAATTTTTAAAGAAATTTAGCCGTTTTTGGTTATTTCCTTGAATGCTATTATATATAGAGATAAACTGCAAATAGCATTAATGTTCAGCAAATTAAAAAATACATATAATTCAACATGACCGAAATGGTCAATTGACCCCTTTAGGAGTTATTGCACTTTATAGTCAATTTTTAACAATTTTCATTAATTTTGTAAATTTGGGTAAGTTTTTACAAAATGTGTTCCTCTGTAACTAAAGGGCCAAAATCCTTACAGATAGAGAAAATTGTAAGTAGCAAGAATGATGAGTAAAGTATGATCTACGAACAGATCACAATCACCAAAAAACAATTTTGTCATGAATCCATCGTTTTCCTTTGCTTAATACACTCATAAACCAAGGTGCGCAACACAGGCTCTTAAGAGCCTCTAGTTATACTTCATTGAACTTTTGATGTCGTCCCTTAGGCCGTTAGTTTATTTCGTCTTAATTGTTTCACATTTTTTTGTCGTGGCTTTTTATAACTGATATACAGTATGGGTTTTTGTCATTTTTTGTCAAAGGCCGCACGGTTGGTTATAATTGATAATACTACTTCATTGATCTCCAGTTGATAGTTGCCAAATTGGCAGTCATACCACATCTCCTTACTTGTTATCATATTGTATACATTTTTCGTAAATGACTTTAAATTTCGCGTCCTGTCTTAACTATATATGAAATATTAGTCGCTTGACATTAAAAGCAAACAACTAACAATCAATCAATTTAAACTCGTGTTTAATAAGTAGAAAATCAATTAATTTTTGGAGTTAAAAGGGGGAGGTGCCAGGAGGTCTTTGAATGTAAATATGGTGGCCTGGTAAGAGCTGGAATCAATAGGCATGCTTAGCGACAAGTTAAGACTTTAAAAATAATTAAAAAAATCCGCAAAAAATCGTGCTGCCCCATTCCCATCCTTAGAATAACAAAAGTTCGTACCCTTACTGTTATTGTCCGTGTGTTTTATTATTTATCCAGCTAGTTGTCCATATAGTGTCCTTCTAAGGAGGCAACTGTTTAATATTCGGGGGGGGGGGGGGCTTGATAATCACAAAAATAAATGGTTTGTTCTGTGGTAGTTTCAAAATACATAACCTGACTTACAATGCATTGAAAATAAACTCTAGGTCTATTCGAAAGTATTAGATGGCAACAGATACTTCATAAAATTCATTTTTTCCCTCAAAAAAGTCGTGAAACACTTCCGAAAAGTTCATATAATAAAATTATTAATATTATTTAAAATATACTTGAAATGTCTGAAAAAAGGTTTCATTTAACTTGAGCTATATTGTGTCAGATACACATACCTCACTTTTATTACAGGGCACTAACTACATTGAGGCAAATTTTATGCTTACGTTATAATTTTATATATACTCAAAATTGGAATAAAAAAGAAGTATCAATTTAGATATTTCTCATCAGACTCGTTATTTTTCCTTAAATCTTTTATTTATTTATTTATTTATTTCAAAGTCTAATTTTCTGTCAACCAGTGTATTCGCTGATACTGTTTTTCTCTTTAGCCCTTTCTAGCCTATTTTGCTGCAATATACTTGATACATAATTTTCTAAAGTTGTTACTTTACAATTTTTTATGCCTCAATTATGGGCATTATGTTTTCTGGTCTGTGCGTGCACTCCTCCATCTGTCTGTCCCACTTCAGGTAAATGTTTGTGGTCGAGGTAGTTTTTAATGAAGTTGAAGTCCAATCAACTTGAAACTAAGTAAACATGTTCCTTTTGTCTTTGTCTGAGTTGTCATTATAGATGGTCCTAGCTGTCTTTTTTAGACGGTCCGAGTTGTCCCAGGACGGACATGTTCTGCAACTAACTAAAATGCCCCAAGTTTGAACACGTTATTTGATTTCGTGATCACCAAACTAACCAAATGAAATGAGAACTACATTGATATATTTCGTAACTTTTTACCTTAAAAAATCCTGGTCCTATGTAGATTTGGAAGTTGTCGTCAGCAAAAGATTAAAACACCGTTCATGGTGGGCTTCCGTTGTCGTTGATTTCTATATTTTATGCAATGTCAATTTCATCATGCAATACTTTCTCCGCAATCAGGGGTTCATTAAGGGATACACACAGTTTGATATTCATGCTAATAATATATGGGTCATTTTCAAAAAATGTCGAATTTTGAAATTGAAAAAATTATTAAAAGTTACTTATTCAAACAACCCTCTACATAAGCAAATCATAACAAACAGTACTTTAAGAACAACATATTAAAAGATGCAATCTTAATGATGTCATACAAGAATATGTTATAACATTTTTTGATCGGTGGTACATTATTTTGTCTATCCTGTTACCATTTTCAAAAGAAATTTTGGGTTATTAAGAAAAGGTTAAGATAAAATGTTAAGCTTGTTTTACGTAGAAAATTAGATGGTTTTCATGAGAATAAACTTCTATATATATTCATTCTGTAATATAATAGATAATTTGCCAATTTTCCAGGTTGTACTGAAAAATGCCTCTAAAAATTGGTTTTCAAAGGTTGTAAAAATTAGCACCAGTAATGCAAGTCTAAGATAGCAATTTATATTGTTCGGCATTTTTTCACCCTTTCAAATAAACCCAACATCAAGTAAATCCCTCATAAGTTAGTTTACTTTTCTCTATATTTCATTGGTAACAGGAACGTACGTTTCTGATATATTACTATATAAAAGTCTATCCTGTTACCTTTTTGTCTATCCTGTTACCGATATCAGTATTGCACCTGCGAATGCTTAATTGGGAAGATTAAGACGTTATAACCTGAAGATGACTTCAAACAACGAAATATTTCATTCGTTTTGCACCTATATGTTAAGATAAAAAAATTAACGACGTTTTTGTCTACAATTGTCTATGCTGTTACTGTAACCATAGCAACCATAGTAACAGGATAGACATAACAGGATAGACAAATTTCTTCGTTTTTGATTGCTGTTGTGAAATAACTACTCCCTTTGGAGAAGTGATTATGTTTTTCTATTGTGAATTTGGTTTCCAACACGTTATTGCACTTTTTACAAATATACTGTTGGTGTATTTAATCAAAATTGGTGGTAACAGCATAGACATAAAAAAAAGTACGCTATATTTTTTTCACTAAATGTCTTGAAATTTCTTTTCTCTACACTGTCGTTCAAGAAACGAGGCGTTTTAAATGTAAAGATTACTTTGCACTTTTGAAATCAACACTGACTGATTCAATATTCATAGGGAGATTAATTTCACGGCTGATATAAGTAGCGGTAACAGGAAAGACATGAACCTCCTGTACGCAGATTCAATTTAGTTTGTAGATAATATGTTACATACAGTGATATAGAAGCTATGAATTTTCGTTAGAATAATATTTAACGTTCTTAAAAAGTCCCTTTTGTTGATATCAAGGCGATCAGAAAATCGCAAAAAAAATCATTTGAATTGTGTTTTTCTGACACTGTACGCAGACAAATACCCCCAAAATGGGTCTTAAATGCAGTTTAATCTTATCAAAATAGATGTAAGGTGTGTTTGTTATTAATGTTCTGAATCACAAATCCGACAAGCTTTCATTTAAACCATTACAACTGAAATTTCCATTAGAAATAAAAAAAGTTAGCATGGGTGTACTGAAAATTCGACGTTTTTTGAAAACGACCCATATAACAGTTACGATTTAAAAATCAATTTGAATTTAGGTTGCAGTAAGAAAAAAACAATATTAGGTCAATGTCATAAAGATATAAACTTTTTAGTATTCTGAATAAAACTGGGGAAAGGAAGGGCGCATTTAAATCTTGCCCTATCCCAGTTTCGCAGTCTCATACATATTTTTTGTATGAGGCTAAGAAACTGGGGAAGGACGAGGTTCTGCCGAGCCCTTCCCCAGTTTTGCGCCAAGCACAAAAAAAGTTTATATTTTTCTGTCATTGACCTAATATTGCTTTTATACTGCAACATAAATTAATAAATTGATAGCTATTCAAATCGTAACATCCCTTCATGGACCCCTGATTGTGGAGAAAGTGTGCCATGATGAAATTGACATCGTACACAATAGAGCTTTGTTACAATATTTTATATAAAATAAACACAACTAGTTGCAGTATAAAAACATTTTATATTTTTCTGACATTGACCTTATATTGTATGTGTAGAAGTACTTAAAGATGACAAAAATTTTTAGTACTGAAAAATGACTGAAATTTTCAGTACTGAAAAATGACTGAAATTTTCAGTACTGAAAAATGACTGAAATTTTCAGTACTGAAAAATGGCTGAAATTTTCAGTACTGAAAAATGGCTGAAATTTTCAGTACTGAAAAATGGCTGAAATTTTCAGTACTGAAAAATGGCTGAAATTTTCAGTACTGATAAATGACTGAAATTTTCAGTACTGTAAACAACTTTTTCTCAGCATTACTGAAAATGATATACAAATTTATGTACTGAATAGTAATGTTTCCTTAAAGTACTGTTTATATAGCGGCATTTGATGTACTGTTTAGTAATGTTTCCTAAAAGTACTGTTTATATAGCGGCATTTAATGTACTGTTTAGTGATGTTTCCTAATAGTACTGTTTATATAGCGGCATTTAATGTACTGTTTAGTAATGTTTCCTAAAAGTACTGTTTATATAGCGGCATTTAATGTACTGATTAGTAATGTTTCCTAAAAGTACTGTTTTTATAGCGGCATTTAATGTACATGTAAACGCTAGTCAAATTGTTGGTAGTGTACTCCTGGTAGTTTAAGTTGACATGTGCAATCCCATACCCAAAGGTTGGCGTAAAATATATTTCACCAATATAGAATGCCGCCGATGGAAAACATAAATAATGCGCAACAAATGACGAAGCTGACATAATTTTAATTGACAAACGTGGGATCATCTCATAAGACTATTTATATTACCGCGTAATTAATAAGCTAACATAACTTTAATATATATGTTGTGTACAAATTGTAATCTTGTACAAATTATAATTTGTACAGATTTTTTGTACAAGTTATCAGTGTTTCCTGAACTGCTGAACAGAAATTGACGATGCAAGCACACAGTATTTTGCTTCTCATATTTCTGTCATATTTTCACAACTTTATAAATAATGCAGTCTAATACTGAGTGTTGATACAAAAACATGTTAATACCACACAAAGATTTTGTATGGATATAAACATGGTATAAGGAAAAAAATAAAATTAGAAATTAAAACAATGACAGAGGTATAATTATTTCCAATTTGAAGACGAGGAGAATAGCACTAAATTTTAGGATGAAGTGTATTTTTTGGAATTTAAAACATTACACTGGTACATTTTGTAAGATAAACCTGTATCACCTGTTGCAAGAAGATAGGTGTCAAAATATTTATAACTTGTATAAAAACCCTGTGAAAATTATAATTTGTACAAACTTACATCTTGTACACAATATTTACATATTTGCTCACTTTTATAACTCCTTCTTGTATTGCAGATTTTGTCAAAACTCCGGGGTCCCAAAAACCATACCCATCTGTCGGTCCCCAACTATTAGAATATATGTCTACTTTATCAAGACAATGACTGAGGGCCTGTGCCTCTTGTGAATCTGTAATTCCATTACTACCAATAAGCCGTACACCTCAGTAAAGAAATACATTATCTGTCTATGTTAAAATATACTTTTAAGAAGAATATCAATGATAAAGTTTGGACTGCTTATATATATAGATGTGCTAACTGAAATTTAAAAAAAAATATCTTCAATTGGAACTGAAACTAAACATGTTTGTTATGATGAGGTCTGACGATAAGGTTTGTCTTTATATTATATAGGATATTGCAGTTGAAATAAAAACTAGAGGCTCTCGAAAGCCTGTGTCGCTCACCTGACTCTACTATGGTTTTGGAAATCATGTAAAAATAGATAAAAATCATAACAGATAATCAAATAATGATTGATGCCAAATTTAGTTTAATATTCGTTACGTAATCTAATGAAAAATCCTGGTGGCCATCTTAAACAGCAAATCGACAACAAATTAGCAACACTAAGTCTTCATAAGCACCTCATAAGGAATATTTTGTCATGTGTAGTTTCAATCCATTAAGTGGTTCTCTAAAAGAAGACATTTGTATGTATTGTTCATAGGATCCTATGTTTAACTAAGTCCCGTGATGGCGACCATCTTTGATAATTGACCGGCTTCAAAGTAACAACACTTGGTCATCACTTCATAAGGAACATTTATGCAATTTTTGGTTTCATTCCAGTTTGTTCTCTAAAACAAGACATTTGTATGTATTTCCCATAGGGTCCCTTGTTCATCCCTAAGTTTTTGGTGGGATTCGTGTTGCTTAGTTTTTAGTTTTCTTTATTACGTCTTATGAACTATTATTTGTCTGTTTGTATTTATATTTTTGTGCCATGGCGTTGTCAGTTTGTTTTCGATCTATGAGTTTGACTGTCCCTTTGGTATCCTTCGCCCCTCTTTTTCAACTCAGTCCCCCGCTGACGGTCACCTTTGATGATGAATCGGCTTTAAAGAAACAACACTTGGCCAACACCTCATAAGTATACTTTATGCCATGTTTGGTTTCATTTCATTCAGTGGATCTCTAAAAGTAGGCATGTGTATGTATTTCGCATAGGGTCCTATGTTAAACTACTTCCCCCGCTGGCGGTAATCTTGGATGATGGATCGCGCAGCTTCCAAGTAACAATACTTGGTCAACAACTTAAAAGGAACATTCATACCATGCTCTGCTTAATTCCATTCTTTTGTATGCAACTTCCTTAGGGTCCTATGTTAAACTATGTTCCCCCGCTGGCGGCCATTTTGGATTTCATACTTTCCGACAATATTCATTTGTTGATTTATTTTCATCCACTGTGACTAGTTTAAACATCATGAACATTTTCAAATATTAAATGTATTTGTATATATATCCGCCGAAATTAGGATATGTCTTTCATATTTGTTAATTGTTAATCACGGCCGATTAAATAAAGATTGTGCTTCTCAAAATAATGATTTCATTTCATTAGTTAAATACAGAAATGTGTGTTCCCCACCTATTATTTTACAGGCGTATGCTACTCCCACAATACATTCATTGTTATCTCTTTCTGCCGCTATCAAACCTGCAACATTGGTACCATGACTGAAATATATTTATAAATCATGCTTTATTATTTGCACATAATATCTACACAAGGAAAGGTATTTTTAAGGGTAAACTTATTGTACTGAATAATTCGTTATGTTTTGTTACAGGAGTAAATAAAAACGAAATATACAAGAATTTAGTGATTCAATAATTAGGATTACGAAACAAAAGAACAGTGCTCTTCTATGAATCCGTCTCTACTACAGAACTCTGTGATCAATAAATACTTACATTTCCATTTGCCAGATATTTTAAGTACATGTATAAGTCTTTGACTATCTTTAATTTTAGCATCTTATTTTATGGATCTTTGTATTGTCTTCTTCTTTGCCATTATCTTATCTGTTCTTAAATTATTTGGTATCGCCGTACTTTAGTCAAACGCGTATATTTTGACTTGGTTTTACTGCTTGGATTATTTTGTTACATTGAAATAAGGAAATGATATGTGATATCCAAAATGAACCGCAGAAGTGATCATAGTGATGACAGATAACCGCGTCCACATGAACTGACTGATCAGGGTTTTAGGGGTCAAAGTCCACATCAACTGACTGATCAGGGTTTTAGGGGTCAGAGTCCACATGAACTGAATGATCAGGGTTTTAGGGGTCAGAATCCACATCAACTGACTGATCAGGGTTTTAGGGGTCAGAAACATTCCATAAAAACTTCAACTAATTTCTAAAAGTATAGTTCTCGATATATTATCTAAAAAGCACATTTGTGACTGACAGGCAAAATGATTCCCAACCGAACTATTTCCGACTGTCGAGCTGGGGTATAAAAAGACATAGACTATTTGTATCCCTATGATGACTAAAGACTCTTTCAAGTGATTTTATAGTTCGCTCTTATATATGTTGTACGATAACACCGCTAACATGTTTATCCACGCCATGCACATTCTGTATGTAAGTGCCTGTCCAAAGTCAGGACATAATTCAGTGGTTGTCGTTTGTTGATGTGTAACATACATGTGTACTTGTTTTTCGTTCATTTTTTGTACATAGATTAGGCTGTTAGTTTTTTCGTTGAAATTAATGTCCCTTTGTCATTTCGGTGCTTTTTATAGCCGACTATGCGGTATGGTCTTTGCTCATTGTTGAAGGCCGAACGGTGATCTATAGTTTTTAGTTTCTGTGTCATTTTGTCTCTTGTGGAGTGTTGTCCCATTGCCAATCATACCATATCTTCTGTTTTATATAGAAAAAGGAATAAGATTTGAAATAAACATGTCCGTCCTGCTTATGCATGTAATATTTGCCACTGAACCAACAGGAACATTATAAAAACCATCATTTTTACCATTTAGCAGGCCATTTTTATTAAATAAACTTTAGAATATATACAGTTTATCATCAAAGGGCACTGGTATATATGTATCACGTTATTTAACAAATTTATGATATCATGATACTTCTTTTCCTTGCTAGTATTCTGATCAAACTTTGACAAGTTATTTTTCGGAATAAGTACCTGCTTCCATTCGGGGGCATTGGAGAGTCATCCCAATCCTGATAGTCATAATCATTAATTGTGTCCTAAAAAAAATATATTGTGTTAGGATTGAATTGTTGTTTGCAATTCATCATTTTTTAGAGTAAAATGCTGGTGAACCAGTTCTATCTTGATTGTATTCGAAGTTTATATTTCCTCTCTTTGTTCGCCTCAAATTTCAAATACTTAATGTTTCAGTATATATATCATACTTCTTAGCAGGGTTTATAAAACCAAAAGTTCATTGTTAACCTTTTTAAATTATTTTTGCATTTCATAAATTATTGATTAAATTATTTTTACTGATCAGAAATGTTTCGGTTACACAAGCATCAACATTCATTATCCTCATCGTCATCATGAATAATGAATGATCTATTTATATATATAATTAGTGTCGCTATTTTAAAGAGAAAAAAAACACACCACGTTTGCGTCAAGATCCGAATGATTTGTCTGCAAACCATCATCTAGTATTGCAACCGTTATACCACTCCCATTGTATCTGGCGCTCCAAGCCTCGCCCACTTTCATTGAAGGATATACGTCTTCATTCTAAAATTATCAATAAATGATTTACGTAATATGATGTCGTATGCGATTTACAAGCTAAAATACATGAATAACAAGATCACTGCTGAGTCGAATAGGATTAAAAGACAAGATTATATACTGACCATAAAAAATCTAGCATATTTATACAAACAGACGGAGATGCGAGGTATGAGATGAGACAGCAACCCAACAACTAAATTAATTATTTAGAACCAGACAAATGTTTGCCATTTATCCCTCATTATTTATTAGCCTTCTTTAGAAACTGTGATATTGTCGCGCCGTAACGGTAAACCAAGATGTGATAATGTAAGTAAAAGAAATAAAAGTTTATCCGATTTTTAAGGTAGTTTTATTTAACGGAATTTAATACAGATCGACTAAAAGTAGAAAAATGTGTTATGATAAAAAATTGAGAACGCAACTCTCTAAATATCGTACATGTTTTCTTTATTAAAAATTATTCATTCATCCCAAAATAAACAACTTCTTTCCGGTCGCTGACATGTCTGGTGTACAGTATGATTTATCAGCTTTTGCTCGTATTATAATTTAGGTCAGTTGTGAGATGTAGAAAAGTTTATAAACTTTGCTTTTAATTCATGATTTTGTTCTCGTATGCATGTAAGTTTCATTTACATCATATACCGCGTCTAAGATAATAATTCTAACAGTTAATCTGTAGTTCGATGGATAACATTTTTACATTGTTCACTTAGTGATAGAAAATGCCTCAACATAAATTGGAGTCGATGCATCAAACAATTATACAAAATATTATCAAATATAAAATGTACATATATTGTTTTTATCCTGCAATTTACACCCGATTAATTGTTTTAATCCAAATCATTGCGTCTGATTTTTGCAAAGAAATCGACATAGTTAAACGCGGACCGCGAAGAGGACACCAAAATGAACTGTTACCTAGAAAGAAATATCCGTATTACCGATTGCTCAACAAAGCGGGTAATAGGCCTATAGCTAGGAGACTTTATCTGTTCATCTTGTATTTTCTTTTGAGGCGGGATGTATAGTAGACACACACACGATAATTTTTATCTCTGAAGTCGCTCCTCACTATCCTACTACCTGTCGATACATTTCTTTTTTGGCATTGCACAAGTCATGTCTTCTATGAATGTTCATGACGTTAACATGCTAAATCCCTGGGATGTGTTTTAGTTGATTTTAGTCTCTGATGCATGATTTTTTTTTATTAATTGTTTTTCGCTTTTAACTAGCTGTCAGTAACTGAGAGTACTCTCAACTCGTACTTTCTTGTTAATTTAAATTTGACCTGTTGATACTATTTGTAATGATTTTTTGTTATTTTGTATTAATATTGATCGTGTCTATATACCAGCTTTGATTATTTGGAATATCTACTAATTTTCACTTTTGTGTACTACATTTGTATGAACATCAAGACTAGTATTCTCCTTATATCTGTACGGGGAAGTTTTATCCAGCTCTAATTGACAATGTATAGTTTTATTGCTGATATTCACCCCATATGTATCTAGTGTTAAATTAGCTATTTGTATGACAGAACTTTCTTGGTATTCCTTATTATTGGAAAATTTTATAACACAGAAGTAGTATACCTAAAACGACAAAGTTATTTTTCATTTACCTGTATATATTATGAAAACCGGTTTTTTTCTAAAGTGAGTTGTTAAATATTTCGCGGTGGTGTCTTGCCATGGCTTTGTTTGGACTTGTTTGTTTGCTTTTTGGCCTTGAATGTTTGTCCCTGATATTTGATTAATTAAACAAAAATGTAACTATGTATTTGCATTCAGGTATCGCAAATCAAATTCATTCGTTCATAAAGTGTTTATTTACGTTTTTTGATTGAGTTAAGCCTTCCAATTGATATTTTGTCGTGTGTTTTTCTATGTTGTGATGTTATTCTATCAATTCAGAAAAAGGAAGAAGGTTTGGTACCGTTAAAACGTTTAATCCCGCTTCAAATGTTTGCACCTGTCCTAAGACAGAAATCTGATATACAGTAGTTGTCGGTTGTTTATGTAATTTATACGTGTTTCTCGTTTCTCGTTTTTTATAAAGATTAGACCGTTGGTTTTCCCGTTTGAATGGTTTTACACTGGTAGTTTTGGGGCCCGTTATAGCTTGTTGTTCGATGTGAGCCTAAGCTCCGTGTTGAAGGCCGTACTTTGACTTTTAATGGTTTACTTGTATACATTGTTATTTGGATGGAGAGTTGTCTCATTGGCACTCAAACCACATCTTTCTATATTTATGTACAAATAAAGCAAAACATCATTTGTATACATTTTATTTGTACAAGGGTAGTCTGATTGCAGGATAAAATCTTTTTTGAGAACGAACAACATCTCTGGAATCATATAATGAAATTTGGGTGTATTTTTAACCGCAATATATTAAGTTTCCCATTCAAAATAAGAAATCAAATTCTCACCAAATGCCACAAGTTTTCCCATTCTGTATCTGCTGTCTTTAGGACTCTATGGTATCGTCTTTCTTGTTGTACATATTCTATCTACAAACGTTCTGTACTTTAGTTACTTGCATGTAGATACATTATTTTAGCAATTTAGTATGTGGACATTGATTGCATGAGTCAAGTTCAAGGTCAGTTGTAATCAGCTTTAATGTTATAAGAGACATTCATAGTTGCAACCAGAATAACCGGACAAGATTGCTCTATATCGTACGTATCGTATTGGGATGATTTTGTATCTAAGTCTAAATTGTTTACATTAGTTACATTTGGACAGAAGCCTTATTTTATACATTTTTATAATACTTTTTTAAAAAATAGAAAAGAATAAGATGTTTGGCGGATAAATCTTGGGTCAGATCAAATGTAAAGGAGTGTTCCAAATGAAACTGTAATACGAGTAATGGGGAACTTTGGTAGAACAACCCTCATTCAAGAATGGTACGGCTTCCATCGGGGTATATAAGCAGGTGACATTCTTAGATCAGGATCGACCGTGCTAGGGATGCATATCCAGTCAGGGTCGTTAAACACTTCCAGTTAGCTCAGGGTCGATTGTCATAATTCTACAGAGACATAAGACCACGGCACGTTGATATTTGAGATCGGTATTTCTTATATAAAAGTTATTATTACTTATGTGTAATAAGGAACAGGTTGGTGCCTGTTAGAAATACGGACTTGTACAAATTGGAGTTTACAAGCTGAACCGTAGTGTACCAAATATGACAAGTGTAAGTCTGTGTAACAAACTTGTAAGGTACATAATTGTACTAAGAGAACGAGTGACGTATTGGACAAGTGGGTTAACTTTTAGGGTACTAAATTGTACCAGGAGATCAGTTTGTTCCTGACACATGACAAATTTACCAGTGTATATATGTATTTAAATTAGAACAGTTATACAAAGAATATAAGGGTGACGCAAAGAGCAATTGTATAGATCATGGTTTATAGACGTTAATTTATGAATCAAGTTTACTTGTTATATTTTTCTGTAAATAGAATTTTTTTAGACTCATTCTAGAATAGAAATAGACACGCTTACCCTGTGTACACGTAACAGTATGTTTAGTTACACCACCCACAGGGTTTTAATAACAATAATAACAAAAACTCAAGAGGAAGCAATATGTTTAGAACCAATTGTAAAAAATGAAACAATAAAATTATTTTCTCATTTCTTTTCATTTTTTACCTCGTAAATCTCGCGCACTTATTCTCCTTTCAAATAAAGCAATTTGAAATGAAGTGGAATCCTCTAAAAGTATATTGCAAACTGTAGTTACATTAGTTAGTGCATGATACCTTTTAATACAATATGAAGCAGAATTAAAAAATCGATATATTTAGACTTCATGCTTGTACAGAATAATTATCGCTGAATCTTATTTCTGGATTTGAAACGTATATATATAACTGTATTTAACTTTTATAATATTACCGATTACATTGCTAATCCTTATAGTTCTCAAAGGTATCATATGTGCAGAAATAGATGTAAATTATATATAACCTTGTATACATGTTTATGGGAGCTTGGTGTCTATGGCTGTATTTAAATAAGTAGTTAGGTTCAAGTACCGGAGTGTACGTATACAAAAGGCAAAGCCATGATTAACTCGATTCGGAATTTATCTAAGACAGAATATGCATATAGTTTTGATTGGTTTACTTATATAAATTGTTATTTGGATGGAGAGTTGTCTCATTGGCACTCATACCACATCTTCCTATATCTATATAGATCTGTATTAAAATCTATAAATGATTATTAAAATTATCTTAATACTTTATACATGTACATAGTGACAATAACGATTTTTTTTTGTTATGATTGAAAGTAAACTCGAAACAAAAATCCATGTTAAAGGTTAGACAGTATTAACAAGTGTTGCTGATCCTTAACGTTATGATTTGACATGTTATCAGCTTCAGCTCCATACATAGTTTTATTTCATGTAAAGACATACCTCAGGATCCGACCTTATGTTTCTAACATCTTCATATTCTGGCTTGAAACTTCTGGAATTCTTTGGCTGATACAATTTGAAAATGAAGTAGAATCTAGTACCTATCTGAAACTTAAAATACAATGAAACATTACTGAAGATCGTTCAGAAAAATAAAGAATTAACAGGAATACCGAGCTCCCAGGAAAATTCAAAAGGCGAAAGTCCATAACACTTGACAAAATCAAACGCTCCACTTTGTCAAGGATTGTAACGGAACAAACGGAAAGCAATTGTCATATTCCTGACAATGTACAGGTAGTTTCGAACCATCCTGAATAGTAAGTTATAAAATGCATCGAAATGACATATTCACAACAGTTCAAACGAGAAAACTAATGGTTGGATTTTTAAAGAAACAATAAGCAAAAAAAAAAAAATGATATACAGAAACATATTTCAACCTTTGAATTACTAGTCTTATAACATAAGCATTCATAGATTCATATCGTTTGCTTTCGACGTTTTTTATCGGAAATTGCTGAACCCCCTATTAACTGTGCATTAACTACAATACGAACATCGAAAGAAATTTACTCAATAAAAAGATTAAAAATTACACCCATCGCATTAATTGTAAATTATATTGAATAACATTGTATCCTTTAGACAATTTCATTAATCTATAACATTATTCCCAGCATTGTCCTGTATTTTCATAGAATAAATTCTTTATTTTCCACTTATCCTGTACACACGGATTATTTTATTGATAATTCCTATAACGATCAGAACGACAGGAAAGCAGAAGTAAATCCTATCCCTAACAGTAGTTGTCACTAAATATAAACCATATTTGATGTGTGGGTCACTCACTTATTCCTGGGGAAATCAAAAGTCAATCCTATTCCCAGTCGTAAGCATCCAAAACATAAAAAACAAAACTCGTTTTCTGATGAGTAATCTGAAACATTTACATTTTTTGTACAACTGATTACCGGTACGTATTCGGTCGAAAGTTCTCGTACTTTTTCCGCTTGACAATTTAAAGGAGAGAAATAGTGAAAAAACGTTTCAAAATAGGCTATATATACCTCCACAATTTGATAAGATCAAAAAGGACAATTATTTCTAGTATTAATAACAACGTCAGAAGCAAACGATCTGAACATACAAAGGCTTGTTGTATGTTATAGGACTACTGAATTACAGGCTCGTGACTTGAGATGGGCACATACAAACATGTTGTGTGGTTAAACGTGATATCGGTGCCACACCAAGGAAGAAGTTATATTTCACTACGATCATTTTAAAAGTTTATATTTCCCACAAAAATTACTAAGATTGCTGATTTAATTTCAAGTTATGATAAAACTTTATACGGAGTCATCTTTGACATATTGCCCTTTGAAAACCGCTGCAAATGTACTTGATGGTCGATTTTGGACACATACGATGTATATAAACTGATTATGTATTCTTCAGAATGAACCAAAGGGTAGACAGACCGGTTGTGTTGGTAGGACTAGCTTCTCCTGCTATGCATGTACCACACGCAATTCGAGTCAACACTCAGTCATAACGTCACTATCGGGAATAGTGATCGGAAAACTTACAGTTAACACGTCCTCGGACTTGTCTGTTTCTGAATACATTAGACCGCCAAAAGATGTCGCTAAATAGTTGAGACACAGACACTTTGATTCGGTCAATACAATCTGCATTTAAACTGTAAAACGTATATATAATGTCTTTTGCAGTCGTTCTTCCTCTTAAGACTTTTAAAGCAATGTTTGCAGATCCCTTTAAATGAAGTCCATCATGTGTGAGCAAAGGAAACGTAAAGATTCGGATAAGGGAAATTGACATTTTGAAACTTATAATAATCATAATTACATCTTAGTTTGAGGTCGTAAAGATGTGTCAACATCGAACGAGAAAACCAAGATATGAAGCATATATTTTCAGTTCATTTCAGAAATAATCAAACGAAACAAGATATATTTTGAAAAGTAATTCGCATAACTAACAACACAACGAGTGTCACCTGCATACCCTTCCGAAGCACATGCTATCACCCTAAGTTTTTGATTGGTTCGTGTTGCTTAGTCTTTAGTTTTCTATGTGGTGTCTTGTCACAATGTGTACTATTATTTGCCTGTTTGTCTTTTTCTTTGTTATCCATTGCGTCGTCAGTTTATTTTTGATCTATGAGTTTGATTGTCCATCTGGTATCTTTCGCCCCTCTTTTTTAACAATTGCACCATTATATACATATTAAGCTTGTGTATCAATAATTTATATGCCTTTTTTCTTAATTCTTATAGTAAATCGATTAACCAGTGTTTATGTTACACAACTGTACATGCACAGTCCTAACGGTGACTATGCATAATTTATATCAATTTCGTCTAGGTATATAGGTGGTAAAATACGCTCATGGGACCGTCTGGATACAGTACATTGTCAATAATTATAAGGAAATAAATCTGTGCAGGCTTGTTTTTTTTGTTTGTTTTTTTTTCTAAATTTTATTTAACACCAAACAGCAAGCTATAAAGGGCCACAAGAATGCGTATTGTAAAACCATTCAAAGCATGTATCAAAATGCATAAATGTTGCCAATAATAATAAGAAAAAGCATTAGACATGTCTGCACAGATAACTATTGACGATACACTGTATCAAGTCGGTTCCACGAGCGTATTTTACCACAATTACCTCATTTTATTCAAAATTACATAGTTTGAAAAAATTAATTAAATTAATTCAATTATCCATATCTAGACACAATTTCAATTAATATATACTAGATATATAGATCTATCGTAACTTGCATCGAAGATATCCGAGCTCAATATTTTAATTAAATTGAAACTGTATCTAAATATGGATCTGTGTAATTTTGCATTATTGTTTTAAAAAAAGAGTGATTTGTTTCATATTAAGGAAAACATGTTTGAGTTTATACTATACATTTATGAAATCTAAAGTGCGTAATTATGTAACTAAGTGATCCAAATATCTAATTAACTTATATCCAATACCTTCGATTTTTACGTTACAGAGTAAAGGGACAATGGACATATAAAATGCTATATCGTTCTTTTCTTCTTTTAAATTCTATTTTCTAACCCTAACCCAAGTATGGCAAGCCGTTCTCGTCAAAACTATGTTTAAACCATTTTTCGAAAAATTTACAAACTGAGAATTACAACAAAGCACACTGAGAATTACAACAAAGCACACTGAGATTTAAAAACTTCAAAACGCACATTGAGAATTGAGAATTACACACTGAGAATTGAAAATTACACACTGAGAATTGAAAATTACACACTGAGAATTGAAAATAAATTACACACTGAGAATTGAAAATTACACACTGAGATTTCAAAAAGACACACTGAGAATAAATAAACTGAAAACACACACTGAGAATTTTAAATTACACACTGAGAATTTAAAATTACACACTCAGAATTTAAAATTACACACTGAGATTTGTGCGCATAAAAAGCTTTAGAAATACAAGAACAAGAAAAATACCCACTTACTCTTATTAAAAAGTATAACCAAATGGTGAAAAACTTTATTAAAATTATAAGAAAACATTGGAACTATCTGCAAAAGAATCCAGTGAAATTTTTACTCAAGTGTCTATATAGCATGTAAACGTAACAAAAATATAAAAGATTAACTAGCGAAATCAGGGAAACAGTTGGAAGACTTTGAAAAGGGACACATGTTTAATTACTGGTAGTAATGATCTGAATTATAGGCAACAAACTTATGAATATGAGCGATGTTAAGTCTTGAAATTTATTACGAATGTTGGTTGAAGGAATCGCATTTCATTATAATGACAAGAGTTCTTGAGATCAAGATATAAATCTGTTGAATTATTCATCTCATGAATATTCATTAGTAATTTGCATATTAATCTCAGTGCGTATTTTTGAAATCTCAGTGTGTAATTAACAATTCTCAGTGTGTGTTTTTCAATTTATTTCATCTCAGTGTGTCTTTTTAAAATCTCAGTGTGTAATTTTGAATTCTCAGTTTGTGTTTTTTATTTTTTTAAATCTCAGTGTGTTATTTTAGGTTTTTAATTCTCAGTGTGTATTTTTTTCGAAAAAAGGGTTTAAACATAGTTTTGACGAGAACGGCTTGCCATACCCAAGTACAAAATTACCCCGGAAAGAGTTTCAAACCTCAGAAAAAAGAAATGTTAAGATTCCAAAGCACAGAGGGCTAGGTGGAATTTATATTCCTTTTTTCAGGATTCTAGACTACGTTACTAGAAATATGTACAATTGATAAAGGGCTACTAGCGCTTTACAATACCTATATAAAAAAAAAAGATGTGATATGATTGTCAATGAGACAACTCTCCACAAGGGACCACTTGAATGTCGAAAGACGCTCTTTTACCCTCCCTCGTTTTGTAAAATTATTGAAAAATCTATGTCCCCGTGGCTGTTCGTAATATTCATCTGACTGTTTAGTTACCATCCGAAACATTTTTATCGTTTTGATTTGAGCTTTGAATTATTATTTTTTTATTTGTATTTTCTCATTTATAGGATACCATATAAATTGAATGATACATATTTGATCGGTTGCGGAATTAAAGTAGGGGAGGAATTGGTGCGCAGAAGGCTGTAATATTGAACGTTGGCTTGGGGAGAGAAGGCTGCAATATTGAACATTGACTGTAATATTAAACGTTGAAGAGAGGCATACAATTTTGCCTAAAATAAGTAAGGTAAATAGAGATCACCAGTTCACGTAAGTCACTTAAAATTGGTACCGTTGATTTTATTACTACCACTGGGTCGATGCCTCTGCTGGTGGACTATTAGTCCCCGAGGGTATCACCAGCCCAGTAGCCAATACTTCGGTACTGGCATGAAAATACGGATTTATTGTGTTATTAAAATTTGCTGTTACAAAATATTAGAAATTATTATAAATTAAGGAATGTATCTCCCTCATGCAAAGCTCTGATTCCTTTCACGAATTTGACTATACTTTTTGGACCTTATGGATTCTAGCTCTTCATCTTTTATATAAGCTTTGGATTTCAAATATTTTGGCCACGAGCATCACTGAAGAGACATGTTTTGTCGAAATGCGCATCTGGTGCAACAAAATTGGTACCGTTGATTTTATTAAAACATACATTTTTTTCTGTATCCTTCTATGCACATCTTGGTTTTAAATAAGACGTGTATAAATTTACCGATTGCCTCTTAGTAAAAAGATCTTCCACTTAATGCGGGGTTCACACATTGCCGATTAATGCCCCCGTTTGAAATCAGACAGCGATACGACACGAAAAGTAAAAAAGTCGGATTACTATCCTTTATTCTCTGGAATGTTCTATCATTGTCTGAACGCAGTCGTTTAATTTCGTAACAGATTCCTACGGGTCGGGAAGGGTCCGTAACATTCGGGAAAACTCAGCCTTGTCTTTGTCTTTGTCTAGTCGGATTTCAATTCTGTTGTATCGGATTAAAATCCTTAAAATGTTCTGTGTATTCTGGACGGTATCCTGTGGAACGGAAATGATCTGAAGAAAATTTTCATTGCTGTTTTCCTGCCGATTGAGTCCAGATTGCATCCAGATCTTGTCGCTTGCGAACCGTTTTTGCCGAAACCGTTCCGGAACAGTCCCTTTATTAATACGAAATTCGTCAATGATACCCACGTCAGAGTCCCGACAATTACAGAATAAAAGACCAGACAAAACCGTTTGTAATGCGATAAAGCGGACCGTGATAGGATTACGTTCCGACAGTACCTGATCATCCCGAGTATGCGGACAGTTTTTGAACGGATAACTTCCGTCAGCATCGGTTTACTGTCTGATCTCTGTCGGATTACATTCGGTAAAATCGGGACGCAGTCGTGACAGACTCGGTCGAATTTTACCAGGCGAAAGATACAAATTGAAATAGAAGCGGATTGAACACGGGATTATCGGGATAAATTCGCTTGAAACGGTTGAATATCGACGCTTCCTGAACATAATCTGATTGTTGTCGTGATTAAATTATTTTTTTTTACAAATTTGAATTAAAGTTTGAATTTCCATCCACGATTCACAGAATCTTGATCTGGCGTTTGACAAAGCCAGTTTAAATCGGGAATGGTCCTGTCAAGGACGGCAGTAAAAATCGTGAATGTGTGACCCCAGCTTAAAGACCTACTCCAAGGGGTGTGATCAGTTACACAGAGGTGTGTATAAAATGAGATATGCATTGGCATCATTATAATTTATTTATGGAATCACTGTAATATTTTTTTCATTTCAGTGTATGAAGAAATAACATAAAAAATGTAGCGAGTTATCTAAAAATGTTAACTAAATTTTTTTTCGTTATTTAGAAAAGACATTATTGGAATAGTCCAATCTAGAAATGACATAAAAAGCAATTAAATTTGTACAAACAAAGCTCAAAAATAGTAAATGAACAATAAAACATTAATGTTTAACCTACCCTATGCTCAAATATATAACCAGTATGTTTTTCGATAAATCTTTCTACAAAACCGTCTGGTTTAGTTGGGTTAACTATTATCTGTCCTGTTAATTCTCCGTCTTCTTGCAATGCACAATGACTCCATTCATAAACAATGAAATATGCTAAACAAAAGTCTAACACAATAGTCTTCATCGTAAATGTTTTTGTTGTTACATGTAACGTACATGTACATGTTTTGTAATATAGAATAAACATAAACTGTTCTACTGTAATTTTCTATCTTGCAACGTGAGTTATGCTGCCTTACGGGAATTCACATATCATAAAACAATTAGTGTGTGATAAATAAGTATATCAAGATACTTTACAAGTAGTTCGTATTGCGTATCATTCACCGAAAGAAGAACCAACGATTTACATAAATTGAATGACAGTGAGGTTTAGTAGACCAAAAAAGAGGAACGAAAGATACCAGAGTGACAGTCAAACTCATAGATTGAAAATAAACTGACAATGTCATGGCTAAAAATAAAAGACAAACAGACAAGTAATAGTACAAAAGACACAACACAGAAAACTAAAGACTAAGCAACACGAACCCCACCATAAACTGGGGGTGATCTCAGATGCCCTGAAGGGTAAGAAGATTCGGCTCCACATGTGGCACTCGTCGTGTTACTTATGTTATTACAAACCCGGTAAATAGTCTTAATCGGTAGGTCACATTTGTGAAACGGGAAGTGTATTAAAGTTACGACATAAGGAACATATCCGATATCATCTATGAAACGGTTATTCCATCACGGTCAACCAAATCGTGATGGCGTCCGTAAAATTTACGAAGGGATGCTTTCAACTTCAACATTTGGAACTCTTGGTTTAATAGTTTCCTTGTGAGCAGCAATCCTCTATCAAGGAAATCATGATATAGGAAATACAAAAACTGTATTCAGCATTATGTCGTCAGGTTTGCTTCAATCGCAATTATAGACGAGAATGATGTACCTGAATGCTGACATTTAGGACTTGCAAGGTAGTAAATTACTTCTTCATAAATGGTAGAAATGGAGTATATATGGTGTGGTGCATTACATGCATTTCAATGCAATCTGAGGCATTTACAGTTTTTGCTGATTGATTGAGATAATACAAATTGAATGCTATTCTTTTCAATTTTGTACTTGTTTGGCTTAATGAATATTTTGATATGAGCGTCACTGATGAGTCTTTTTTAGACGAAACGCGCGTCTGGCGTACCCAATTTTAATCCTGGTACCTTTGATAACTATTTACACCACTAGGTCAATGCCACTGCTGGTGGACGTTACGACCCCGAGGGTATCACCAGCCCAGTAGTCGACACTTCGGTGATGACATGAATATCAATAATGTGGTCATTTTTGCTAATTTCCTGCCTACAAAACTTTGAATTTTTCGAAAAACTAAGGATTTTCTTATCCCTGGCATAGATTACCTTAGCCGTATTTGGCACAACTTTTTGGATTTTAGAGCCTCAATGCTATTCAATTTTGTACTTGTTTGGCTTAATAAACATTTTGATATGAGCGTCACTTACGTCTTATGTAGACGAAACGCGTGTCTGGCGTTCTAAATTATAATCCTGGAAACTTTGATAACTATTTATTTGATAATGTTTTTGATATTATGTCATTTTGGTCATTCGGCTTTTCGTGTATGATTTTATGTATAAATTATTGAGTAACTATTTGTAGAGCTGAACATTACCGATAAACAAGTAACAAAGCTTATGACACCCTCGTGTACTAGAAGCTCAACAGCAGCGGTTTCGCACAGTGCTAGACAATACAATATGACAGTCTCTGCATTTGGTGACTCAAAACCGCTTCTTTAATACTACCATCTTCCACAACGTTATCACCTAAAGTTTGAAACCCGAGGCAGTAAAAATATTTGAATACAGGCGGGGGTTATATGATCAAAGTAACCTAAAAATAAAATCAATACCGGCTTGTTTTGCATCCTCTCTCTTAGTATTTGAAGCTTGCTTGTAATCTACATATAATAATATGAATGTAAATGCAATCAATTACCGTGAATGATTGTGTCCTGTCTGTGATTTTGTTTTTATGTTTTTCTTTGTATCAATCTGATGATCTGTGCCTTTTTCAATCTTTCTAGTTTTTTCTCACATTGTGCTGTTACACCACTTTCCGAGGTTAGAGGGAGGGTGGAGCGCTAAAACATGTTTAACCCCGCCACATTCTGTATGTGCATGTCCCAATTCAGGAGACTGTAGTTCAGTGGTTGTCGTTGGTTCATGTATTTCATATTTGTGTTTTGTAAATTGTAGTGTTATAAATTAGCCCGTTAGTATTCTAAATTAAATTGTTTTATATTTTCATGCCGATGCCTTTTATAGACGACTTTGTGGTATTGTTTTACTTCTCATTGTCGAAGTCCGTATAGCTGTCTTTA
Source organism: Mytilus edulis (assembly GCF_963676685.1). Classification (NCBI taxonomy): domain Eukaryota; kingdom Metazoa; phylum Mollusca; class Bivalvia; order Mytilida; family Mytilidae; genus Mytilus; species Mytilus edulis. Next base: position 198,451 of record NC_092346.1, on the reverse strand, counting down.
ATAATAATATTTGTACATACATGTCTCGTTTGAATTGTTTTACATTATATATAAATATTGTCATTTCGGGGCCTTTTATAGATGACTATGCGGTATGGGCGTTGCTCATTGTTGAAGGCCTTACGGTGACCTATAGTTGTTAATTTCTGTGTTATTTTGGTCTCTAGTGGAGAGTTGTCTCATTGGCAATCATACCACAACTTTGTCTTATATTACATCCACTTCATGTGAGCATTGATATATAATTGTCTCATTGGCAATGATGCCACACCACTTTACTTTTGTATATAACAGGTCTGCTCTATATTTTAATTTCTTCTAGTGTGCAAAGACTATCTATTGCTAAACTAAAAATCATCTCTTTAAACCTTTCATAGACACCATCCTGGTTTGGAAGACAGTTATGGCAGCCATGTTATGCCACATTGGACCTTATTTTGACGAGAGATGACTGGTTGTCTCTTTTCAAATATCATATTTCTTTTTTGTCGTCATAACGCAAAATAAATCTAAGATCATAAAAACCCTGGACGGAAACCAAAGTTTGTTTTAATCTGTTGATCATCTATATCTTTAGACAAAACCATGGACAGAAACCAAAGTTTCTTTTAATCTGTGGATCATCTATATCTTTAGAAAAAAACAAATTGTCTTTCATAACCCAAAAGTTTTATTATCATATATTGGTAGTGTCAGGTACATTCTCCAAAAGATACAGGGGATAACTATTTTCATGACAAAAAATGTTTGATTTACCATTTTATCAATCGTTTAGTGAATCTTTTACAAATAAAGACTTTTTTTCTAATTCTAAACTTCCCAAATGGAGCAAATTAAGACGGCAAACATCCTGATTTTCATATCTCATAAATCGAAAGAGAAACAAGATAGATAATGGGTACAAACAATGGGTTCCCCTGAGTTATAATAGCAATACAATATACATGAATAACTCATCTTTTATTCAAGTTTTACTGCAAACATAACAAATAAAAGACAGTGTTTATGGAGACTTTTTTTTTAATCAATCGATAACATAGATAACATTAACAGTTCTTAACAATTACATTATATATATTATAACAACATGGGAATATCACAGATATTTTCTTTAAAAATGTAATACATGAAACTCTTTCACAACACGTTTTCATTAATATATATTGGAACTGATAAAATAGGTTTGCAATTAAATTCACGAATCCCCAATTTTTTTTTATGCATCATTTTGATATTTGCTTATAGATTTTTATTGATACAGCGCCGCAACGAGATTTTCTTTCCTGTAATTGACGAGGACGGTTTTAATTGCAATCATGTTTAGTTTGATCAGATCTTTAAAGTAATACAAAACTTCAAATTTAAAAAAAAAGTTTAATGTTTTATTTTATAAAAAAAAAACCTTAATATTGTCAAAATCTTAACAAGTGTCCCGAAATCGAATTATTGGCTTCCAAAATACTAATTCGCCGACTTTTTCCGTATGCAGTGACCTTATCTACGAGAGCTCTTGTTATAACTTCGGTGCTCTTGACGGTAAATAGAAATATTAAAGATTGTTAAAGATCAAATTTACCACAACAAATCATCGAATACCTGTTAAGAAATAGTCTAGTTAACAAATGGGAACACTTCGAAAAAGACAAAAACACAAATGTCATGACTCTTTCAATTCCCTGATCTGTCACCCTTCCCACTTGCTTTGTTTTTATTGTTTATCAATGTCACGATCCGGTAAATATCGGCAACACACTTGGATGTTAATAAGATTGATACCAACACACACTGAATGGAACAATATTTGTCGATAATACGTTATAAATGGGTAATAAGTATATAAAAAAAAATAACAGTGCATGCAAGACTAGGTTGAGTATGTATGCATGCATGCATTTGGTTGAATAATGTCGATGACATTAAAATTTCAAGATATTCGTATCATATGAACTAAAAGTTTGTATTGTTTTTTTTTATTTTAATTCATTTTGGCCTCGAAAAACTCGTCAAGAAACTACGCGCATATGATGTATTACAGTTGTACTGGAAATAAATAACATGCATCAGTATAAAGTTATAGAGTTTGGAAACCAATCCTACCTTAAATTTAATACAAACAGGAAACTGTAGGGAAATACGCTCAAAAGAAGAAAATTTGGACAAAAACAAGAGCTATTATAGCGGTGAATATACGGTCATCAATAAGCAGCTATAAAATGCCAAGAATCAGATATAAAACTTTTGTTCAATTCAAATCACTTCGAAAAAATAAAAGATTGACCAAAATAATTTAAAAAATGAAAAAAAAACCATTTGATATGTCATTCCTCACGAAACGTTTCGGACTTTGACAGAAACATAGCAATTTTGCTGGTTCTAACAAGATTTAATATAACCGCATCATATGTCTCCAACAGTAAACAACCAACCATTGGAAACATACTTCAAAACTAACAAAAAGTCACGAAAACGCACAGTATAAATGTTTTTGATAAATAACAAAATCACAGATCACAATCAAAGCAATAATGAAATTGTAGGAAACGCTTGCAAAGAGCACATTGCATTTCTTTAGAATGTTTTGTAAGGTTGTTTGGAAAAACATAACGCTAAATTAGAGATGGATCAAGTACACAATGGTTGCAAAAAAGGAAGCGCACTCGAATAAAATTGTAACAAATATTCAACTTGAAATAATTTAAATCACATGAAACAAAGTCTTTCTACGAACACATATTATTTTTGACACTTTATCAAACATATCTAACATTCGAAAAGAATTGTCCGCCTTTTCAAGTTCTTCTTTCAAAATTGAAAATATAAATAAAAAACATTGCACATTAATTAAACATTGATTGAACATATTGGAAGGGACGAATAGTTTTTTTTTTGTAATTTGCTTCTAGACATTATACAAATATAAATTAATAGATTATATCTGTATATCTCTGTATCATCTCAGTGCAATCTAACCGAGATTTGGAAAACATCAATTCACGTTTACAAGTTTTTTAATACACCTTGCCATTTATTGAACTAGAAGATTAATAAAAACTGGAACAATTTTCGTATCATTCCAACAAATTCTTCAACTATTAAATCCAGTTTCTTTAAAGGAAGATTTCGGATTTTTTTTTAATATAATTTATGTACAAATTAATGTTTTGAATGATGTTAGGCCTGTGTTTCAATTGAAAAAGTGGTCTTTTTCAAGCATAATTTTATAACCCCAAAGTAAATTTGTGAAAACTTCTCAAATGAAGCCAACAGGTATATTATTTGTTAGCATTAGCTGATGTTCAGATCGTATCTTCTAGAATATTGCTGGTTGTATTCTAAAACCAAAGATATGCAGTTTAGTATGACCGTTGGTTAGTAACAACCATTTACATTCATTATTCAATGCATTTTTATCCAATTAATTAAGTGACTAGAATTGTCAGATTCCTTACTGCAGGTCTTTTGATCTGTCCGGACACTTTTTTTCATCAATCTTAACTCACCTCCAGGAAACAGTAAAATAGTGCTGAAAGTTGCGTTAAAATAAATATGGCAGTTTTCCATACATTCGTTTGATATGTTTGAGCCTTTGATTTTGCCCCTTGTTAGAGGACTTCCGTATTTGATTTTCTTCTTTTTAAAAAACGCCCCCCACCCCACCCCACCCAAAGTTGTCGGTCATACCTAAGGTTAACCCCTTTAACCCCTTTAATTCACAAAATGTCAAATTTAAAAGTATCTGAATATTTTTTTTTTAAATTGCACTGCATGAATGCAATAAATAGCCCTGATCTTATAATGCTGTGTGTATGATTAGTTATTTTTTAAACATATCATCATTCCTTCTTGTTATGCAAATGTACCACCGGCAGGACCCACTGCTGCTCCAGCTGCAACACACTTTACAACTACACCTATAATGAAACCAACCACAACTACACCAATAATAACACCCACTGCTATTGCTACAGTTGAAGTACTTGAATCACTATCATCAGCAGCTGAAAATATGGAAAAAGTTTCGTGCAATAATAGTATTTTAAATATGTTATGACATCATTACTGGCGTTCATCAGTAATAGTAATAGTAATGTTTATAACTCATAAAATTATTAACGATTCTAATAAAAAAAATGAAAAAATACACTGGTGATATTTCGACCTGATTTCATACAACGCCTTAGTTAAGTTATTTTTATCACTGGCTTAGTATATTTCTAGGATTTTGATTGGTTAACGCACGTCGTTACAAAACCCATAGCCCCTGAGCGTTGCTAACCCATATCCCGGACGTTGCTACCCATTACATCGGGGGAAATTCACGTGCGTTCCTTACTTCCATGGTTGTTACTTATGAAATATCGAACTCTGTAGATTATTCATGATGTCTGTATAATTAGATACTTAATACACTAACGATTTTATCTTATTGTGTCGATTATTTGCACTCATTTTAATAAATGCATCACTATTTTGCCACATTGTCAATGAATGGGACTACTGACCTAGCTATGCAAATGACCCATGTTGACGTCACACCGTCTATGATGTAACTCTTACAACTTTGAGCGCCAAATTCGACCTATTTCACTTTCTCTGTCTTTAGATTAAAAACGTCTTATATTTGTCTACCTGTAGGGTTCTACCACAAGTTAGTACCCTACACCCCGTTAAAAATATGTCAAAATCCCAAAAATTTAAAAAACGTTACTTTCACGGTAAACTTTGTGGTCGGATTTCTCTAAAAATTGCCAGATTTAGACTAAGACCCGGGATAAATTCGTTATCTACGTTCATATTCGTAGATATGGCTATTTCAATACCCTGAAGTATCTTAGAACACCATGAGGCGCAGCTTTGTGAAATCATGTTTTGACAGCCCAGTCCGTGAAATATTAAGAACATTTCTACAAATACGAACACTAAACATTTCAATGAGAACTAGTTGGTTTGGTGCGTAAATACTATTAAAACTAGTTTGTTTTTCCACGTTTAGAACACGCGTCTTATGTAGACGAAACGCGCGTCTGGCGTATTGAATTTTAATCCTGGTACCTTTGATAACTATTTATCCATCAAAAAATATGTACTTGTTTTTCTTAGTCTGACAGCTAATCATTGAAAATATAAAAACTAACAAGGAAGACGGCTCTTGGTTTGACAGCATGTATAATCAACAGAACGTTTAAAGGTAGGATAAGTAGGAAATTGCACTGCACGCTATGTCGTTCAATGATAATATTCTTTCACTCAAACACATTGTAAATAGTTATCAAAGGTACAAGGATTATAATTTAATGCGCCAGACGCGCGTTTTGTCTACGTAAGACTCGTCAGTCGACGCTAAGATCAAAATAGTAAAGCCAAACTAGCCCGAAGTTGAAGAGCATTGATGACCCAAAATATGTCTGTCTCATTTGTCATCTAGCTATAAAGGAATTGACGGATAATTTGTCCATAAACATGCATCATGGTACTAATAACTATAGAAGTATTCGTGTTTTTCTACATTTTCCCTCACTCTGACATGTAAATTATCTAACTCACGAAACAAAAAGTTATAACAAGGCAATTACAAAAATCGCATACACGATATAACTACCGGAACTTTAAAATGCATATTTAAAAATACTATCAAGTTATATCCAAATACCTTGTACATGCACACGCACAAAAGCCTAATGAAAATTAATATATTTCCATGTATAGGTAGAGGAATACTTGGACAAGAGTTTTAATCCTCTTTGTCGTTTTTTTGACGTGGTCGTATTCTACTGTTATACCTCTAAATAACTTTTTTGTCGTTTCAACACTCTTAGTTAATATCCAAATTTTATTACATTCACACCAATGCGAAGAACCCAAATTCCAAGACAGAATAGCACTGTCTGTTCTTGAATTATGCCCGTTTTTCACTCAGGAAATTTCAATTGTTTTCGTTACTGGACTGTTACTAAAGTTTATCTAATCATAATTTTATAAAATTAATTCACAATGATAAGAAACACACACGTATACCGAGTTAAAATGTGTGTTTTGAATTATGCCACTTTTAACTAAGAAAATTGCAAAGCTTGAGATGGGGGATCCGATCTGTCAGACATATTCGTCCTTTGATTACTTTTACTGGTTATATTTTTTTCGATGTTTGTATATCAGAACAGACCAATGTCTTTATGATGTTTTTACCTGCACTCGTCAGTTTTTGGTTATTAAACAAATAGGACATTAACAACTATTTAAAATCAGACATTATGAAAACAACAAGACGATCTATGTCTTAAACACGAATATATGAACCAGATTAATCCCTCTGATCACGTAATGAGGTACTACCACGACATATCGAACAATATTTGACACGGCCTTACTTCTCATCATACATTATGATTAGAAGAAATGAGGAGCTATCATATGTTATGATCAGCAGTTCAGCATTAATTACTTACATGTTTAATTCGTCGTTTTCAACATAAAAAGTTGCCTGTACCAACTGACAGATATTATCCAAACGTTTGATGTGTTTCAGTTTTTGATATTCCCATTTGATTGGATACTTTCTCTTTTGAATTTTTTTTTAGTTCGGTATTTTTGTGATTTTACCTTTTGCACGTCTCTTATAATGTACAAAATAGATTAATGCATAGTAATCATAAAAGAATATTAAGGTTCAGTATATTCTTGTCTTTCTCGGCACTTTGTCATTATGTAACAGTCCAAAAATTGAGATTGATAGTATAATATGTACTTACATGTCTGACAGCTTGTCCCTGAATAACCATCAGGGCACTCACAACTGTAGGAATAAACGTTATTTGTACAGGTCCCGTTGTTCTGACATGGTGTTGATATACATTGGTCTATATCTAAAAAATGAAATATCTGCTAAATGAACCGAACAAACTAGACAGTCAAACACTTATAACATATCGCACCTGGTGACATACAAAGATAATTTGCACCTTTTGTACATATTGTTTTTTTCTCAACACAAATTACTGGCCTGGTGTTCTTTTTTATATTTAAATGCAGGATAATTATAAAAACAATCATGTTAAACACATATTGCTATTAAAATTATCTTTGAACGTGGACATATTTTTTTTAATGTGCTATTACATATATTCGATGGTCTAACCTGTGATTGAAAATCATGATTTGTTTTGTATATACATTGTTCTATGTGAACGAAACCATCGTTTGAAAGCAAATAAGAAATTGAACATTACTACATCAGGAAATCCTTAACAATAAAAGTCCAATTCGAATTTAAAATTCGAATTTCAAGTTTTGTTTTTTTACAATAAACCATTATAAAAAATGGTGGCATGAGTGCCAATGAGACAACTCTCGCTCTAAGTCACAGTTTGTTAACTTAACAATTGTAGGTCAAAGTACGATCGTCAACACAGAGCCTAGGTTCATACCGAACATTAAGCTATAGAGGGATAAAAAAATGGACTAGTGTAAAAACATCCAAATAGTAGAAACAACGACATGAAGACTGTTTGTTATCATTTTGTTATATGGTTGTATTTGGATTGAGGCTTTATTCACGACCCTTGAGATTTAATTTAGACTTGCATTTTAAAATTGTCAATTGTATATGCATATATGTGTATGTGTTCTTTCGTGAGTGAGAGTGTGTATTTATACCTTAAAGTAGTTCCAACTTACTAGGAAGAGGATCTGTTGCAGTTCCGTAAAATGTCATCGACCAAGAACTGACAGTAACTGAAATATATTGAATAAAAATACTATAGGAAAATCGTTCAAGTGGCATTTTAAAGGTTGACTGCGATGTAAACATACACATTCCTTGTCGGTAGACTATGCTAAGACTAAATGATCATCATTCGAAAAAGATAAAAGAAGTTACCCAATCAATCTCAAGAATGATTTGTTTAGATATAGGAAGATGTGGTATGTGTGACAAATAACAATTTATAAAAGTAAACAATTATAGGTCAATGTACGGCCTTCAACACGGAGTTTTGGGTCACACAGAACAACAAGCTATAAAGGGCACCACGAATACTAGTGTAAAACCATTCAAACGAGAAAACCAACGGTCTGATCTATATAAAAAAACGAGAAACAAGAAACACGTATAAATTACATAATTTGTTTTTAACATAACATTCATTCTAAAACTCCGCGTCAATTTGTATTTTTAACAATATTCTTCGTTTGTAGCCAATACCAACATACTTGCTACTGAACTAATGATATCCTCGGGAACATATAGTCCACTTTCAGATGTACCGACCCTTAGGTCTTAAGAACATTAATGTACTTATTGTATTGCAAAAGTTTGTAGTATAGTATAGTGAGATTTACAAATGCTACCGTATGTAAGTTTGAAACAGCGAAAGATTTTAATCAGACAGAGGATATCAAAGGGGCATTCGATTGGTATAATTCGGAGAGAAAACAACTATTCTGCAATGGCAAAATACGATAAATTATAAATTGTATCAAGTCGATAAAACCCAGTATGCTATAGAAAACTATTGTCACAAATTTCTGATAACGGGAAGGGCCCAAATGTTGAATCCTTCGTGTTACAATGTAATATTGATATATACTACCCGTTTCCAGAGACGCATTTTAATTTTAATTTAAAGCATTGCTTGCTATTTGAAGAACATTATTTTGTCAACGCTACTGGATTTTCAGGACAACATACAGAGGAAGATACTAATAGTTAAGGTTGTGTAGAATCAGTCTTGATAAGTATGAGCTTTTAAAAGAAATGTACCCAAAGATTAAATGTTTTACTGCAACTTTTATGCCATTATTTAACCTGTATTTTTTCTGATCCATTCCATCATCTATGTGTATTTGTATTGACCTTTTATATTATGGTAGGCATTTTTTTTTATTTTATTTTATTATTTGAATGATACACTATGTTTGTTTATGTTTTGGTCTTTGATTTGTTTTAATTCCCATGCTGAATGAACAGCGCCTTAGAGTATTTTTTTTTTATATAGGGCGCTCTATACACTTTCATTATTATTATTATTATCTATGAACATGATGAACATTTAGGAAATAGTTTCAATCAAAGGTTTTTATTTTCCTTATTGACATCGATAGCGATCCTTAAAAATCATTTGTTTATGGCTGACTATGCGATATTGGTTTTGATCATTGTCGAGGGCCGTTTGGTGATCTTTCGTTGTTAACATTCATGTTATTTGGTCTTTGGTGGATAATTGTCTCATTGGGAATCATATTCCATCTTTTTATATGTGAATCTTCTTCATTGATTAATTTTAATAGCTGAGGTTAAATGACCCGAATACTTTTATTCTTGATAAATGACTCGATTTCTCATATCCTTGTTAAATGATTCGATAACTAATATTCTATTTAATTGCCCCATTAATACATTCTTGTTTATGTCGACCCAACTGTTCATATTCTTATTAGATGAACCGATTAATTATATTCACGTTATGAATATCGACATAAATTTTGATTATAATTTGTGCAAAATAAATGTTTACTTTCAAGACTTTATTACACCATTCATTTTTATACTGTATTTTTTTGTGTCTTATAATATGCTGTTACATCGTTTTATATTTATATTTTCTTGTTAACACCATTTGCATATTGTGGTATTCTTGCTTGTCAACACAGTGTTCCTCAATAATGTAATGCAGCCATTGCGGGATAAAACAAAATTTGGAGATCAATCACGTGAAAATCAACTTAATATAACAAAAAAATACCGTTTCGTATTTAAACAAAAACAATCACAATAACTCACCGACTGAGTTGCCGCCGTATGATCTAAACTTCAAGGTCCATTGTCCAATGGGACTTTCCCTCCAAAAATGAACTGACATAAATGTCCATGATAATGAACCAGCTGAGGAAAAATACATCGCGTCATCATATCTATAGTGCATTAAATGACTTTCTGTTCCTGAAGGTGATACTAGGTTAAATACAGTCACACCTCGGTATTGAGTGTAAGAGAAAGATATATCAATTGTAACATGTTCTAAATACGATATTGAGGAACAGTCAGAACTTGAGATAGATTTACTGTCTGTTCTGAATGATGAACCACCCGATGTTGATCTGTAAAAACAATAATATTAGGCATTTTATGTGTCTTTAGCTGTATTTGGCAAAACTTTTGGTCCTCAATGCTCTTCAACTTCGTACTTTGTTTGGCCTTTTTTTTTTTTTTTTTTAATTTTTTGGGATTCGAGCGTCACTGATGAGTCTTTTGTAGACGAAACGCGCGTCTGGCGTATAAATTTAGTCCTGGTATCTATGATGAGTTTATTTAATGTGAATAATTTGATTAAAATGAAAAACAAAAATTCATTAAACCAACTGACAAAACTTAAAGTAGTGCAAGCAACAGTGACTAACGTTCCCTTGTAAATCAATATTTTTATCGGTCAATCGAATAGAAGAAAAAAATTTAAAAAATCAGCATAGAGAAGGTTGGCGAAGTATTGAAACAGTTTTATCTGTGTTGCATAGTTCTCTCATTGGGTATTACATTGTATCACCACAACTTTCATTTTATGCATATATTACATATTTGCGATACATGGTAAATACTTTAAAACATTCATGGGATTTGAATATTGAGAATTGCAAGATGAACGAGAGAAAACGTGTATCGTAAGAGTGGTAAAAGGCATACTGGTCAGGCTTTAGAAAAAAACACCTTTTTACCATAATTGTTAGAGGTGAGGGAGATATAACAAATATCACTATAGTTGTATACAGGTACGACATAGAAAACATACTGCCATAGCTAACTGCAAACATTCGAATGACAAAAAAACCAAACAGAAGGGAAATATCCACTGCTATTACCTCACAATTCAAGAAATATAAAAACTAGAAACTGTAATCACATTGTCCCGACCTGAACTTTGATACCAAGTGGACATGCATAACTTATTAGTCAATATAAACAATAGCACAACAGAAAGAAAATTAAAGTTGCCAAAAGACAACAAGTTCACAAATCACAACATAGACAACTATTGCATGAGCAAGACGAATATAATAGCGATCTAGTGTGCATAGAACGGTGCACATATCCTGATTCCTTATTGTAATCGGTCGTGTTGCTCTAATGACTTAGTGATTACACAAGCCTAATTATATTATGCAGCAATCAAGGGAAAGCTGACAGAACTATGGTTACCAAAGTAGGTAAACAACCGTTGTCATCTGTGAAAACAGATATTTTACAACGAACTACCACCTTTTAACTGAGTCCTATTTCAAGAACGATTTTTACTTAACTCCTTGGAACTTATGGTCCTTATTTGAAGAAACCCATAATCAAGGAAATCATGCCATTAAACATTAGATCTAGAATAAAGTATCAACAAACCTGCGACATGTTTACTCCATATAGAAGCGCTGCTTTGTTGTAGTCGCACGGAAAAGAAAAGTCACTTCTTAGTTAGATGAAATCCTTGTTCTAGGGCGGGACAAGATAGGGGAACGTCAGTTATTGCATGGGCTAAATTACGTATAGTTTTAACTGTCGGTACGTGATTGGAGAATTGGGTGATACGTCACATGTTATGAACTGTTTAAATGGTAGACGTCAAGTACCAAACTTAAAAAGATTACCAACAAAAGCTCAAATCAGTTCTGAAGATTCTAGTAATGCAACTAAGAGCTATGAAACTTTTACGGAGCATGGGATATCGTTGTATTTCAATAACTATCCAATAGATGTGACCTGTTATAAATCATACGTCACAAAATCACAGAGATCAATTCAATTTAGTAATGATAGTGTTGTAATTCCGAACTATAATTTAACTTCACGTCACCTAAAACCTCAACAACAGTCTTTCCTGTTATCGGAAGAGCGAAACATGGCACATAGCGCTTACGGATATCTAAGTATCATCACGCAAATGGAATGTGAATTTTCATTTACTTTGAAAAACGAACCACAAAGATGTATTATTTCAATAAAATATATTTTCAAATTTTTACTTAAAATCTAATTCTCCGTTCACACTAGTGGAAGTATGAATAAATCAAAATTTAAAATGCTTGCAAATCCTTAAAGTCACTATATAGATGTTTTCCAACTGGTTGTGATAATTATGAATCATAACTAATATAACCAATGAAGTCAATGGTAACGTAACGTCACGGTTATTAGTCTGTAACAATACACAAAAGAGACGTTACCATGCACTACATCAGATGCGTATTTATTCTTTGTTTGTTCTTTTTGATAAGCATATTATTTTTCCGTATTTGCATTTCTTCAGTAAATTGCTCGTCCGTTTGTAAAATAAGAAAACATAGTATTTCGGTTTCTTTTAGGTAGCGCATAATTTCATATGTTTTCTAAGGTAACATGTAATCATCGTTATTTCGGGATGTTGGATTATTGCCGATGAAATTTAAATGTTTGGCGTATTGAGTTTCGAACGTTAGCCTTCCTAACAGAAGGAGGTAAATATTTTGACTATCTATATATATTTCAATTATATAAACGGAATATTTTCACTGTTAATGCTTTTGGTTCTTAATTCGGCTCTGATACTAGATCTTATTTTCTGTATCATTTTTTTTTGTGTGCAGATGATCAGGAATTACATACTGTAAATGTGAATTAAACTATCAAAATCTGATACTAGGCTTTGGACACATTTCCAAAAAATATAAACATACTACAGTCATAGATAATTTAAACAAAGACGTCGATTTTTTTTTTCGAACAATTGAACACAATTCAATGTATTTATACTTTTTTTTTTATATAAATATCATAATATTTGTTTCAGGTCACATGTTAACCATTTTAATGGATGTTGTACTTTTTAGATCATTACCCACAAAAGATGTTTTTGTAATTGTAGCAGATTTTTGCAGGTGAATTTATGTTTGGACATTTGTTTATGTAGTAAAGATTTACCCAGATCCAGTGAATGTTGCTGTTGTGCATGTTTGTTGTGTCGGAACATTTGTCCAACTTGCAGCCTGAGTTACCATACCTTCAGCATTCATCAAACCAAACCCAAGCACTTGACTATCTGTATCAGAAAAGAGAGTTACTGATTACACATGTTACAACTTTAGTACATTGTCCAGATATAGATTTAGGATACAATAAGTTAAATCATGTTTACCCATCACTACCGAGTAAAAGGAGGCATAGAGTATAATATCAGCATTGAATATGATATTAGGAACTTATATTTATCTCGGAAGTGTATTTTTTTTACGGTTGCCATTAACCATAACAGCATATGTCTCTTGCGTTAGAAAAGGTTTACCTCATTTATATCTTTCTAATGGAAAGTTTTTATTTCTTACCTGGCTTTAACAATACGTTTTTGTCTTGTTTTTGGTTTATCTATTTTTTTTTAAAGATTAAATAAGGTTTTGATTTTCTAAATCTTTCGCTTATAGCACACATTTGTTATCGAAGATAAGCTCATCAAGGAATTGCTCGTTGGTGCAGTTGTAATGGAATCGTTAATTTGACCAGTAAATGGTGACTAGGTCAACTCTTATATTTTCTATTGGAAAAACAACAGATAGAATGAAAAAAACGGAATGACAATGCACGAAATAAGGAAATACCCAATACGTCAGTTCTTTTCAGTTGAAATTATTTTTAAAAATAAAGGAAAAAAACAAGCACTATAATATGCATGTAACAATCAATTCAATTTACAAAAGCTATGAGTAATGTAATTTAGTAGTTAAAAATTACGAAACTTGACTTTTAAACGTCTCTTAGTCTAAGATTTGAATCTTTATGATAAACATAACAGTCATACTGTGTTATTCAACCATACGAGTATATGTATCTTGGGTACTTGTCCGGCGTTAACTATGATTTATCCTGCAATTAAGTGTCTTAATTTACAGATGCAGCTATACCGATATCGCTATGTTGTATCAGTAAACTATACAAATATCGATGTAAAGCTCCGCCCACTGCTGAACTACGTTTGTGTATTGCTGTTGACGAGTGTTGTATGAACATGTGTGACCTCAGATGTGTATTGCAGTAGCATTCAATTGACCTATTGTTTGACCTTATACGAACTAACGATTACTTTTATACGTTCTCGATGTTTTCAAACATTTCTTTAGAGCAATAAGATTTAAACCAATTTTCTAATAACAGACAAACATGAAAAGCAGTATGTTCTACGACGACAATCATCGATTTCAAAACTTGAATGTGTACATGTGTAACAAAATCAACCATGTCAATTTAAGCATACATGTTAAGTGAATGTCAAGTTCAGTTCAAGGTTCTGAAGCGTAGGACAACACGTACACTTCTGTTTCAGATTGAACAATGTTTTGTTATGTATTTTCACTGTTGGAATTATTTGTTATGTTAACATAGATAATTATTCACCTTGAGGAATGAATTATTGTTTACCATTCGAAATTGGTTTTTTGCAAACACGTCTGCAGCTGAATGTGTGATTTTAATATTACTGCCTGGGCCTCAATGGATTTTAAATCGAAAATAAATGCAGTGTGTCTTTCAAAGCATAAACAATATACAGAGTTAATTGAAGGATAAAGACAATAACTGTTTAGTGTCTTTTAATATCAGCTGTAATTGTACTTGGATCGAAACAGGAAAAATTGCTCGCTAAAGCTCGCATTACACTTGTTTCTTAGCCTCGTACAAATACAGCTGATATTTAAAGACACTAAACAGTTATTGTCTATTTAATCTCAGTTGTTGTCCATTCGTTTAGTGTTATGTTACATTATAGTTCGCTTCTGTGTGTCTTACATTTCGGTGTTGTGTCTCTGTTGTGTCGTAGTTCTCTTATATTTGATACGTTTCCCTCATGTTTAGTTTGTAACCCGGTTTTGTTTTTTCTCTATCGATTTATGAATTTTGAACATCGGTATACTACTGTTGCCTTTATTTGTGATTTGATTTTGCCATTTGATTAGGGACTTTCCGAGTGGAATGCTCATCGGTGTTCAGTATTTTTGTGATTTTATTTTTTATCTTAGTAGATGCCTATTCATAGAATAAATGATTATACGTTAAGATAAACGGTGATATTCAAATCTTGCTAATAATAATAGTCTTAAATTTCTTTACCATGTTAACAGATATACACCAGTAAATAATCAAATGTGAGGGTCTCATTGTGTCATTCAATCCGTACAATTAAGCGATTCTTAGTTCCTTAATTAGCAGATATTAACAATTATAAGTCATTCGTTGAAGTCATATTGTTTCATATATACCATGCAGGTGTTGAAGGCTGGTTACTTTTATAAATTGTTACTTGGATAATGAGTTGTTTCACTGGCACTCATACAACATCTTCCTAGATCTAGGAAATTGATTTCTTGTCTCTCAGAAGACCATTATATGATGATCTAAATGAGTGCAAGTTTCTAAGCCGCTGTTTTTGTATTTTCCATTTTACAACACCGTAATGCAATCTGTGACATGTATTTAAGACAGTACATACATTCTTTTCCCGCTCCATTTGTTGCCCAGCTGGAATATGAATCTGTAAAACCATTTCTGGATGACGTCAAAACAATCATGTGCTGGATATCTCTCCATGTGAGTGCAGAGCTAAAACAGAAATACATATGAAGAGTTCTACATTGATTGTGTGTCAAAAGCATGTAACCTAAAAAAAAGAATTACAGATTAAGTAAAATAAAGGCAACAGTAGTATACCGCTGTTCAAAATTCATAAATCGATAGAGAGAAAAACAAATCCGGGTTACAAATTAAAACTTAGGGAAACGTATCAAATATAAGAGAACTACGACACAACAAAGGTTTATTAAGAAGATAATTGTGAACTTTAAAACGAATTTTGAAGTCTTAAATGGCCTTTTCATAGTCTTCTTTTGCATAATACATTATCCAATTGATATATGTTAAATTGACTCACTTTGCTTGAAGGGCTAACGCAATGATACCAGAAGCTATAGGTGTTGAAAACGAAGTACCCTGCATACGATCACTTGTACATCCGGAAGAAGTTGTAGTTGACGTCTACAGAATGATAAAAATATAGTTAGAGACTTTATGATTAATTTGGTATGCACAACAAGTTACTATATTGCTATTTTCAGAACATGAGTCGGTCAGGAATTATAATGTTATTTCGCAGTAAATATGTGCATTATGTATATGAAAATAGAAGTCCTGCTTCTTTTTGATTCAAAGGCACAATATTTTGAATAAAAACACCCCGATAAAACTGTCCAGAACGATGTTGCTAGTTTATAATAGGATTTTTATAAATTAGTATTGACCATTGAGGACTTTTATTGTAAAGATCATTTAACATATTGGTCAATTTGTTCTTGTTACCAATTTTGAGCATATCTATACCAATATATTATAACTTTTACCAAATATCTGTCGTTGCTACTCCCACCGTAGGTTGCCACTAATGCAGCAGCACAGACTTCGGAGTACCATGCATTCTTTCCTTCTTCTACACTTGTTACGCCTATAGTATAAATGCTATTTGTATATCCGTCTCCATTACAATTATCGGTTGTTTCTCCATTGCCTGCTGCCCATGTATAAATAACACCTTTGCCACCTCTACCCTGTTGATAGAAATAACAAACATAGAAAAACAAAACTCATAGTTTACCCTAGAATAAAAAGAATAAACAATCTTAAGTGTATGAATACATTGAAGACTTGGTATATATAATAAGATATGAAGTACTTTGATGTTATCTTCCAGTAAAATTTAATGTAAAAAATTAGTTTTAACAGTAATGTTTACAAAATTTATTCGTTTTTTACATAAACAAAACTATGATATTGGTCATCAGTATTTACAAACACGAATGATATTTTCATTATCTATGATAATAGTCTTATTGCCGACGATATCTCATTTATTGAGCACGTTTTTATGGTGTTTCAAAAAAAATAAAAAAATTACTGAAACAGATTCAAACTGCAATACATTGCTTTAATAATAGGAACTACGCTGGATCAGTAATTTTTATCAAACTATTTTCGTCAATATTATATATTTTCCCTATATTCAATTATTTTCGATGAAATTTTATTTTCCTTATAACAATTTAATTAAATTTATTTACGGGGTCATGTTCATGTTCCTCTTATATCTATTATGTCAGAAAAGAAGCATAATGGACAACATCGAATATTTTTGAATTCTTTCTTAATATGTTCGATTCCTTTAATAATTGGTTAAATTTTATTTGCAAATGCAACAATTGTGATCGACTGCGGAAACCCTGTTTATTGTGCATACATTAGTAGTTCCTTCTTGAAGGGCGCTTTGAGTGAGTGAACCCGGTCCAGAAAATCCATATCCATCTGTTGGACCCCAGCTGTTTGAATAAATATCTACACCACCATTTAGATAATGAGTAAGTGCCTGTGCTTCTTGCGAATCTGTCAATCCGCTAGTACCGAGAATTCGGACACCTTAAATGGAAGGTAAACTCGTAATATACGGTGGCAATTAAACTGGCCTTAAAACAATTCAATTGTATTTTATATAGCTGAAGATTAGACAGATTAGATTAATGCTTGATGTAAACAATAGTATGCATATATCTAAGCTGAAAATATTGTTGTTGTGACGTCAAATCTAACTGATTATACTATAGAATGCTTTTAGTAATTAGAAAAAAAAACAGACATTGTAAAGATGTAACGAATATTTTTGTACTTAACACTTCAGTGACCAGGTAAACACTATCACTACACCTACTATATGATTAAATTCAAACCGCTCGATTGAACAGTAAAAAAACTTCAGTCAGCTGGGTACTGCAGTTGTTTATCATCTTAATAACGCGTTAAAGTGTTCTGTATTTTTTCGTGGTAATTTACTACTTTTACTGTTAACTCTTAAAAAGTTTATTTTTGTTGTATCAGTTTGACGTGGCGCGGAACTTACACATCGAATCATTTTCTATTTTTTTTTTTTTTTTTTTATGATTTTTATACAACTGTCTTTTTAATTTAATTGTATTAATCGGTAGTATGTTAATGTTGTCATGTTCCAATTGCATATTGAAGGCAATTTTACATTCTTTGAAAGCTATTTTGTGGGTTGTTAAAATAGTTGATATTATTTTAAGTCAGTTTTATAACACATGCAATAGTTATAAAAAGTCATGTTACAACTCATAATTACCAATTAAAGTAGACTCATGTGCTACTCCTACTGTGCATATGTTGTTATCCTTTACTGCAGCTATAAAACCGGCTACTTTCGTACCATGACTACAATAATGTCAGAGCATTAACACTGAGGTAAACAAAAATCATTTTACACATGGTTTTAACGATCAAGTCCATC
Source organism: Mytilus edulis (assembly GCF_963676685.1). Taxonomy (NCBI): domain Eukaryota; kingdom Metazoa; phylum Mollusca; class Bivalvia; order Mytilida; family Mytilidae; genus Mytilus; species Mytilus edulis. Next base: position 180,110 of record NC_092346.1, on the reverse strand, counting down.
TTCGAATTTTATTAATCGTACAATTATCTTTGATTGTCAAAGTTACGTAACAACTAATGTCCTACGTGTAACTATTCAGTTTAATATTTGAGTAAATACTAAATGAATTACAAGCCTTGAATCTTCTTAAATCTGTAAAAGTTGAAAATCATATATGGTCTACGAGCTCTGTACATGATGCATTCTTTCTGAGCCTCACATCCCATTCGATTCAAACATGGTGATATTCTCTTTTTCATTTTTATGCAACAATTTTTCATATATTACAAGTATATGTATACGATATTAACATCTAGATTAGATAGCTTATTTGTCCTACCTGTCGTCGGCAGAATCTGGTGTCGGATCATTATCTGTACTCTGATAGTCATAATCGTTAACTGTATCCTGAAATAAAAACACAAAATCACGTTTCTGCAGAAATATTAATTGTTGTTATATATATATTTGGTGTCACGATATCACAGAAGCATGGGTTCGAATCCCGGCGAGGGAAGAACCAAAAATTTGCGAAAGCAAATTTACAGATCTAACATTGTTGGGTTGATGTTTAGACGAGTTATGTTACAGTAAATAGGTGAAATTAGGAATTACATGTAATTACTAAAATTTAGGAATTACTTGTAATTCCCGATACACTTAGTAAATACAAGTAATTCCTAAAACGGCCCAGTAATTACCAGTAATTACTAATTTTAAATTGAATTTTTACACCTATTTACTAACTGTTAAAACAATGTTGTAATATGGTCAGCTGATCAAAAGTTATGGTAATACTAACTAGAAAATTAGCGAGTACTCTTAAAAAGGTGATCAGCCTAAAATGTATCTTTTTGTTGTAGGTGCACTAGCTACGAGAAATAAGAAAAAAACTAAATAGGATTTTTTTTTATTGTTAAATCATTAATAAAAATGATATAATAGTTAAATTATAATTCACTTTTAGCAGCCAATCTGGTTCTATTTTGTTAAATAAGCTGAGGAACATGGTTGATGAGTTGTGCACTTGCAAGTTAATAATTTGACCTCATTGAATACGTATTCATGTGACCTTCAATTCAACCCCTGCTGGAGATGGGTTACTGATGTATTTAGCTATTAAAATTGTAAGGGTTTTACGGAAACCAGTGCCTCGCCTACTTTTTCTGTTAGTTGCAGGCTCAACAAAAATGGGAGAAACAAATCCTCTAGATACTATCTTTTGACTAATACTGTAAGAAGTTTCTGTCCAAATTTCGTAAAAATCCAGGAGGGGTTGTGAAATCTAATAAATGTTTTAAAAACCTTAGCTGCAGAGTGTATGCAATATTAACTGAAAAAATAGTCCATTTATAAGCTATATACGAAAAGGATTTTTTTTTTACAAATATTACTTCTGAATCGATTATCTTAATATGATCATAAAAAAGCTTCTGTCCAAGTTTGGTAGAAATCCAGGATATTTTGGAAAAGTTGTTAAAATTTTAAAAACTTTAACCACAGTGTGAATGTAATGTTACCTGGCATAAAAACTAAGTTCATAATTTCATACAAACTCGAAAAAACTTGAAATTTATCTTATGATCATAAAAAGGCTTCTGTTCAAGTTTGGTAGAAATCAAGGATAATTTAGGTAAGTTATTAAAATTAAAAAAACACAGAGTAAAAATTTGTGGACGCAGCTGATGAAGGAATGTAGGTTGGTTGGCTATGTCTCACTTTTGATTTCTCAATTTTGGATTGTCATTGCCTTGCATGCTGAAAAAGACTTTTAGGGGGTTTCAAAACTTATATAACAACCATTTTCCAGTTTCAATTTACAAACACTAAAGAGTATACACTTTCGATGTGTCTTATATTCCTTAATCCTTAAGTAAGCCCTAAAAATTCCTACACTTTTACCTTCTTATTTGGTATCTTGAATTATGTCTTTAATTTTAAAACAAAAATATCAAGTTAGTAAATAGCTGTAAAAATGACAAAAAAAATCAGTGAATACCAGTAATCACTGAAACAACTAGTAAATACATGTAATTACTAAATTGGCTAGTTATTACAGGTATTTACTGAAATGTTTAGTAATTACGTGTAATTCCTGATTTCACCTATTTACTGTAACATATATATATATATATATACACACACAGACGTGAACCTTTATTAGTGATTGGTGATTTAATGTACAGCTGATAGATTTTTGATCATTTTCAAGACAAGGTCGAACAAAATATCTTTATGGTTTTACAAAACAACAGAATGACTGGTTATTCATAGGCTATTCTTTATCTTTATTTGACTACAAAGTTTTATATACCACATTTGAGTTTAGATCAGTATGGTCGGTCTGTAAACCGTCGTCCAGGACAGCAACTTTTATTCCACTTCCAGAATACCCAGCATTCCAAGCTTCATTGACCTTCATTGAAGGGGATACTGCATCATTCTGTAAAATATTGAATTAAATTAAACCAAATGAATAATGCTGTCGAGTTAATTATTATTTAGGACACGATTATAATCTCAATTGTCTGTTAGTGCGTTCAGCACAACTAATTTAAATATAGATACTATTCGTAAATGTTCCGTTAAATGCAAGATACATAAAGAAAGATGACAGCGAGATAATCAAAAATAATTAGCCTACAGCTAACACAATGACCTACAAAAAAGACAAAAAGACTAAGTGCAAAATCAATACGGCACTGTTACACGTTTATCTGAAGATTTTGTCGTCCTTAAATTGGAAACAAATGTTTACATGTCAATATCATCATTATTGAATACAATAAATGGGATGAGGTCGATAGTCTTAAAGATTTCTTTATATAAATTGATGAGGTTGAACAAACGAACAGCGTCGATATGTTAAATGGGGAAGTTTTAAATTAAATTTTAATGTTATAATTAACACTGCTATTAAAGCGGGAGTTTTGGCATGCCACATAACCAGGTTCGGCCCACCATTTTGGCATAAAATGCCCTGTACCAAGGCAGGAAAATGGCCATTGTTACATTATAGTTCGTTTCTCTGTGTGTTACGTTTCGGTGTTGTGTCTCTTTTGTGTCGTAGTTCTCTTATATTTGATACGTTTCCCCCAGTTTTAGTTTGTAACCCGGATTTGTTTTTTTCTCTATCGATTTATGAATTTTGAACAGAGGAATACTACTGTTGCCTTTATTAAATGGATTGCATGAGATGGGTTTTAACTATGAAAAGAAGTAAACCATAAAAATAAGGTAGTACATTTTAAATATATTTTATTCATCTGAAATTTCAAAACAGTTTACTTGAAATTGATCCCCGATTTTGTGTTTTTCTTATAGTTAAGCCAGTAAGCAATTAACCTTTCACAATGAAATGTCATCATGTCATAACCATGATAACGGAGTAAGCTCTACAATGAAATGTCATCATATCATAATCATGATAACGGAGTAAGCTCTACAATGAAATGTCATCATGTCATAACCATGATAACGGAGTAAGCTCTACAATGAAATGTCATCATGTCATAACCATGATAACGGAGTAAGCTCTACAATGAAATGTCATCATGTCATAATCATGATAATGGAGTAAGCTCTACAATGAAATGTCATCATGTCATAATCATGATAACGGAGTAAGCTCTACAATTATTTATCTTACCAAGTGCCACAGATTAGACCATTGTGTGTCTGCTGTCTTCGGTACTCGGAGGAATCTTTTTTCTTGATTAACAAAGTCCAACTAAAAAGTGAATAATACAGCACTATATATACTTAAACAAGTTCATATCTTATTTTTATTGGTAACAATCAAAAATCTATTAAAGTACAAACAAATATGTCTGACAAGAGTATACTAACATAAGAATAAAGGTCATGATTAACATCGTTATGTAGACGATCTCAATCAGTTAAATTAGTATCGTATCTATTGACATAGATCTATGTTGACACAGTCATACGATTTCATATAATATACTTTGACACGTCGTTCTTTTCATATTTAAAAATATATATTATTCAATATAAACATTACATATATATTTCATTACAATAAGTTATTTTTATTGGCCATCATCGACCTCAAGTCATTCTGAAATTGACATTAATTTCAAAATAAATCATAACATTCTTGATGACACGAGATTCCACAATAAACATGATAAAGTACATAGGCAAATGAAAGAACAACTGTATAGAAATCATGTTTAAATAAAAATCCAACAATCTGATTTGAGTATAGCTAAAATTATAAGCTCCGATGTTACTGGATGCCTTATTGTACTATGAGTTGCTAAAACTTAAAACATAACGTAAATGTAATTAATTGTGTTTAAAATTAAAATACAAAATTCTTTTACAAAATGTTGTATTTTTCTTTGACTATTAAATAGTCTTGATAAAAATTGATGTGTACACTGTTTTGGCTTTTTTTATCTTTAAACATCAACATGTAAAACATAACAACTCTTTTGACTTCTTAAGAGACAAAGATCAAAGAAAAGAGTAAAACAAATTCATTGGACAAATAAGAAAAAAAGAGAAACAACTGCCTTTGACAATTAAAAATACAGAAGTCAAGACCGTAACCAGAGGTCTATAATACAGTTTTTATTTGCGTCATTCATAAAATTAATATACCTCTAAATCAAGTTTTAAGTTCTTAATGTCGGAGTCTTCTGTCTGCTTGCTGGTTTTACGTGTGCGCTGTGTTTCATTTATTTCAAATACAAAGTACTCATGTGTTCCTATATGAAACTATAAAAGAAAACATATGTTCCGTTAAAACTACTCATTGAACAGCATTGTAATTGAAATCCATTTAAATTAAAACCAGCTGGCTATAAAAGAACTATAAACCCACTATTTTCTTTTTAAACAAATTTTCTCCTATTTTTCGGACTTCCTCTTTTTGAATTTACCTTGGACTTTGGTATTTTTTGTAAATCATTGCCTCGTCAGTTTGTCTGTCCGTCTGTTACATTTTCCGTAATACGTCAGATACAGTACGCATTCACGAATTTAAAGAAGAATAGACTTTACATACGGTTGTTACATCCTTGGTTTCAATTATCGTTTGTTTTGCCAAAACGCAGAAAAGAGATTTAAATGAAAATTGTTGGCCTTATAAATGTGAATGTTTTCTAAACTACTGTACTATTAAATTGCACAATGTATAAGTTGATGTATTCCAAATTTCTCATAATCATGCAATTTCATTAAATCAGATAACATGTGTATTGTTATGACATCAATGGTATCCTTACAATGAAGGTCTGTTGTTATTATACTTTAACCCACTTTGTATGAAATAAGACAAAAGAAAACAAGTAATGAAAATTATGAAGACAAGTAATAGGAGAAAAGAACTAAATTTATTATAATTAATGACTAAACTTTTGGGAGATATTCTTATTGTAAAAATCGATTCATGAAAATAAATTTGAATTTTGGCACTATGCACTTCTTGAATAACTTCTCCAATTAAAATTCACAATAATTATCACATGTATAAAGATTCAATTACATAAAGAAATACGTAGTATGGAACAATAAGACAAAAACACATAAAACATGATGTATCGATAGGACACGAACAGGTTTTGTATGGCATTGAATTGTAAATCGTTAGTAGTTTGAGTATTGAAACATTACTGTGTTAACTGTTTTTTCTTTGTCGAATTAAAGCATTTCCCGTCGTTTTGCGTTTTAGCGGAACAGTTTCAACCCTTTTCCAAATTTAATATGAATATTTCCAAATATAAAAAAGAAGATGTGTATCATAGGCAATGAGGCAACTGTCCACAAGAGACAAAAAATGACACAGACATTAACAATTATAGGTCACCGTACGGCCTTCAACAATGTGCAAAGCCCATACCGCATAGTCAGCTATAACAGGCCCCGATATGACAATGTAAAACAATTCAAACGAGAAAAATAACGGCCTTATCTATATAACTAGAGGCTCTCAAGAGCCCGTGTCGCTCACTTTGGTCTACGTGCATATTAAACAAAGGACACAGATGGATTCATGACAAAATTGTGTTTTGGTGATGGTGATATGTTCGTAGATATTGGCCCACCCCTGTGACGCCATATTACTTTACTGACCACTCTTGCTGTTAACAATATATCTATCTATAATGAAAATTGTTAAAAATTGACTATAAGGGCAATAACTCCTTAAGGGGTCAATTGACCATTTTGCTCATCATGACTTATTAGTAAATCATACTTTCTTGTACATTATTGTTCTTTACAGTTCATCTCTATCTATAATAATATTGGAGATGATAACCAAAAACAGCAAAATTTCCTTAAAATTACCAGTTCAGGGGCATCAACCCAACAACCAGTTGTTCGGTTCATCAGAAAATTTCAGGGCAGATAGATCTTGACTTTTTAAACAATTTTACCGTTTGTCAGATTTCCACTTAATGCTCTGGTTTCAGAGTTATAAGCCAAAATCTACATTTTGCCCCTATGTTCTAATTTTAGCCATGGCGGCCATCTTGTTCGGCTGACCGGGTCACCGGACTCATTTTTTTAACTAGATACCCCAACAATGATGTGGCCAAGTTTGGTTAAATTTGGTCCATCAGTTTCAGAGGAGAAGATTTTTGTAAAAGTTAACAGACGACGACGGACGACGGACGCAAAGTGACGAGAAAAGCTCACTTGGCCCTTGCCAGGTGAGCTAAAAAAAATGAACTAAAAACAATTATGTAATACATAATCAAACGACAACCACTGAATTACAGGCTCCTGACTTGGGAGAGACAGGCACATACATAAATAATGTGGCGGAGTTAAACATGTTAAACCTACTTATCGAATTGCATTGCTTTTAACGGAGACGATGGTTACGTATCCGTCTTCTAGAGTTATTATGTATATTATATAATTCTAAATTATACTAGGACGGACATGTATGCGCCTTTATGCAAAGGATTTTCTTTCGTTTTACCTTCAGTAGCAGACATTTACAATGATCATATACAATATTCCTTCAGTTTGAAAGACTTAAGGTAGCACAATACAAAGATTTTTTCACTCCGAACTCAGACAACTTTTAACTGATGTAATTCATTTCATCCTTCTTTATATTTTATAAATGAGGTACCAAAAGAAAGAAGAAAGATTAATCTTTTAACTGTGATAATTTTATTATGACATAATTATTATGTAATTAGTTGCTATATAATGATGTCCACACTTGAATGAATTTAACGTCTTTTTTATTCATAGCATCCCAAAATATTTTATAGACTCTTGTACAACACAGCTTGACCTCCAAAATCGTGTCTCAGATTTCCAAAAACATCAATAGAACAAATTTTATACCCAATTGAATTTACTGGGCTCTTATGAATTGATGTTGCAAACTTCATTGAAGATTTATGAGAGAATGAAATACAATAGGAAAAATCTGAGACACAGTTTTGGAGGTCAAACTGTGTTGTGCAAGAATCTATAAATTATTTTGGAATGCTATGAATAACAAAGAAGCTAAATTCATTCAAGTATGGACATCATTATATGGCAACTAATTACATAACAATTAATTATGTAATAATTATGTCATAATGAAATTATCACAATTTAAAAGATTAATCCTTCTTCTTTCTTTTGGTACCTCATTTATAAAATTTAAAGAAAGTTGAGTGGAATTACATCAGTTTAAAGATGTCTGATTGGGGATGAAAAAATCTTTGTATTGTGCTACCTTAAACGTGAATTCAATTAATATTTATCTGTTAAACCTAGCAATTTTTTTCTTTTTAATTTATCACCATAATGATGACAGCGATTATCACTGTATTGTGGCCACACAATCAGAGTAAGTTTATGATTTAAAGTGATTGTCCCATTATGGAATCAGTCATTGCTAAATCTTAAAATAAATACATTCTCAAACATTATTACTACTTGACTTATTTCTATCGTCTGAAGCATTTTCTGTGTTTGATTTCGTCAATAACCACATAAAAACAAATAACTTAATCCCAAAGAAACGAGAACTTAGAAATTGAAAGGAGGGAGACTCAGGTTACAGTGTATTTAATACATTTATGTTTATGTTTGTATGCAAAACTCCGCTTTATAATACAATATTTCGAAAGTTTGTAAATTGATTTATATGTTATAGTGAATAACTGTAAATTTTATAAATCACTATGGTTACTTCCTAATACATTTTCTGGTGGTTTGGAAAAAAAGTATGTTATATTACAGAAATAGCGAACTCCTATGTAAATCTAAAACGGGTTTAATTGCACAGAACGAAAGGAAACTAGGTGTATATTAAATCAAAATTTACCAGGTTATCGATGTGGTTTTTATTACTTTTCATTTTGTATAAGAAAAATGCATAATATTAATGAATGAGAAGAAGGGATATAAATAGTATATTTTTTAAACATTTATTTTAAACCTCCCCGTTTTGAATTAACAATTGATTTACGGTATTTATTTTTTTCTCTTTTTAATTTTTTTTCTAAGGAATACGCGTTTATTTATGTGATATAAATATTTTTCTTTATTACAATCTTCCTATTTTTACTTTTGATAGTTGGATAGGTGAATCTTAGTTGTTGTCTTACGTGGATCAAACCTGAACGCAGATCATATCTACATCTGTTTCTTGATTAAAACAACCTCCATGTAACAATGAAATATGAATTAAAAAGTAAAACTGCTCCAAAATAAGTTGATGCGTTTTCAGAAAACAACGTACCCTCCTTTGAAATGTATATCCATCATGTTTCTTTGTAAATCTTTCAACAAACTGCACGGAATTGGTTGTGTTTATTACAACTTGACCTGTAAACTCGCCATCAAACACTGGAGCACTGTAATACATTTTTAAACAACATAACATGAAAGGTATTAAATAAACGTGCATGATATATCCTGTGCTAGTTAAGTATAGTGATTTAAATGATCGTTATTGAAGTTTATGATATATATTTTTTATGTATGACTGCGTTTCTTAATATTTGTTAACAAAAAGGAAATACCCAAACAGTGATTTTAAGGACATTGTTCCAATGATAATTTGTCATGCGTATAGATATGAATGAAATGATATACGTCAATGAGATAGTAATCAAAATAAAACAAAAACAAAATAGAAAAAAAGTTTCATATTTATAGGAAAAAGCAAAACTAAAAGAATTATATAAAAACAATTCAAAATCAAGGTATTTAATTAGAATAAATCTAATGTAGACATCACAAAGTTTCTGATATTTCATTTTCACAATGTAGACTATATTAACAAGTTTGCGAAAAAGGAAGATTGATCGTTTCTGATTGGTTATTTTCCTATGGTTTTTGGGGACGGTAATGTTCTTGAGGCCTGCTTATCTCACAGTATGTAATCCCATTGATACTTTGTATAAACGTTTTCTTAAATTTTGTCTATCTAATACATTTGTATTTTAGTAAAAATATTTTTTTTTATTTGTACTTACAATATTGTCTTTTTACAACATCACTTTGCCATATGTGAACAGTGCTGAGAACTCAGTATCTACATCGTCATGATATTGTTCGTTTATATGTTGACAAAAGGGCATGCGTTTCTCAGAAGTCTATAAAGTCTATAAACTAAATCTGTTGGATTCGTTCTGATTGATGCTTTTATTGGAGATCATGATTTATCTAATAAATGTAATTGCATATGAACTAGCTTTCATTTTATGGAGAAGTTGTTTATCGAGCCCACAAATTTAATACAAACCGGGTAAACTGATCGATCCTACAGATAAATTATTCTTAAATTATAGTGTGTGTCTTGTTGTTTTGTTTTGTAAATTGTTTGTTTTAAATGAGGCTGTTAGCTTTCTATGTGATTGTTTTCACATGCTGAGGTCTTTTATTGCCTACTATCTGGGATTGGTTTTTTTTCTTATTTTTGACAGGGTGGCCAAGTGGTCTAAGTATCTCTACTACTATATTCACCCGGGAATCCGGCTTCATGCAGCAATAAAACTGACGGCTAAAAATTAGCCCAACAGTGGCGCTTCAACGTGGCGTTTAACCACCAACAAATAATTAATCTATTATTTTGTACCGCATAACGGTTGCCTATGATTGCTTTTAACCACTTAATTTGAACTCTAGTTGATAGTTGTCTCATTGCCAATTAGACCACATCTCCTTCTTTTATAATGATCCGTTATGTTCTTTAGATTTGTGTCATCTATCAATAAAACTTTTTAACTTTTTCTTTAGACACTTAACAAGTTTTTCCATCCAATAAATATGACCTTCATGATATAGCACTATAGTGCTGAAAGTGGCGTTAACAACAATCAATCAATCAACAAAAATAATAAAGCTTTTTTCAATTGATATTGATATATTCAATATTCCTGTTCTGTATTGAGCTGAAATTTTACAAAAGGATGTTATTTGCGTAACTGAACAAAACTGTACTCATACATTGACGAACAATTAGGGTCATACACAAATAACACTCTTCTGCATCTTCTTGACCAGTTGACGTAATGGAATAAAATATGTATATTTGGTGTTGATGGACCAGTATATTCAGCTTGTCCCAAAAATGTGGGTAGTACATCCGGTGAGTTTAAAGGTCATGAGCTGTACTTGACCGGGTATCTGGTCTATCTTTTCAAATTGATATGCTGTTCAATAACAAATATGTTATCAATATATGCATGTATGACTCTGTTACGTTGAGCCGTTTATTTTCATTTCTAACGAACTAGTATTGTTCTTATATATCTGTCAACTTCATCACGCTTCTTGTTCTTAAATTTCAAGTTTCTGTTCTTAAACGCTCATGTCAATGCATGCATGATACTTCTTACGGATTTGTTATTCGTTATAACGTGATTTCAGGTACATTTGTATTTACTCTGATTACACAGAGATACGGATGTATTTAGGTATTTTTTTGCCAAAAAAAGTATATCGTATAGGGCATATAACTTCTCTTAGGTCGATAAAATCTCGTACTGGGCGCTGGTAAATAAAATTGAGAAACGGGTAATGTGTCAAAGAGACAACAACCAGACCACAGCACATAAAACAGCCGAAGGCCACCGATGGGTCTTCAACACTGCAAGAAAAGTCCGTACCAGGTGGCAGCTTAATCTACTCCAAACAAAAATGATTACTTCTTCAGTAGAAATTAACGTCACACTAAACTCCAAAATATAAGAATGAACTATAATGAAAAAAAACTATACAAGACTAACAAAGGACAGAGGCTCCTGAATTGGAAAGGCAGGAAAAGGCAGCAGAGTTAAACATGTTTTGTGAGTTCTCAATTCCTTCTTAATACATGTATCTCTAGTCAATGTCAAATAAACAAACGCAACGCAGTATATACTCACAGTAAAACCCAGTTCAAAAGCAGTCCGAGGCCGATATCAGAATAGATTACAAAATAATCTAAGCATAATAACAATGACAACATAAATTAACAAAGGAATACAAGCACGTACTGACATGCTAGCTCTAGACTTCAATTAAACTGATTAAAATGTTATGTCTTCATCATACATGTCAGAATAAGGCTATAATTGTATAAAAACCTGCAAATATTGACAAGGCATTATTTCCTAACTGGCTATTTATGCAACATGTTTATACGGTCATGGTCCGCAATTAAGAAAATATCGTGTATGTCACGGGTCGCACGTTTCACGTTGTCTTCGATACCAGAAATGTCATCTTGTGGCATGTTATTTTACATAGTATGTGATGTACGCATAAGTGGAACAAAGTCGAAAACAAACGATCTCGTTCCTTTGTGAAGTTTTTTTTTTATTCAACTCTTGCTTTGTTTTTGATTAATTGCTTTTTAAAGATTCATGAGATTTGAAAACCGGTAATAATAAAAAAAAAACCAATACAAATACTTGCCTCTTACTTTGATAAAATGTAATGATATCGACAAAAGAGGGACGAAAGATACCAAAGGAACAGTCAAACTCATAAAACTAAAACAAACTGATAACGCCATGGCTAAAAATGAAAAAGACAAACAGTCAAACAATAGTACACATGACACAACATAGAAAACTAAAGAATTAACAACACGAACACCACAAAAAAACTAGGGGTGATGTAGAATATAGGGGCTTTGCTCATTGTATACCGTGCGATGATCTATAGTTGTTAATGTCAGTGTCATTTGGTCTCTCGTGAAGAGTTTTCTTATTGACAATCATACAACATCTTATTTTTTATAACTGTGCGACTAATTAGTCACTGGTTGGAGTGCTTCAATTCCTCATTGTTCTTTAAAATATGATTTTTTAAGACGTTTTTATTTATTATGTTTTTTTGAATTTACAAAAAATGTCGCAAACTCCTGTATATTTACGTGAAGATTTTTTTTAAATAATACACAATTGTAGGTTGTTATATTAAATGATTTCTTATTATATTCATATGTTTAAGTTGTTTGGTCATATATATTATTAAACCATTTCAAATAAAAAAATGATGTTGTCTTAATTTCTTTTTGGTCAAATTATATTTATTACTCCATGGTGACAACCAAACTTCCTTGTTCAATATTTGCGTACATTTGTTAGTGTTAATTATTTATTTGAATGTAGTTGTTAATTGTACTCTCCCGTTATGACTCCCAGTTTAAATCCCACTTCCTGGTTCAGATTTCAATTGCACTTTAAATAAACATAGCCTGGGTTTTTTTAATTGCATTATATTAAACATAGTCAGGGTTGTAAACATTAATAAGGAGCGTTATGTTACTCCGAAATTTAAATCATATGTCAAAGTAAACTATTACAGGGCCATGGTTAACCAGTTCATGGCAAAAATTGTAACTATATTCTACGTTGGTGAAATTGAACATGCAAGGAGTATGACTTGGCGATACATAGCTGCTAACAAAGTTTGAAATAGTTGCATTGCATAAAGCGTTTACTGTAAATATATGTTTTATTTTGTTCCGAGGTTCTTTTTTTCACAGAACATAATCTATACATTAGGCAATACAGTACCGTTTTGTGGTTCATAAATGTATCTCGTTTATCGTTTATTTCTTGTTAAGATTATACCGTTGGTTTTCCTGGTTGAATGGTTTTACAATGGTCATTTTTGGTACCCTTCATGGCGTGCTTTTCGATGTGCGCAAAGGCTCTGTACTTTCACCTATAGTAGTTTAATTTTACAAATTGTGAAGGAGAGTTGTCTTATTGACACTCCTACCACATATATTTATATTATATTGGTACTTCTTTGGTCACATAACGATACTTTGTTTTTATATTTTAAAGTGTTAAAGTTTAAAAGCCCCAAACAAATGTTAAGCACCAAAAGTGATATAGCCTTTATTAAGAGAATACGGTCTGCTGGTTATGAATTAACCTAAAAGAAAATGAATCGTTTTATCGTTTCTTCTTCTGTGTTTTGTTCTTTGGATCTTTCTAATTTGAGTAATTTTGTCCTGCTTTCATATCCAAAAATCACATTACAAATTTGTCCAATGACTGAGTCTTTCTTTAATTGTTTTTTGTTTGTTTGTAAGCATTTGATGCTGTCGAATTACATTGTTTGTTCACATGTCATGTCAATTTGTCATCTAATGTTTATGAATTTTTTTTATAGAGGTTAATTGAAAAATACTCACAGGAAATTCTAAACGGACAGTCCTATATCAAATGACAAAATCAAAAGCTCCAACACATCAAACAAAATGAAAACAACTGTCACAAATCTGAGTTGTACAGGCATTTTTGTATGTAGAAACTGGTGAATTCAACCTGGTTTTATAACTAGCTGGTATGTCAATTTCATAACCTTTTATTATATTGACAACGATGTGAGGACAACACAAACAAACTTAATAGGTAAACATTTGAAAAAGGGGGTAAAGCAGTCAATAAAAACAACCAAATGTGTATCAAACAAACACAAAAACAACGCACAGTAATAAAAATGAAAGACAAGAATACAAAACTGGGGGTGATCTCAGGTGCTCCGGAGCGGTAAGCAGATCTTGCTCCACATGTGCACCCGATGTGTTGCTCATGTTAGTACAAACTCAGAAGATGGTCTGAATCGGTAGGTCACATTCGTGTAAAGGGAAGGGGATTGTAGTTGCGACAAAACGAACATATCCTATATCATTGGTGAAACTTTTTTTTTTATAACGGTCAATCTCCTCGTGATGGCGTCCGTACTTTTCAGCTTCACTCTTTGGAACTCTTGAATAAGATTAAATTAAATAAGATCAAAAGATACCAATCTATGCTGTAACAATTTAATTTGAAAATATCATGAAAAACAAAACAAATGTATGGACGGAGTGGTGTATATGTTAACATAGTTAAGAGTATTACTCATTTTAATTTAAATTACATATATATAATTTCTTACTAGAGTCGTCTCAATCGTTTTATGCAAAAGGATAAACACAACTAATACAATGCTGCCTCATTATAGATATTACGGGGAGAAATCCTCTTTCATAATGTTTATGCATTTAAACCATTGAAATTAAAAAATAAAAATAACTTATTCTCTAATTGATATCAAACTTATTAATACTATAGATTTTTAAAGTTGCTTTAACGGTTAACTCTTGTCAAACAACATAACTTAAGATAATATTTATAGGTTTACATTACTTGTGAAATATGCAATGCAATTTCTTAAATCTCAACACTATCATAAATGAACGAAGTTTATGATACACAATCAAATACATATATGTCATTTATCAAACATGTGCAATATCAATCAGCGTCAGCGACTCTAAACAAGTACATTTAAGATAAACACTTGATTCAACATATTCAAGTATGGTATGCTGAATAACTAGTCAATAAAACACATACTAGATAAATCTACAGTTAGTATTTGCTTTTAAAAAAATGCCAATTTTAGATTTAAACATAGACAACAAACATATGTTGTGTAAAAAATATTAAAAGGAAATGCATAAAATGTGAAACGCTTAATGTTTTACATGTTTGGATGCGTTAAAAGAAATATGTATTTGATAATTTTTATCGGTTGGAATCATTAACACCTATATATTGTTTTTCTCGTTAAAAATTGCAATGAAAACAAAAATCACATAATCTTATTAACACATTATATATTTGTCATGAATAATATCATCAAGCGTTAATTGTAAAAAACTTGAAATATCATTTTTTTCTCGTTGACATAACTTAAGTCGATTAATTGGTTTTGGGCGATGATGCTGGTATTGCAATGACACATTCAAAATCAAACATTAGGCTTTGTTGTTGCAATTTTAGCAGTTGGGGAAACCCTGGAGGGAAAATTGGCGTAACGTACTACGGCAATTATAACACAAGCACATACAATCAAACCACCTAAGACTGCTGCTATAATTGGTCCATGATTACTTCCATCTGTGTTATTATCTGAAAAGTATGTCGAATATATCAATTTTGTATCATGTTTATCAGTCAATAACCAAGACAATCAATAACAGGTAAAATATGCTGCCTATCAACTACAATAATGGCGGTGTCTCTGTGATTTGTTTTAATATTTGTCGTAAACCACGTTAAAGATCTTGTAGTTTTTAGCGTTTCAACGTGTCCTTTTTTCTCCGTTATCATAGTGACTTTTTTAAAAAGTTCGAAAGATGGCTGGAGAAAAAAAATTAAGATTTACATTTTTTCGAAGCTGTAATATATTTTGTATTGGGTCATGATAAACTATCGGGTTTTTTGTTTACTTTAAAACATTTTTTTATCCATTCATTGTTGTCCTAAATTTGTAAAGAACATGACTGTATACTATCAATTTTCCATTAATTAAAACTATTGGAAAAATTATCATTGTCAAAACTAGAAGCCAAAACTTCAAAAGGGACATGCAAACTGAAATTTCGAAAACAAAACTGACAATACCACGACATAAAATATAAACAAGAGTATATAAATACCACACAAAAAAGGTAAAGACTTAGCTACACGAACACCCTTAAACCACGTTATGTAAGATTTAGTTTCAACATATGTATTTATAGTGGATTGGGAAACAAGTTTTGCAACTTATTTAAATCCCTTTCCATTTTGCGGATGCGAGTGCTGCCTTGTAGTGGCATTGGCCTGCTCTTTTTCGAAATCTACAACAGTGTCTTTAATGTGCAAGAGAAATGGCTCTCTCTAAACACGGGTCAGCCATTTATCATCCCCTTCCGACGGACTATCATCGATTTCTCAAGACCATACTCGCAAATGGTGTCAAGGGTCAGATGCTCCTGAAGGGTAAGTAGAACTGGTTCCATATGGAGAACCGGTTGTGTTGCTCGTATAATTACAAATCCGGTGATAGGTCTAACTCGAGTAAAAGAAGAATGGTGTGGTTCCGACGATTTGAACATATCCGTTTTCATCAGCGAAATCGATTTACTATGACAATCAACCAACTCGAGGCAGCGTCCGTAAATAAAGGAAACGGTAGTATACCGATGTTCAAAAGTCATAAATCGATTGAGATAATACCAATTCGAGTAACAAACTAAAACTGTAACATTTTTAAAGGGATGGTTTTAATCAAATTTGATGAATAAGAATTACAGTGTATGAGTCCTATATGAATGAAGTGTCAATACACAACGTAAAAGAGGTAGAAGTGGAATGAAACGCAAGACAATAGATACATTACAATTTAACGCAGTTACATGTAATATGTTGTGATAATGCGAATTGTAAACATACCTTTTTTATCTTGTTTTTGATAAATTAAATGTAATAGTAAATAAGCAACATGTGAAACGCGTAATCCCGTTTGAAATATACCTTCAAAGTCATAAACCCATTTTGGAGTCATAACGCATGCGCTTCCCTTTCAGCATGTTCAAGTGTGTCTTGCTATGCATGAACCTGTGCAAATATAAACTAGAGCCACAACTTTCATTCTAACAAGTGTTCAATATTTGTAAACTCGAAAAGTATCTTTGCCAGGTTTTAAGCCTTAACTGTATTTATAGCATTTGTTAAGTAAATTGTGTCTATTTTAATACATCAAGATAAGAATATACTTTACCATCTATAGATGTCACTGTTGAGTCACAGTTTGTGCCTGAGAAATCATCAGTGCATTGGCAGCTGTAAGAGTACTGGTTGTTACTACATGTACCGTTATTCTGACATGGTGACAATACGCAAAAGTCTGTATCTGTAAAGCCAAGAACCCATTTTAATAGATGTAATCATAAAAGCCACATGCTTTTGGCAGTTATTGATTTTTGGTGTAGTTCATAACGACACATCAAATTATCAACAATAAACTCTTTGTTTAAATGCAAATATTCTCTATACGTCAACTAATTTTTGAATAAGCTCATGGAAATACCGTTAACCCACTCTGCACATATATTTAGTGACTGCGTAAACTGAATATGTTTTTTGCAGACGTGCAACATTGTATAAGGTAAAAAGTAAAATCAGATAAATACTGAACCCGAGGAAAATTCAATCGGAAAGTCCCTAAAACATGGAAAAATCGAATGACGCCACACGTTAAAAAAAACGAATAGACAACAACTGTCATTAACCTGACTTGGTATTCTAAACTAAATAATATATAACATGCACAAACATGTCCTCTTATTGGGTAATCTTAAATTTTCTGACTATTTCGATCGGATGTCTGTTTCGTATAATCACTTACCGCCTAAAATTGGTTGATTGGTTGCTTGGTTGGTAGATTGGTTACTTCTCGTCTAGTGGCAAATATTGAATGCATGTTCAGGACCAGATCAAATTAGCAACAAATACAATAATAAGGTCATTTAAAAGAGACCGTTCGGAATGATGTTCGGCTAAATTAAGACTGCAACTAGAAAATGAGGGTAAATGGGATATAAACAGAACGTGTCTTGCGACAGGCATCAAACGGCACTCTTAAAGAGTTGGTGGAAAGGTTCTAAATGTGCACAGAGCGTGAAACTCTCTCTCCACGAGTGAATCGGATTACACATCCACGTTCTCATCGGACGTGGAAATCTCACAAAGCAAATAAGACGCCACGCTTTGATATACTTTTTAAATTTTCTTTTGAATGAAAGCTTGCGATGGTACATGTGTTTTCCTAATTATCAGTAAAATTATAACTAAATGATATGTTATATTATGTCTTATGCATGTGTATCATTTACTAATTTCAAATGGAGATAATGTTCTTTTTATAAACACACTTAATTTACAAATGATTACATTATTTCGAAAATATAACACCAAAAGAAGAGCCAAGAAGAAAGATTTGGTATCAATCAGATAATTTAGCTCCCGTTATAAGTACATGATGAGGATGAACGATTTATTTATTGTCTTGGTAAACGTGTTTCCTTGTTCAATAATAAGGATATTCAAAATAAATTTTTAACACAGAACATAACAAAAAGTTAACGTGTAATTATATTAGTTTATCGCTATTTTACGATATTTTCCTTTCATCTTACTGACTGAGAGTTTTCTTCCTCAGCATAGTAGAGTAATATGAAATATTATCGCTAGTAACTAAGGCTGCACGTGCACGTTGTCAATAAAATAAACAACGACGTCATTGGTATAACACGGATAAACAGATTATCATTGGTCATCTCAACTCGATTCCCTTTCTCACTTATCCGTACCGACTCAAGCGAGAATACCGATCTCGTTGAGATGATCAACGATAATTTATAATTACCATACTGCACTAGTACAAATGAACTTTACGTTTGTGACGTCATAAGTGACACAGTTATATTAAAAACAGGTCTATATGCTGTTAATGCAATATACTCTTACATGCCACTACAAGAATATTGATTTCCAGATTATATATGGAAATAGAAAGCTTTAAATACTCAGGCAAAACATTACATTACACTTTTTAAAGAGAAGGTGTTATATTGTGATCTATTTTATAAATTTTGCACGCTTTGTATATTTTGTAGAAATTTTAGAAAAATGTCGGTACGTTTCACACAGCATGCGCAGCAGCAACAAAGGGATATTGATTACATATAATTGATCTGATAAGAGAATGAACTAGATGATGGTTTTGGGTAGTAACACTGAAACTCATTCGGTAACACTTTTTTTTATATCAAATCATCTATCATTTCAGAATGTGGAAATTGTTCCGTAACGCAACAAGTATTTAGTTCTTTCCCTGGTCGCACGTAGTTGCCTTTAATAAATTAATCATTGTTCATTGTAACATGATATTAAAATATATGTATTTTTGTTATTTTACTTTTTTTTTTAAATATTTCTATATATACAGAATTTAATGTTCACTAAGTCGTAAATTCTACAACCGAAAATGACCATAAAAATTTATAAAACTCGTGTTTTGCTTCTTATAGATAACAGTCTAACGACAAGAAATAATAATATATCCCCATGTGTCAAGTTATTTTCCAGTGTTAATGTTACAAGACAGAAAACAGCGTACGTCTTCATTAGTTCAGAATTGTCATACTTATATATAATACATTAATAGTTACCTGGAACTGGATTTGTTGTCGTTCCATATAATGAAAGAGACCAAGAAGTTACAGTGACTGAAAATAGATATAAATCTAATATCCATAACATAGTAAAGGCGTTTGTAAACTTTCACTCAAACACATGATGGATTTTCGTAATTCAGTTTTTGAAATTCACGGTTTCGTGTTCTTTATTTTCGTTATTGGTTTTGGTTATCTTACTGTATTTGGTTCGATAGTCAAATGTGATTTTTTTTCCTTTCTGTGTAGCAATATTGCAGCAGCGCCTGCTTACGGAGTATATATCTCCCAATTGATACGATATTCCCGGGCTTGAATTTCCTATCATTATTTTCTTGATGGAAAGTTGTTACTCACAAAGAAGCTCTTGAGCCAAGACTTCCAAATGCTGAATTGAAACCATCCCTTTGTAAATTTTACGGACGCCATCACTAGTTGTTTGATCGATTTGAAATATCCGTTTCACTGTTGATATCGGATATGTTCCTTATGTTGTAACTACAATTCCGTCCCCTTTTCACGAATCACGAATCTGACCTACTGATTGTGGATTATTACCGGGTTTGTACTAACATACGCAACACAACAAGTGCCACATGCAGAGCAGGATCTGCTCACCCTTCTAGAGCACATGAGATCACCCTCAGTTTCGGTGGGGTTTGTGTTGCTTAGTTTTTAGTTCTTTGTGTGTGTTTTGTGTGCTATAGTTTTCTGTTTGTCTTTTACTTTTTTAGCCTTTGCATTGTCAGTTTATTTACGATTGATGAGTGTGCATGTTCCCTTGAGTATCTTTTGCCCCTCATTCACGTATTACTGTCGTAAATCATAATGAACATTTGGTTGGCTCAATTTACGTGCCTAAGTAATTATATGAGTGAACAGTTTCAAAACCCCATATGTGAATACATGTTGATGATCACAACCCAACTATCTTGCGACAAATGAAAAACATCGTCAATCCACAAAACCTGTCTCCGACCCAGCTTATTCTAAACAAAATTCGGTGTATCAGTTCATTCAAGTTAGAACTATTGTGTTACGAGAATATGACATTTTCACAAATTTTAAATAAAAAGTATAATACATGCGAGATAAAAAAAATATGGCTGAAAGGTACTTTTTGTACTTTTTATACACTGAAATTACTAGAATGTGTTAAATAGAACGTGTTAGCTGGTGGGCGGGCCTACTGTAGGACAATCAGGTATATCTGTGTAGCTTCGAATTCTGGCTAATTATATGTCATTTTTTTTTTCATTTACTACACCGATGCCGAGTGTCATATTTTTATAGTTAAAATCATGTAATAATACCAAAATCATAGTGTTTATTTTGACTTTAAAAACTTCAAGGTACTTATTGTTAAAAAAAAAGTATGATGAGATATTAATTAAAACTATTGTTAACATATTCGTTTATCTTACTTGCAGATAAACCTTGGTATGATTTATTTGTCACGCCTGCAGATAAACCTTGGTATGATTTATTTGTTTGCCTGCAGATAAACCTTGGTATGATTTGGTTATCTTGCCTGCAGAAACTCTTTGGTATGATTTAGATGCTTAGTCCGTTTCTGTGTGTGTTACATTTTAATGTTGTGTCGTTGTTCTCCTCTTATATTTAATGCGTTTCCCTCAGTTTTAGTTTGTTACCCCGATTTTGTTTGTTCATAGATTTACGAGTTTTGAACAGCGGTATACTACTGTTGCCTTTATTTATTTATCTTACCTGCAGATAAACCTTGGTATTATTTAGTGATATTACCTGCATATAAACCTTGCTATGATTTACTTATCTTACCTGCATATAAACCTTGCTATGATTTACTTATCTTACCTGCATATAAACCTTGCTATGATTTACTTATCTTACCTGCATATAAACCTTGCTATGATTTACTTATCTTACCTGCATATAAACCTTGCTATGATTTACTTATCTTACCTGCAGATAAACCTTGGTATGATTTGAATTTCAATGTCCATTCACCGATTGGGTTTTCTCCCCAGAAATGAACTGACATAAATGTCCAACTTAACGACCCCGCGGATGAATAGTATACAGCATCAGAGTATCTGTAATGTAATAAATGACTCTCTGTTCCGTCTGGTGAAACCAGATAAAATTCAGTCACACCTCTTTTTTCGGAGTATGAAAAGTTTATATTAACTGTCACGTGTTCAAGATATGAAATAGCAGAGCAGTCAGAATTCTGAATAGCTCTACTGTCTGATGAATGTAATGAACCAGACGTAGTTCTGAAAAAAAAGAAGAAAATGAAGATGTTATATCATATATCAATTCTTATTCATGTTTACTATCTCATAACCTCGTTCGACCGCAATAATTGTGTGTATGGATTTATATGTGTGCTATTAAATTACAATTATCATGATGTGATTTAACGGTTTGCAACACAAATTGCATGTGTATCAGAACGGACACATCAGCCTTGTTTAATACTTCATTGTTTTCACGTTATTTCTAACAAGTTTAAAAGGCTTGCTCTCATTCATAAATGCCTTAAGCTTACTGGAGCATCTTTTCTCAATTATGTCGCATCTACTGACAAAGGGTGAGCAGGCTTAGAAAACATGAAAGTGAAGGCATTGTTACAGTAGTAATGATTATGACGTCTATTTGTATAAGAGTCGGTTTAAAGTTCGAAGGTTATACAAAGGTTAATTTCAATGATCCCTGAAACATGTGTGATAAATCTGCAGACGTCAGTAAATCTTTATCACAGAAACCCAAAGGAAAGATACAGGTGAACATGGTAACTTGGATTTAAGGTTTCTAAACACTGTGTCAAGTTATAAACTGGTGAAGTGGATTCGTCCATAGGTTCATTGAGAAATAATATTTATCGAACGGGAATGTAGTTCTTGCAAATAAAACAACACAAAAGATCCCTACCTTTTCGAATGTTAACATTTACATACATATATACAATATTTATTTATTTCCAGCTCCTGTGAGCAAATTTAGAGACCTTTGGGTCTATGTCATTAGATGTTAACAGTTTGGTTATTCATTTCGATTGTAGGATAGTATTTTAGAAAACATAGTGACTAGCTGACGTTAGGCTTTTGTAAAGAAATAATCGATTGTTGAAAATTTACATTGGATTTAAACAAAGAACAGACCTATCTTACCTGGATACAGTGAACGTTGACGTGGTGCAAATTTGTTGTACAGGAACGGTGGTAGTCCAGCTGATAGCTCGAGTCACCATAGAATGTGCGTCCATAAAACCAAACCCAAGTACTTGACTAACTATAGTGAAAACAAAACTTTAACATTTACATTTATATACTTCAACTGCATAAATTAAACTTGTATATATCATTTACTCGATTATATTAACTTTCCATTCAGCTTTTCTAAACATGGGATTGATCCCAATTGCTGCATAAAGATAATCAGATCCTGCACTACATGTTATTTTCTAAATTTGATGTGGTAGTGAAATGATAATCTCATAGGGTAACAATCAGCAATGAAATGGAGTACTTCAACTCAGGCTAATTAGGAAAAATTGTTCTGAAATGAGGATGTTATGTTGGTTTTTATCCTTTCTGAGTAAATTACATTACTTTTGTTTTCTGAGTAAGTAAGTTGCATTTGTTTTGCTTCTAGAGATAATAAAATACTGAACTACCTTTATCCACAGAGTTCTCAATTTTAAGATTCATTTGCATGTCTGAAAATAGTATTAATTGTTTTTTTTCTCAAAAAGGCTGATACAAATGAGAACATACATTCTTTTCCAGCGCCATTTGTTTGCCAACTAGAATAAGTATCAGAAAATCCACTTTTAGTTGTTGTTAGGACTATTAAATGCTGTATATCTCGCCAAGTCAATTTCGGACTGAAAAGAAAATAAACTAATAATAACTTCACCGTTTGTTATATGTATACTTACCGATTGATATTTTAGTCTTAGATACATGATTTTATTTCTAGTTGATATTTGTTCTTAATCAGCTCCCAAAAACTTCAATGACTTCCAGACATGTGCAGTGTGTTTTTTGTGGGTTTTCGAGTCTGATAAGTTCTGTCTTTTTAACTGATTTTTTTATTTTGCTTATATGCTTTGTCTATAGAGTGCACGTGTCTACATGCTGTTTTCTTTCTTTTTTGTTTGAACAGTTTTTTTTTGTTTAATATCATTAAGTTGATAACAAAATATGTTTGTTTTGTTCGCACATTGTTCTAAATTTACAATTGAGATGTTTAGTTGACTATCAAATGAGGCTTTTGTACTTAAATAAGACCGTTGGTTTTGCTTATTTGAAATATCTATCTTTCCATAGGATAAACTAGTAGTTGTAGGTGTATCAAATGTTAACTATGACATATGAAATTGAGAATGGAAATGGGGAATGTGTCAAAAAGACAACAACCCGACCATAGAACAGACCACAGCAGAAGGTCACCAATAGGTCTTCAATGCAGAGAGGAATTCCCGCACCCGGGGGCGTCCTTCAGCTGGCCCCTAAACAAATATATATACTAGTTCAGTGATAATGAACGCCATACTAAACTCATTTAAATTAATAAGTTTCAAACTTTAGTTAGTTTGTATACCAGACATATAATAGTACATCTTCTTTGTACTGCATTTCATGTTTGATGTATGCACTATACCATCGCATCCGCTGATTTCGCTCCTTATAAATATACTTTCAAAGCATTTAAAATTTCTCATAAATTTAACATTAAATGAAGATAACACTACAAATTCTCGTTGTCTAAGGCGCTACGCTAAATCTTACTTCATCCAAAACGCTAGAAGGTAGGTTCTTTGACAGCCAGGAAAGAATAAAAAGTTATGTACATTACAAGATATATAGTTTAAAGGGACACAAAACGAAATTCCAAATATATCTAAGACAAATTAGTAGGAGCTACAAATATCTTTCTTAATTTAAAAAGGTAATATTAAAAACAAACACAGTTATGCAACAAAGCATACAATTACCACAGCACTATCTTCTCAACTGACATAGGAGACTATCAGTTGAGTCTTTGTGTTTTTGTTGTGTTTTTGTTGTGTTTTTGCTGTTGTTTTTTTTTTTTTTTTTTTTGCTTTTTAAATATTTGTTTTTTTATCAATATAAATAAGTGTTCACTAATCCGTTAATAACCTATTAAGACCCTTATTGCCAGATGACAATGGTGTGAATAGTTATCAAAGGTACCAGGATTATAATTTAGTACGCCAGACGCGCGTTTCGTCTTCATAAGACTCATCAGTGACGCTCATATCAAAATATTTATAAAGCCAAACAAGTTCCAAGTTGAAGAGCATTATGATCCAAAATGTCAAAAAGTGCCAAATACAGCTAAGGTAATATATGCCTGGGATAATAAAATTCTTAGTTTTTCGAAAAATTCAAAGTTTTGAACTACTGGGCTGGTGATACCCTCGGGGACGAAACGTCCACCAGCAATGGCATCGACCCAGTGGTGTAAATAGTTATCAAAGGTACCAGGATTATAATTTAGTATTTCAACCTTTAATAGTCCACCGGTATATAAAAGAGAAAAGAAAAGAAGAAACAACAATATTTTGCATTTTCATATTGCAATACTTACTTTGCTTGAAGCGCCAGGGCAATAATACCAGATGCTATTGGCGTTGAATACGACGTCCCTTGGACATTTTCACTGATACAACTAGAAGATGTGGTCGTTGTCGTCTGTAAATGATAGTATCAAATTAAATATTGGACTGGATAAAAAGTTATTTCTTAATATGAAAAATCAATTAACATTGAAAACATATGTGTGTCTCAAATAGAATGGCTATGAATTTTAATACAAGTTATGTAATAAATATCGGCTAAAGGGTGTTTTTTTTTGTTGGTTTTTTTAAACATATTTATTTATAGTGGATTGGGAAACAAGTTTTGCAACTTATATTAATCCATTTCCACTTTGCGGGTGCGAGTGCTGCCTTGTAGCGGCATTAGCTATAGCCTGCTCTTTTTCGAAATCTATACTACAAGGGTGTCTTTAACGTGCAATATATATGGCTCTCTCTTAACACGGGTAAGCCATTTATCGTCCCCTTCCGACGGACTATATCATCGTTTCCTGAAGACCATAATCGGAAATGGTGTCAATGGAGAGCCAAAAATTCAGTCCCTGAAGTTTTCATCCCAGACGGGAATCGAACCAGGAACCTTTGTGTTAGTAGTCCGATGCACTAACCACTACACCACGGCTCTCTGGCTAAAGGGTGCAGTTGGCTACAAAAGGCTTCAAAGTTTTTTATACTCTAAATGGTAAAATGGTTTTCAAGCAACCTTTGTATTTATATTATTGTCAGTTAAAGTGAGATAACATACCAAATACTGGTCCCTATTACTACCACCGTATGTTGCGGCCATGGCTGCAGCACACACCTCTGAATACCATGCATTTTCTCCTTGTTGTACACTTGTAATGGCTATAGTATAGATACTGTTAGCATATCCGTCGGCATTACAGTTATCACTTGTCTCACCATTTCCTGCCGCCCAGGTAAATATCACACCTTTACCATCTCTTCCCTACAGAAATATCAGATGTTTTGTTATGTGTGCAAACAGTTTGAATATTCGCATGGAATTATCTAGATTAATTTTTTTAGGAAGCAAATTTTGGACAGCAATCTTATTTAGAAGTACAACACAAATTTATTGCTGAACAAATTAGTTTTAGCTCCATACTCGAAAGCAGAAGATAGGTATTATAATTAAACAAATTATAATTTTAAGCTAACATATAAATCCACTCAAAAGTATATAATTCAACAAAGTGCATAGTACATATTAAACATGAAACGTTTGATCTGGGTTGCAGATATATATTAACCTTTATAACTGTGCCGTAGTATATTGTTAGCTAAAACGAAACCTATTGCATTCGGGGATGTTTTTCTTTACATACTATAATATACGATATAATTTGACGGCTAAAGGTATAGTTAATGTTCGTGTTGCTCAGCCTTTAGTTTCTTATGCTGTGTTTTGTGTACTATTGTTTGCCTATTGGTCTTTTTTACTATTTTAGGTATGGCGTTGTCAGTTTGAATGTCCCTCTGGTGTGTGTCGCCTTTTTTTTTAGATATAAGTTAAGGGAATACACTTCATCTGTTAGTTTTGTGTCATTAATTTTTCATTAATAAATTCGAAAAAAAAATACGAACGCATGAACCCCCGCATTAAAGTAATTCCGTATCACACAAATGCTTAAAAAAACGCGGGAACTGACTTTAACGAACGCATTACTTGATGCAAGTCAATTCATTTACCCAGCACAAATTAGTTATAACATACGTTAGTAACGCCATTTTGAAGAGCAGTTTTCGTTATTGTTCCCGGCTCCTCAAACCCATAACCATCAGTTGGTCCCCAGCTATTGGAGTAAATATCGATGTTAGATAATTGCCATCCTAATGCTTCGGCTTCCTGTGAATCTGTTACTGTACCAGGCCCAAGTATTCGTATTCCTGAACGAGAACAAAATGAAAACAATACAGTAAATTAGTACAATTTTGTGTTTTCTAATGTCTGTCCTGTACAGAATGTAACTATGCTGCTGTTTTGGGATGGTAATTGGGATAAACTTTAATTGTAAAGTTTTAGATTACAAGGTATGATTGAAGATGCATTTGTACCAAGATGGTTTGATTAGGGACTTTCCGTTTTGAATTTTCCTCGGAAATTCAGTATATTTGGGAATGTAACAGGTTTAAGATAATTTGGCATGCAATGTTATTGTTTTTACAATCATCTTAATTTAAATTGCATTCTCTCAAAATTGTTTTAAATTTTGCTTATTAAAAGATATTTTTTCAGCGGAAATTGAATAATTTTGTTTTCTTTCTGTCAATAAATAAATACAGAACAATTGGTAAAACTAATTCCTGAGTTTGATTGTGTAATGTTTATTGGTCGCTAAGGTTACAGTTGAGTAGAATCTTAGTGTAGAAATGCATGGTTTACGCTAGAGAAAGAGTAACGAAGATTTAGACGTTTGGCGGGAAAATTAGTGGCCGGGTCGAAAGTTATAGGGGTGATCGTAAGGGAATCTCTATGCTCCGTGAGGATAACATTTAGAGAACACCCCTATCAAGTAAATAGTGGTATCGACCCCGGGTATATAAGAGAGTGAGAAACAGCACTCGGGGCTGTCGGTTGGCTGTCGATGAGCGTACGTTGGTTATATTAAGCGCTAGTAAGAGCCTTAATATTCAAAGGACACTTTGTACCGGGTACAAAGTAAAAGTACAAATTGAACGGATTGACAAGGCGGACTGTCCCACTCGTCTGGTAGTGACAGGTTGTCCCACTCGGAGGACAAGTTGTTCCAGCCCGCACTGTCTGGTAGTGACAGGTTGTCCCACTCGGAGGACAAGTTGTACCAGACCGCTCTGTCTTGTATTGACAGACTGTCCCATTCGGAGGACAAGCTGTACCAGCTATACTGTCTCTAAGTGACACATCGTCCTATCTTGAGGACAGGCTGGTTTATTGTATTATATTTGTATATATATAATTGTCCGTTGTTACTTTATTTCGACAAAGAGTCAGTGTGTATATTTTAGTTCAATGTGCATAATTTAGATAGTTGTAGTTTTTAACATTACCGTATTGTTTGTGGACAACTTGGATCCAAGTATTTACTGGAACGGATGTTTGAGATATAAACGCCTGGTTACACGTTACAATTGTATTGCACTGGGTATGAAATGTTTAAATATACTAAAGACTTCGTTGATTTTCTTTGTTTTTCACATGATACATTGTAGATTATACTTTCAGAAATTATCTATACAGTTACATATTACGCGTGTCTGGTTTGATTTTTGTAACATGTATACTGGCTTATAGGTCAAATTTGTTGATAATGCATGGAGCATGTGTAAACATCTTCTCATTCCTGGCTTGTGAAAGACTTG
Organism: Mytilus edulis; assembly: GCF_963676685.1. Lineage (NCBI taxonomy): Eukaryota > Metazoa > Mollusca > Bivalvia > Mytilida > Mytilidae > Mytilus > Mytilus edulis. Next base: position 151,689 of record NC_092346.1, on the reverse strand, counting down.
TATCAGCTTTTAATTGACAGTGCCGCCCAGGTATTTAATTCTTGTAATAAACTATCCCCTGCCCACCTCTAATTTATTTTTTAACTTGTATTATTTTAATTTTAGTTTCTTGTGTACAATTTGGAAATACGTATGGCGTTCATTATCACTGGACTAGTATATATTTGTTTAGGGAACAGCTGAAGGACGCCTCCGGGTGCGGGAATTTTTCGCTACATTGAAGACCTGTTGGTGACCCTCTGCTGTTGTTTTTTATTTGGTCGGGTTGTTGTCTCTTTGACACATTCCCCATTTCCATTCCCAATTTTATTAAACACCAAATAGTTGGTATCATGTAGGATATGAGATTTACCGAGATCATACAGTTATTTTACAGTGATGCCGATTGTTTTAGAATAAAGACGATATTTTTGCTGAAGCCGCATTCTAACTATTTCCTAATGAATTACCTACTAATGTTGCTTGATGTGCAACACCAACTGTGCAGTCGCCATTATTTATCTCTGCTGCCACAAGTCCTCCAACATTGGTACCATGACTAGAAAGCAAAATAATTCTAGATGCTGAATTTTATAGTCAGAATGACATACATGTATCCTATTACAGAGATCTGTAAGTAAGCAATAAAATTGAGATAGCAATTGGGAATGTATCAAAGCGACAACAACCCGACCATAGAGCAGACAACAGCGGAAGGCCACCAAGACTGCTTTTGATATCTTTACTTTAACTACAAGTATGTTGGTTGATGAAAAAAATGCCTCTCACAAATGAAATCAAAGTTTATTTGAATACGGCACATTCCGATTGATCTACAGCTAAAATTATTTGATGCGTTGGTGGTTCCTATTTTGACCTATTCCTCGGAAATATGGGGGTTTGAAAATAAAAATAATACTGAAAAGTTACATCTACAGTTTTGTAAGCGCAGTTTGGGTGTGCGATCATCTACGCCAAATTTTATGGTATATGGGGAACTTGGAAGATTTCCACTTGAACTGCAGATCAAGTTAAAAATGGTATGTTTTTGGCACAAGCTAGCAACAAATGATAAAAAACTATCGGGTAAACTTTATAAGTTACTTTGGTACATGCATGAGCATGAAGGTAGTAACTTTAAGTGGTTTAACTATGTAAAATCTGTGTTCAATGATTGTGGCTTTTGTGAACTATATAATTTTCCGGAGCAAGTTGATTATAATTATATTAAAATTAATGTAAGGCAGCGTCTCCAGGACCAGTTTATTCAAAAATGGTTCTCAGATATAAACAATTCGTCAAGGGGGGAGTTTTATCTACACTTTAAAGAAGAGTTTTGCTTGGAAACATATCTGTTAAAATTAAGACGGGGGCATAGAGTAAACATATGTAAATTAAGGGTATGTAATACAAAGTTTCCCATCGAAACAGGAAGATGGAGAAATGTACCACGAAATGATAGGATTTGTCCACTCTGTAAAGCTGGTCTTGGAGATGTATACCACTATATATGTAAATGTACCAACTGTGAAGTTAAGGATTTAAGGGGGAAGTTCATACCTCCCTATTATTTAAAATATCCAAATGAAAAAAAAGTACTTGGCATGCTTAAATATAGTAATAGTAATGTGCTGTCTAAGCTGTCAATTTTTATTCAAAAGGTAGAAAAGATGCTTGTTTAATTTAAAACTGTAATAAACACAAACTTATTTCTGAAGATGTATAATTTAAAAATGTATTCTGTTTGTATAATGAACTATGTTGTAATTAATATTGTGTATATAAATATGCTCCTGTTACGCAGTCTTCTGCGGCTGAGTTTTCTCTAATAATAAACTATAAATAAACTATATAAATAATAACATTACATACAATTGAGAATGGAGATGGGGAATGTGTCAAAGGGACAACAATCCAACCATAGAGCAGACAACATGTATATTTCATTATATAACGGTACCGTCGGAAGGCCAAAAAGAGTTTTAGAACTGACTCATCGTCATAGAAAATCGCAGAAGGTACAAGCGAAAATATAAAGAACTACTTGAATATATTCGTGATGACAAAAATGTGTTTAACTAATGTTAATTCAGAACTAGTAACCATGCGTTTCCTAAAGGGAAGATGGTAAAACATTGCCCACAATGATTGGACATGTCCGTCTTGTATTACCGGTGATATAGGCTACGAATTACATTATTTGTTTTGCTGTTCGCAATTGAAGAACGAACATTATTTCTACAAACTAATTTTCACATAGTCCAAAGATAATATACATTTGCTCTCAGTGTTGAATACTAGAACATGTAAAAAGCAATAATATTAAGAAAATGTGTTTATTTACAAAAGTGTATAATAAAAAGAAGTTATTCCTTTCATGAATAAATGTAAACGTATATGCATGATACATATTTCTTTCTAACAACTTTAACCTTTTATTATTCATGTTACTATTGTATTTGTATTTATATTGTATGTTTCTCGGTACACTTGTATATGTTTTTAGAGAATAAAGTATCAGAGAATAAAGTATCTATCTATCTATCTAGATTATAATACGTTATTTTGATTGGATAACAGCAATCTGTAAAAGTTATCCTTTGAGGACGCGGTGTGTCAGTGTAAGATCAACCCGATGGCCAGTCGTCTTGGTGTAGGGGTATGTGTAATGGGTTGGTATACTAAAGGTCTTGATTTCTCACCCAGCATAGACAATGGATTTTTTCTACATAAATTTTGATAGTGTGTCATTTTTCAATAAATAATTTTAACTTTTAATGTGGATTAGGCATTCCCGCCAAAATGTTTCAAAGCAAAGGGAAGCATGCAAAACAAAGAAACTAAAGCTCGGCTATTCTGTTAGGCTGCTCCGGCTTAGATCACCCCTGGTAGAACAAAGGAGCTGGGATGTAACTATCGTTGAAGACCCTTTGGTGACCTTCGGCTGTTGTCTGGTTTTTGGTTGCGTTGTTGTCTCCTTGACATATTCCCCATTTCCATTCTCAATTTTATTTGTTCACATCTTTATACTTTACTTCCGACTTTAGCATAATGGCAAGAAGGTCAGACGCAGACAAAGTTAATGACTGCATAAAAGGTAGTCTACCTAAAATAACACATTTCTATGAATTAATGTAGATAAGATTGAAACAACAGGGAAAACAGAATTTGAAAAAGGTATCCGTAATTATATTATTTAGATCTTTTTTAAATAAGGGCTTTACCTGTCCCATGCTGATGAAGGCGACGGATCATCGTCGTCGTCGTAGACATCTTTATCAATTGTTGTGTCCTACGAAATAAAACATGTTTATCCTGCAGTAGGAAATATCTATTTTCAAAGTTATATGAATCGAAATTCTAGTGATTATACAATGTTCTGCTCATGAAGTTTATGGACCAATGCATACATATTATGGAGGTAACTGTTTTGTATTTTAAGCTCCAACGGCATCAAATTGGTGATTTGATGGTCGCAAATTAAGTTTACTGGCGACGCGTTAGCGGAGCTAGTAAACAGGTATTTGCGACCATCAAATCGCCAATTTATGCCGTCGGAGCTTAAAATAAAATATTGTTATCTTCATTATAATGAAACTGATAGAAAAAAACTTAAAACATACATTTAAAATATGTCATATTTCGTGTGTACTTGCGCGTACGTTTTCATCGCATTAACTGTGAATTGATGTCATGAAAATTAGTGATGTTATCCAATCAAAATGAACATTAGAAACGATGTTGCATTAGAATTCCTAACCTTAGTTCTCTCTACACGTGTCTACATTTGTAACAATTTCTGCTAAGCCATAACGTAAATTCGACAAACTGGCGGCGATTAATTCGGTGAATGGTGGTCGAAAACAACGAAACTTAGTTTAGTATGCCATTGGAAATAAGGGAATAATTTGGAATAGAAAAAGCAAGTTTGCCTTGTCAAAAGGAGTGTGGTACTCTACCTAAACTAGGTTCCTAGACTTGACTTCAACCATACATTTTTACGTTGTGGTTTGATAAACTATCTAATATGATATGTTAGAGTTATGATTTGAGTTTGAATCCTTTGAACTGATATGATTGAACTTTATACAAATTGTTTCAGACCCCGGACAAATGTAAATACTGTCTGTTGACCTTTACTGGTCTTTGAATTGTTAATGTGTGCCGTTAGATTGTTGTCTTATTGACGTATGTATTATATGTCACATGTTCTTGTGTTCATTTCTACACTGTGTAAAGTGTGCTCCTAAAATCAGAATTAACAGTATGCCACCATACTCATGTCTAACGTGTGCTCCTAAAATCAGAATTAACAGTATGCCACCATACTCATGTCTAACGTGTGCTCCTAAAATCAGAATTAACAGTATGCCACCATACTCATGTCTAACGTGTGCTCCTAAAATCAGAATTAACAGTATGCCACCATACTCATGTCTAACGTGTGTTCCTAAAATCAGAATTAACAGTATGCCACCATACTCATGTCTAAATTATGTAATCATACTAAAACTTCAGTTCTTTTTTTCTCAATGAAAACAATCAGAGCATAAGAATGGCAATCATTCAAACTTAAATTGTTAATCTCAATGTCTGAAAATCTTTAACAAGAAACGAAAGATTTGTTTTATTTCCGCTAAGGACATTTGTCAAAGATATATACGTTGTGGTATACTTCTCTTAATCTAAAAACGGTAGTTGTGTAATTATCATCGGCGTTGTTTTAAGATTCAAATATGTATTTTGACAATGAGAACAAAGATATTCCTTACTACGTTTTCGTCTAAATCTGAATGATCTGTCTGTAAACCATCGTCCACAATACCAATAATTATACCACTACCATTATATCCAAGTCCCCATGCCTCACTTACTTTCATTGAAGGTAAAATATTGCCATTCTAAGTAAATAGATCAAAACATTTATATATATTACGTAACTGTTAGGAACTTTCAAATATGCCGGAATGTTCATTTCATTTTCCAATTCTATGAATATGTTTGTATTTGTATATCGTATATTCAGATGTTTTATAAAGTAGTTTCTAACCATCCACCATGAACAAGATAAATGCCACCAGAGGAGCGGGAATTGTTTTCCCTAACAAAAGATTTCGTCCATTTTTCTACCCGTAAAATATTGTCTTTCTTCGTAAAAAATAAAATATTGCTGCACTGATATATTAGGAGTGTCATATTAATTTTCATTTTTGAAATACAGACTGATATAATTTCATCTGCTCCCCTCTTGCTTTCACTTTATAAACGTTTCTGTCATCGTTTTTAGACAATATTAAGGAACTATAAACAACTATCTTCCAAGTGGTAGGATCAGATATCTATTAAACCAGTGGTAGGATCAGATATCTATTACCAAGTGGTAGGATCAGATATCTATTCCAAGTGGTAGGATCAGATATCTATTCCAAGTGGTAGGATCAGATATCTATTACCAAGTGGTAGGATCAGATATCTATTCCAAGTGGTAGGATCAGATATCTATTACCAAGTGGTAGGATCAGATATCTATTCCAAGTGGTAGGATCAGATATCTATTCCAAGTGGTAGGATCAGATATCTATTAAACCAGTGGTAGGATCAGATATCTATTCCAAGTGGTAGGATCAGATATCTATTACAAGTGGTAGGATCAGATATCTATTAAACCAGTGGTAGGATCAGATATCTATTCCAAGTGGTAGGATCAGATATCTATTCCAAGTGGTAGGATCAGATATCTATTCCAAGTGGTAGGATCAGATATCTATTCCAAGTGGTAGGATCAGATATCTATTCCAAGTGGTAGGATCAGATATCTATTCCAAGTGGTAGGATCAGATATCTATTCCAAGTGGTAGGATCAGATACCTATTACCAAGTGGTAGGATCAGATATCTATTCCAAGTGGTAGGATCAGATATCTATTCCAAGTGGTAGGATCAGATATCTATTCCAAGTGGTAGGATCAGATATCTATTCCAAGTGGTAGGATCAGATATCTATTCCAAGTGGTAGGATCAGATATCTATTCCAAGTGGTAGGATCAGATATCTATTACCAAGTGGTAGGATCAGATATCTATTCCAAGTGGTAGGATCAGATATCTATTCCAAGTGGTAGGATCAGATATCTATTCCAAGTGGTAGGATCAGATATATAATCCAAGTGGTAGGATCAGATATCTATTCCAAGTGGTAGGATCAGATACCTATTCCAAGTGGTAGGATCAGATATCTATTCCAAGTGGTAGGATCAGATATCTATTCCAAGTGGTAGGATCAGATACCTATTACCAAGTGGTAGGATCAGATATCTATTCCAAGTGGTAGGATCAGATATCTATTCCAAGTGGTAGGATCAGATATCTATTCCAAGTGGTAGGATCAGATATCTATTCCAAGTGGTAGGATCAGATATCTATTCCAAGTGGTAGGATCAGATATCTATTCCAAGTGGTAGGATCAGATATCTATTGGTAGGATCAGATATCTATTGGTAGGATCAGATATCTATTCCAAGTGGTAGGATCAGATATCTATTCCAAGTGGTAGGATCAGATATCTATTACCAAGTGGTAGGATCAGATATCTATTACCAAGTGGTAGGATCAGATATCTATTCCAAGTGGTAGGATCAGATATCTATTCCAAGTGGTAGGATCAGATATCTATTCCAAGTGGTAGGATCAGATATCTATTACCAAGTGGTAGGATCAGATATCTATTCCAAGTGGTAGGATCAGATATCTATTCCAAGTGGTAGGATCAGATATCTATTCCAAGTGGTAGGATCAGATATCTATTACCAAGTGGTAGGATCAGATATCTATTCCAAGTGGTAGGATCAGATATCTATTACCAAGTGGTAGGATCAGATATCTATTCCAAGTGGTAGGATCAGATATCTATTCCAAGTGGTAGGATCAGATATCTATTCCAAGTGGTAGGATCAGATATCTATTGGTAGGATCAGATATCTATTGGTAGGATCAGATATCTATTCCAAGTGGTAGGATCAGATATCTATTCCAAGTGGTAGGATCAGATATCTATTCCAAGTGGTAGGATCAGATATCTATTACCAAGTGGTAGGATCAGATATCTATTCCAAGTGGTAGGATCAGATATCTATTCCAAGTGGTAGGATCAGATATCTATTCCAAGTGGTAGGATCAGATATCTATTACCAAGTGGTAGGATCAGATATCTATTCCAAGTGGTAGGATCAGATATCTATTCCAAGTGGTAGGATCAGATATCTATTCCAAGTGGTAGGATCAGATATCTATTACCAAGTGGTAGGATCAGATATCTATTCCAAGTGGTAGGATCAGATATCTATTACCAAGTGGTAGGATCAGATATCTATTCCAAGTGGTAGGATCAGATATCTATTCCAAGTGGTAGGATCAGATATCTATTACCAAGTGGTAGGATCAGATATCTATTCCAAGTGGTAGGATCAGATATCTATTCCAAGTGGTAGGATCAGATATTTATTCCAAGTGGTAGGATCAGATATCTATTACCAAGTGGTAGGATCAGATATCTATTCCAAGTGGTAGGATAAGATATCTATTCCAAGTGGTAGGGTCAGATATCTATTCCAAGTGGTAGGGTCAGATATCTATTCCAAGTGGTAGGATCAGATATCTATTACCAAGTGGTAGGATCAGATATCTATTCCAAGTGGTAGGATCAGATATCTATTCCAAGTGGTAGGATCAGATATCTATTCCAAGTGGTAGGATCAGATATCTATTCCAAGTGGTAGGATCAGATATCTATTACCAAGTGGTAGGATCAGATATCTATTCCAAGTGGTAGGATCAAATATCTATTCCAAGTGGTAGGATCAGATATCTATTACCAAGTGGTAGGATCAGATATCTATTACCAAGTGGTAGGATCAGATATCTATTACCAAGTGGTAGGATCAGATATCTATTACCAAGTGGTAGGATCAGATATCTATTCCAAGTGGTAGGATCAGATATCTATTCCAAGTGGTAGGATCAGATATCTATTACCAAGTGGAAGGATCAGATATCTATTCCAAGTGGTAGGATCAGATATCTATTCCAAGTGGTAGGATCAGATATTTATTCCAAGTGGTAGGGTCAGATATCTATTACCAAGTGGTAGGATCAGATTTCTATTCCAAGTGGTAGGATCAGATATCTATTCCAAGTGGTAGGATCAGATATCTATTCCAAGTGGTAGGGTCAGATATCTATTCCAAGTGTTAGGATCAGATATCTATTACCAAGTGGTAGGATCAGATATCTATTACCAAGTGGTAGGATCAGATATCTATTCCAAGTGGTAGGATCAGATATCTATTCCAAGTGGTAGGATCAGATATCTATTCCAAGTGGTAGGGTCAGATATCTATTAAACCAGTGGTAGGATCAGATATCTATTACCAAGTGGTAGGATCAGATATCTATTACCAAGTGGTAGGATCAGATATCTATTCCAAGTGGTAGGATCAGATATCTATTCCAAGTGGAAGGATCAGATATCTATTAAACCAGTGGTAGGATCAGATATCTATTACCAAGTGGTAGGATCAGATATCTATTACCAAGTGGTAGGATCAGATATCTATTACCAAGTGGTAGGATCAGATATCTATTACCAAGTGGTAGGATCAGATATCTATTCCAAGTGGTAGGATCAGATATCTATTCCAAGTGGTAGGATCAGATATCTATTCCAAGTGGTAGGATCAGATATCTATTCCAAGTGGTAGGATAAGAAATCTATTCCAAGTGGTAGGATCAGATATCTATTCCAAGTGGTAGAATCAGATATCTATTCCAAGTGGTAGGATCAGATATCTATTACCAAGTGGTAGGATCAGATATCTATTACCAAGTGGTAGGATCAGATATCTATTCCAAGTGGTAGGATCAGATATCTATTAAACCAGTGGTAGGATCAGATATCTATTCCAAGTGGTAGGATCAGATATCTATTTCAAGTGGTAGGATCAGATATCTATTACCAAGTGGTAGGATCAGATATCTATTCCAAGTGGTAGGATCAGATATCTATTCCAAGTGGTAGGATCAGATATCTATTCCAAGTGGTAGGATTAGATATCTATTAAACCAGTGGTAGGATCAGATATCTATTCCAAGTGGTAGGATCAGATATCTATTCCAAGTGGTAGGATCAGATATCTATTCCAAGTGGTAGGATCAGATATCTATTCCAAGTGGTAGATTCAGATATCTATTCCAAGTGGTAGGATCAGATATATATTACCAAGTGGTAGGATCAGATATCTATTAAACCAGTGGTAGGATCAGATATCTATTCCAAGTGGTAGGATCAGATATCTATTCCAAGTGGTAGGATCAGATATCTATTACCAAGTGGTAGGATCAGATATATATTACCCAGTGGTAGGATCAGTTATCTATTCCAAGTGGAAGGATCAGATATCTATTCCAAGTGGTAGGATCAGATATCTATTAAACCAGTGGTAGGATCAGATATCTATTACCAAGTGGTAGGATCAGATATATATTCCAAGTGGTAGGATCAGATATCTATTCCAAGTGGTAGGATCAGATATCTATTCCAAGTGGTAAGATCAGATATCTATTACCAAGTGGTAGGATCAGATATCTATTACCAAGTGGTAGGATCAGATATTTATTCCAAGTGGTAGGATCAGATATCTATTCCAAGTGGTAGGATCAGATATCTATTCCAAGTGGTAGGATCAGATATCTATTAAACCAGGTTGAAACTGACTTTTACTGTGCGTATTGACAATTCGCTATGTGTTTATATTTATTCTATATTGACTTGAGGTATAAGGGCGGGTTGATATCTCACAAAACATGTTTAACCCCGCTGCATTTTTTCGTCTATCCCAAGTCAAGAGCCTGTGGCCTTTGCAAGTCTTGTATGTTATTTTTTAATTTTAGTTCATTTGTATGTTTTGAAGTTTATATATAATGTGACGTCCATATTCACTGAACTAGTTCCACCTCAGGATCTTTCTCGCTGCATTGTAGTGCCATTTGGCTGTTGTCTGCTCTTTGGTTTGTTGTTGTCTCTCTGACATATTCCCCATTACCATTTTCAAGTTTACTAATCTCCCATTTTTTCCAGAACATGTCTGTACCAAGTCAGTATTAAGACAACTGTTTTCCGTTTCACCCATTGGTTAAAATAGTCTAACGTTTTACTTTGTCAACCTTTATGCACTTCCAGTTTTAGAATTGACATTGGAGTTCGTTATTTTTTTAATGCTTTTTAAAAAGATCTGCATTTATGCTAAAAAAAAATTTATTGTCTATGACCTTCATTCTAGACAAATTATTAAGTCTTTTGTAGTAGTTTTTCTTTTCTCTTTTCTGTTTGTTTGTTGAATTGGTTTTACTATCAACCTAAGGGGGAAAAATACTTGTCACACGGTAGAAATTTCTCCATTATCCTGATGATTGATTTGATATTTTATATCAGAACGTAAACCATGTTATACTTACTAAATGCCAGAGATTTGACCATTGAGTGTCGGTTGTCTTTGGTACTCTTCTGTATGCTATTTCTTGTTCAAAAGTTATGAACTGTAACAATAAAATTGTAGAATTCATAACTTGTCCAATAGCAACTGATACATGTAACGTCTTTCAATACTTCCTTTACTTTTTAAAAATATAAAAATAAGAAGATGTGGAATGACTGTCGATAAGACAACTCTCCAACAGAGACCAAATGACAGAGTATAGGTCACCATATGGCCTTCAGCAATGAGCAAAATCCATACCGCATAGATAGTTATAAAGAGCCCCAAAATGACAAATGTAAATTAATTAAAACGAGTAAAGTTACGTCCTGAATTATTCGTAAAAGCAATATGAAAAATTTACAGACGTTTACCTTGAAATGTTAAGAAAGGACCAAGAATAACATTAATTGCCCATGATTCATCGTCATATCGCTATTGAATTACGATTCCACGTCTGTTCTTTGAAAGAAATAAAAAACAGGAAGCATTTTGTCGTGCAAGGACCAGTTTACAAAATAGAGTTTTCGAAATGACACGGTTAATAGAAACTATCATTTACACATAATGACGCAAGCCTTTTTAAAATGCAAAAAGTTTGTTAACATACAACGTGATAACTTTAGACTTGTTTTAACAGGATGCAGATAACCAGAATTGAAAAAATGAGTTATATAAGTCCATTATAAATGTTTATCTTAAATCTACCTAAATAGACTTATTCAGATATAGTGTTTCTCCATTATAGGAACGTCTTTGTTCTCAATTCTCTACTTGTCAAAGCACTGGTAGCTAGACCTCGTGTTTCATATCCTATAGAAATAATGTTATTATAAGTATTGAATACTTCTTTTAGTAATCTTAAAGTAATAACGATTACATTTATTGTTCACACCGTAATCGATTACATCATGATTATTTGTAATCAGAAATTGCACGATTACTGATTACATGGGATATCGTTGCAAAATGTAATCGATTACAGCTGATTACGATTACTGATCATGATTACCCATTACCTGGTTTTAGGTAACCTGACCTAAAGGATCAAGTGAGCTATTTTCATCACATGATATAGCCGTCGTTTGTCGTTCGTTTAATTTACAATAATCGTCTCCTCCTAAACCTCTTGGGCCAATTAGAACCACACTGGACCACTATCATTAAATATTTGGGTATCTAGTTTAAATAATGTGCCCGATGATCGCGTTTGCCAATCAACTTAAATAGCCAACATGACTAGAAAAAGAACTCAGAGTTAAACTGCAAGTGTTTCCAACAATCTTCAAAATTGCTATCATGGTAGAAAACAAATCTGACAAAGGCGAAAAGATCAAAAATATTTAGATCGACCAACTGTTCATGTTTGACTTTTAACATATTTTCTCACTTTTTAGCTCGTTCTAAGTGTAGATCAAGATGAGCGACACATGCTCTTAAGAGCCTCTAGTTTCTATTTCCCAACAAACAATAAACCTATAATAAATTTAATTTTCATTTTTTTTGTTAATTGGGTATTTGCTAATGTTTTTTTTAGAATACTATGTAAGATCATTTACACAGAATATGACACTTCTGTATGATATCAAACTTTTGAATGTTACACTGCTCCTAACTATCCGAATTCTTAATATTAAGATGAATAAAATAACGGTATCAAAAATCACCAAAATGAGCTTTTACATCAGGACAAAAGTTAATAAGAAAGTCTTCAGTATTACAATATACAATGTAGTTCAAAGTAATCCAAAGTAATCATGGTTACTTTAAAGTAAAGTAATATAATGCAATCAATTACATTTGAATTTAGGTGTAGTTGTAATTTTAATCGATTACGTTAAATTAGAAAAATAATTGTAATTGAAGATTCAGATTCAATAGTTTATAAAAGTCTCACCACATACATACAACTATAAACACAATATAATCAGTCAGGAGTCTACTTCGTCAAAATTATCTCCCCATTACGCCAGTTCATTTTCACAATCGTAGAAATGGAAGCCATTGTAGGGATGACGCGCTACCATGGGCGTCAAGTTGGTTACCTATTCCCTATTCCCTATTCGTTACCTATTCCCTATTCCCTATTCGTTGCCTATTCGTTACCTATTCCCTATTCCCTATTCGTTACCTATTCGTTACCTATTCCCTATTCCCTATTCGTTACCTATTCGTTACCTATTCCCTATTCCCTATTCGTTGCCTATTCGTTACCTATTCCCTATTCCCTATTCGTTACCTATTCGTTACCTATTCCCTATTCCCTATTCGTTACCTATTCATTACTTATTTGATTTTTAATATCCTTCCCCCTTTTTAATTATGGCATGGAATAGTTTAATATGGCTGCCGTTACCATGGAAACGGCACAATTGTGAAAAAAATGAGCTTTTGGTTTTTGGTGAACTGTTTGGATATGCTTCAACTCAGAATCATCATATTTTAAAACAATGTAGGTGCTCACTATATACAGGTGTTGGATGATTTTGGCGATTATTGGAACTACTATGTTGCCATGGAAACTACACCAAAATTTTCAAAATTCTAAAAATGCTCAAAACTTCATGAAACTTCACAGTAATGATGAGCAACATTGGAGTTGGAATTTCCAAAATAGGTCTTGTTACCATGGAAACAATGCAAAAAGGTCAAAAATTTCAAAAATAAGAATTTTCCGCAAACTGGATGAAACTTTACAGAAATGATAACTGGCATAGGCAGAGTTGGATTTAGAAGTTAGAATTTTCAAAATGGCCGCCGTAACCATGGAAACAGCAAAAATATCAAAAATTCAAAATGTTCAAACTTAATGAAACTTTGCAAAAATGTTACTAGACATCTGTAGATGCTCTCTTTGACTTTGGAATTGTCAAAATGGCTGCCGCTCACCTGGTTATAGGGGGAAGGGGTGCCTTCCGTTATTGCTAGCAATTACAAATATAGTTGTTAATAGTCTTACATATGGTAATAGTTCTGAATTGGTTGAGGTAAAATGATCTTTTTATGACCTATTTATATGTGTTTGTGCTCAACCGATCCTTTTACTTCATGTTCGATACGCATTTGTTCCTTACTTGTTTTTTATACGTTCTACCTTTTAACTGCTTTATGTCCGTATGTTTGAAGATGGATCTTGGTTCGACGTGATGAAATCACCGTGTTAGCGCTTGCGTAAAAACGAAGATGTGGTATGATTGCCAATGAGACAACACTCCACATTAGACCAAAATGACACAGAAATTATCAACTATAGTTCACTGTACGGCCTTCAACAATGAGCATAGCCCAAACCGTGTAGTCACCTATAAAAGGCCCAGACATGACAACCTCATACAATTCAAACAACAAAACTGACGGCCGTATTTCATATACAAAAAAATAAACGGAAATATGTAACACAAAAACAAACGATAACTACTTAATTTCAGGCTCTTGTCTAGGGACAGGCACATACTTACATAATGTGGTAGAGTTAAACATGTAAGCAGGGTGTACATCGTTTCGGAGCATGCTATTACCTTGTTTAATTCGTTCCATCACTCGCTTATAATTCGCTTATAATACGTGTATCTTACGTTGCACCTTTTAAAACATGATTTTCAATTGTTTTGTTGTCTCTGGTGGAAGATTTGGGCTCTTAGAGGTGATATAACTCTATAAGTGCATTTGTATCCGTTCCAGCGGTCGGATAATACCCTGTTAAATATTCGTTCCTAATTCGCTTTTAAAAAGTTTGTTGTACGTTGCACCTTTTAGAAAAGGATTTCCAATTGTGTTCATATCTCTGGTGGTAATAATGTGTTCTTATAGATGAAATACCCCTATAAGCGCATATGTACTCGTTCCAGCGATCGGTTAATACCCTGTTACCTATTCGTTACCTATTCGTTACCTATTCACTTATAGTACGTTTGTTGTACGTTGCACCTGTTAGAAAAGGATTTTCAATTAAATTCATATCTCTGGTGGTAACAATGTGTTCTTAGAGATGAAATGACCCCATTAGAGCGCATGTACCCGTTCCAGCGCTCGGTAAATAACCTGTTACCTATTCGTTACTTATTCGCTTTTAATGCGCGGGGTATACGGTGCACCTTGAAATAAATCGTTTTTTAATTGTGTTCAGGTCTCTGGTGGTAAGAATGTGTTCTTAGAGATGAAATGACCCTATTAGCGCGCATGTACCCGTTCCAGCGCTCGGTTAATACCCTGTTACCTATTCATTACCTATTCGTTACCTATTCGCTTATAATACATTTTTTTATACGTTGCACCTGTTAGAAAAGGATTTTCAATTATGTCCAGGTCTCAGTGGTAACAATGTGTTCTTAGAGATGAAATGACCCCATTACAGCGCATGTACCCGTTCCAGCGCTCGGTAAATTACCTGTTACCTATTCGTTACCTATTCGCTTTTAATGCGCGGGGTATACGGTGCACCTTGAAATAAATCGTTTTTTAATTGTGTTCAGGTCTCTGGTGGTAAGAATGTGTTCTTAGAGATGAAATGACCCTATTAGCGCGCATGTACCCGTTTCAGCGCTCGGTTAATACCCTGTTACCTATTCGTTACCTATTCGCTTATAATACATTTTTTTTATACGTTTCACCTGTTAGAAAAGGATTTTCAATTATGTGCATGTCTCAGGTGGTAACAATGTGTTCTTAGAGATGAAATTACCCTATTAGCGCTCATGTACCCGTTCCAGTGCTCGGTAAATAATCTTGTTACCTATTCGTTACCTATTCGCTTTTAATGCGCGGGGTATACGCTGCAACTGGAAATAAATCGTGTTTTAATTGTGTTCATGTCTGGTGGTAACAATGTGTTCTTAGAGAGATGAAATGACCCCACTAGAGCGCATGTACCCGTTCCAGCGCTCGGTAAATAACCTGTTACCTATTCGTTACTTATTCGCTTTTAATGCGCGGGGTATACGGTGCACCTTGAAATAAATCGTTTTTAAATTGTGTTCAGGTCTCTGGTGGTAAGAATGTGTTCTTAGAGATGAAATGACCCTATTAGCGCGCATGTACCCGTTCCAGCGCTCGGTTAATACCCTGTTACCTATTCGTTACCTATTCGTTACCTATTCGCTTATAATACATTTTTTTTATACGTTTCACCTGTTAGAAAAGGATTTTCAATTATGTCCATGTCTCAGGTGGTAACAATGTGTTCTTAGAGATGAAATTACCCTATTAGCGCTCATGTACCCGTTCCAGTGCTCGGTAAATAATCTTGTTACCTATTCGTTACCTATTCGCTTTTAATGCGCGGGGTATACGCTGCAAATTGAAATAAATCGTGTTTTAATTGTGTTCATGTCTGGTGGTAACAATGTGTTCTTAGAGATGAAATGACCCTATTAGCGCGCATTTACCCGTTCCAGCGCTCGGTTAATACCCTGTTACCTATTCGTTACCTATTCGTTACCTATTCGCTTATAATACATTGTTTTATACGTTGCACCTGTTAGAAAAGGATTTTCAATTATGTCCAGGTCTCAGACGGTAACAATGTGTTCTTAGAGATGAAATGACCCCATTAGAGCGCATGTACCCGTTCCAGCGCTCGGTAAATAACCTGTTACCTATTCGTTACCTATTCGCTTTTAATGCGCGGGGTATACGGTGCACCTTGAAATAAATCGTTTTTTAATTGTGTTCATGTCTGGTGGTAACAATGTGTTCTTAGAGATGAAATGACCCTATTAGCGCGCATGTACCCGTTCCAGCGCTCGGTTAATACCCTGTTACCTATTCGTTACCTATTCGTTACCTATTCGCTTATAATACATTTTTTTATACGTTTCACCTGTTAGAAAAGGATTTTCAATTATGTCCAGGTCTCAGACGGTAACAATGTGTTCTTAGAGATGAAATGACCCAATAAGAGCGCATGTACCCGTTCCAGCGCTCGGCAAATAACCTGTTACCTATTCGTTACCTATTCGCTTTTAATGCACGGGGTATACGCTGCAACTGGAAATAAATCGTGTTTTAATTGTGTTCATGTCTGGTGGTAACAATGTGTTCTTAGAGATGAAATGACCCCATTAGAGCGCATGTACCCGTTCCAGCGCTCGGTTAATACCCTGTTACCTATTCGTTACCTATTCGTTACCTATTCGCTTACATTATACGTCACCTGCAATTATGTCCAGGTCTCAGACGGTAACAATGTGTTCTTAGAGATGAAATGACCCAATAAGAGCGCATGTACCCGTTCCAGCGCTCGGCAAATAACCTGTTACCTATTCGTTACCTATTCGAATGCATATACGCTGCAACTGGAAATAAATCGTGTTTTAATTGTGTTCATGTCTGGTGGTAACAATGTGTTCTTAGAGATGAAATGACCCCATTAGAGCGCATGTACCCGTTCCAGCGCTCGGTAAATAACCTGTTACCTATTCGTTACTTATTCGCTTTTAATGCGCGGGGTATACGGTGCACCTTGAAATAAATCGTTTTTTAATTGTGTTCAGGTCTCTGGTGGTAAGAATGTGTTCTTAGAGATGAAATTACCCTATTAGCGCGCATGTACCCGTTCCAGCGCTCGGTTAATACCCTGTTACCTATTCGTTACCTATTCGTTACCTATTCGCTTATAATACATTTTTTTATACGTTTCACCTGTTAGAAAAAGATTTTCAATTATGTCCATGTCTCAGGTGGTAACAATGTGTTCTTAGAGATGAAATGACCCCATTAGAGCGCATGTACCCGTTCCAGCGCGCGGTAAATAACCTGTTACCTATTCGTTACCTATTCGCTTTTAATGCGCGGGGTATACGGTGCACCTTGAAATAAATCGTTTTTAATTGTGTTCAGGTCTCTGGTGGTAAGAATGTGTTCTTAGAGATGAAATTACCCTATTAGCGCGCATGTACCCGTTCCAGCGCTCGGTTAATACCCTGTTACCTATTCGTTACCTATTCGCTTATAATACATTTTTTTATACGTTTCACCTGTTAGAAAAGGATTTTCAATTATGTCCAGGTCTCAGACGGTAACAATGTGTTCTTAGAGATGAAATGACCCCATTAGAGCGCATTTACCCGTTCCAGCGCTCGGTAAATAACCTGTTACCTATTCGTTACCTATTCGCTTTTAATGCGCGGGGTATACGCTGCAACTTGAAATAAATCGTGTTTTAATTGTGTTCATGTCTGGTGGTAACAATGTGTTCTTAGAGAGATGAAATGACCCCACTAGAGCGCATGTACCCGTTCCAGCGCTCGGTAAATAACCTGTTACCTATTCGTTACTTATTCGCTTTTAATGCGCGGGGTATACGGTGCACCTTGAAATAAATCGTTTTTAAATTGTGTTCAGGTCTCTGGTGGTAAGAATGTGTTCTTAGAGATGAAATGACCCTATTAGCGCGCATGTACCCGTTCCAGCGCTCGGTTAATACCCTGTTACCTATTCGTTACCTATTCGTTACCTATTCGCTTATAATACATTTTTTTTATACGTTTCACCTGTTAGAAAAGGATTTTCAATTATGTCCATGTCTCAGGTGGTAACAATGTGTTCTTAGAGATGAAATTACCCTATTAGCGCTCATGTACCCGTTCCAGTGCTCGGTAAATAATCTTGTTACCTATTCGTTACCTATTCGCTTTTAATGCGCGGGGTATACGCTGCAAATTGAAATAAATCGTGTTTTAATTGTGTTCATGTCTGGTGGTAACAATGTGTTCTTAGAGATGAAATGACCCTATTAGCGCGCATTTACCCGTTCCAGCGCTCGGTTAATACCCTGTTACCTATTCGTTACCTATTCGTTACCTATTCGCTTATAATACATTGTTTTATACGTTGCACCTGTTAGAAAAGGATTTTCAATTATGTCCAGGTCTCAGACGGTAACAATGTGTTCTTAGAGATGAAATGACCCCATTAGAGCGCATGTACCCGTTCCAGCGCTCGGTAAATAACCTGTTACCTATTCGTTACCTATTCGCTTTTAATGCGCGGGGTATACGGTGCACCTTGAAATAAATCGTTTTTTAATTGTGTTCATGTCTGGTGGTAACAATGTGTTCTTAGAGATGAAATGACCCTATTAGCGCGCATGTACCCGTTCCAGCGCTCGGTTAATACCCTGTTACCTATTCGTTACCTATTCGCTTATAATACATTTTTTTATACGTTTCACCTGTTAGAAAAGGATTTTCATTTATGTCCAGGTCTCAGACGGTAACAATGTGTTCTTAGAGATGAAATGACCCAATTAGAGCGCATGTACCCGTTCCAGCGCTCGGTAAATAACCTGTTACCTATTCGTTACCTATTCGCTTTTAATGCACGGGGTATACGCTGCAACTGGAAATAAATCGTGTTTTAATTGTGTTCATGTCTGGTGGTAACAATGTGTTCTTAGAGATGAAATGACCCCTTTAGAGCGCATGTACCCGTTCCAGCGCTCGGTAAATAACCTGTTACCTATTCGTAACTTATTCGCTTTTAATGCGCGGGGTATACGGTGCACCTTGAAATAAATCGTTTTTTAATTGTGTTCAGGTCTCTGGTGGTAAGAATGTGTTCTTAGAGATGAAATTACCCTATTAGCGCGCATGTACCCGTTCCAGCGCTCGGTTAATACCCTGTTACCTATTCGTTACCTATTCGTTACCTATTCGCTTATAATACATTTTTTTATACGTTTCACCTGTTAGAAAAATATTTTCAATTATGTCAATGTCTCAGGTGGTAACAATGTGTTCTTAGAGATGAAATGACCCCATTAGAGCGCATGTACCCGTTCCAGCGCGCGGTAAATAACCTGTTACCTATTCGTTACCTATTCGCTTTTAATGCGCGGGGTATACGGTGCACCTTGAAATAAATCGTTTTTAATTGTGTTCAGGTCTCTGGTGGTAAGAATGTGTTCTTAGAGATGAAATTACCCTATTAGCGCGCATGTACCCGTTCCAGCGCTCGGTTAATACCCTGTTACCTATTCGTTACCTATTCGCTTATAATACATTTTTTTATACGTTTCACCTGTTAGAAAAGGATTTTCAATTATGTCCAGGTCTCAGACGGTAACAATGTGTTCTTAGAGATGAAATGACCCCATTAGAGCGCATTTACCCGTTCCAGCGCTCGGTAAATAACCTGTTACCTATTCGTTACCTATTCGCTTTTAATGCGCGGGGTATACGCTGCAACTTGAAATAAATCGTGTTTTAATTGTGTTCATGTCTGGTGGTAACAATGTGTTCTTAGAGAGATGAAATGACCCCACTAGAGCGCATGTACCCGTTCCAGCGCTCGGTAAATAACCTGTTACCTATTCGTTACTTATTCGCTTTTAATGCGCGGGGTATACGGTGCACCTTGAAATAAATCGTTTTTAAATTGTGTTCAGGTCTCTGGTGGTAAGAATGTGTTCTTAGAGATGAAATTACCCTATTAGCGCGCATGTACCCGTTCCAGCGCTCGGTTAATACCCTGTTACCTATTCGTTACCTATTCGTTACCTATTCGCTTATAATACATTTTTTTATACGTTTCACCTGTTAGAAAAGGATTTTCAATTATGTCCATGTCTCAGGTGGTAACAATGTGTTCTTAGAGATGAAATTACCCTATTAGCGCTCATGTACCCGTTCCAGTGCTCGGTAAATAATCTTGTTACCTATTCGTTACCTATTCGCTTTTAATGCGCGGGGTATACGCTGCAAATTGAAATAAATCGTGTTTTAATTGTGTTCATGTCTGGTGGTAACAATGTGTTCTTAGAGATGAAATGACCCTATTAGCGCGCATTTACCCGTTCCAGCGCTCGGTTAATACCCTGTTACCTATTCGTTACCTATTCGTTACCTATTCGCTTATAATACATTGTTTTATACGTTGCACCTGTTAGAAAAGGATTTTCAATTATGTCCAGGTCTCAGACGGTAACAATGTGTTCTTAGAGATGAAATGACCCCATTAGAGCGCATGTACCCGTTCCAGCGCTCGGTAAATAACCTGTTACCTATTCGTTACCTATTCGCTTTTAATGCGCGGGGTATACGGTGCACCTTGAAATAAATCGTTTTTTAATTGTGTTCAGGTCTGGTGGTAACAATGTGTTCTTAGAGATGAAATGACCCTATTAGCGCGCATGTACCCGTTCCAGCGCTCGGTTAATACCCTGTTACCTATTCGTTACCTATTCGTTACCTATTCGCTTATAATACATTTTTTTATACGTTTCACCTGTTAGAAAAGGATTTTCATTTATGTCCAGGTCTCAGACGGTAACAATGTGTTCTTAGAGATGAAATGACCCAATTAGAGCGCATGTACCCGTTCCAGCGCTCGGTAAATAACCTGTTACCTATTCGTTACCTATTCGCTTTTAATGCACGGGGTATACGCTGCAACTGGAAATAAATCGTGTTTTAATTGTGTTCATGTCTGGTGGTAACAATGTGTTCTTAGAGATGAAATGACCCCTTTAGAGCGCATGTACCCGTTCCAGCGCTCGGTAAATAACCTGTTACCTATTCGTTACTTATTCGCTTTTAATGCGCGGGGTATACGGTGCACCTTGAAATAAATCGTGTTTTAATTGTGTTCAGGTCTCTGGTGGTAAGAATGTGTTCTTAGAGATGAAATGATCCTATAAGCGCGCATGTACCCGTTCCAGCGCTCGGTTAATACCCTGTTACCTATTAGTTACCTATTCGTTACCTATTCGCTTATAATACATTTTTTTATACGTTTCACCTGTTAGAAACGGATTTTCATTTATGTCCATGTCTCAGGTGGTAACAATGTGTTCTTAGAGATGAATGACCCCATTAGAGCGCATGTACCCGTTCCAGCGCTCGGCAAATAACCTGTTACCTATTCGTTACTTATTCGCTTTTAATGCGCGGGGTATACGGTGCACCTTGAAATAAATCGTTTTTTAATTGTGTTCAGGTCTCTGGTGGTAAGAATGTGTTCTTACAGATGAAATTACCCTATTAGCGCGCATGTACCCGTTCCAGCGCTCGGTTAATACCCTGTTACCTATTCGTTACCTATTCGTTACCTATTCGCTTATAATACATTGTTTTATACGTTGCACCTGTTAGAAAAGGATTTTCAATTATGTCCAGGTCTCAGACGGTAACAATGTATTCTTAGAGATGAAATGACCCCATTAGAGCGCATGTACCCGTTCCAGCGCTCGGTAAATAACCTGTTACATATTCGTTACCTATTCGTTACCTATTCGCTTATAGTACATTTTTTTATACGTTTCACCTGTTAGAAAAGGATTTTCAATTATGTCCATGTCTCAGGTGGTAACAATGTGTTCTTAGAGATGAAATTACCCTATTAGCGCTCATGTACCTGTTCCAGCGCTCGGTTAATACCCTGTTACCTATTCGTTACCTATTTGTTACCTATTCGCTTATAATACATTTTTTTATACGTTGCACCTGTTATAAAAGGATTTTTAATTCAGTTCATATCTCTGGTGGTAATAATGTGTTCTTTTAGATGAAATACCCCTATTAGCGCGTATGTACTCGTTCCAGCGCTCGGATAATACCCTGTTACTGATTCGTTCCCTATTCGCTTTTAATGCGCGGGTTATATGCTGCACCTTGAAATAAATCGTTTTTCAATTGTGCCCATGTCTCTGGTGGTAACAATGTGTTCTTAGAGATGAAATGACTCTATTAGCACGCATGTACCCGTTCCAGCGCTCGCTTTATATCCTGTTACCTATTCGTTACCTATTCACTTATAATACGTTTGTTGTATGTTGCACCTTTTAGAAAAGGATTTTTAATTGTCTTCATGTCTTTTATGGTAACAATGTCTTCTTAGAGATGAAATTACCCTATTAGCGCGCATGTACCCGTTCCAGCGCTGGGTAAATACCCTGTTACCTATTCGTTACCTATTCGTTACCTATTCACTTATAATACGTTTATTGTACGTTGCACCTTTCAGAAAAGGATTTTCAATGGTGTCCGTGTCTCTGGTGGTAACAATGTGTTCTTAGAGATAAAATGACCCTATTAGAGCGCATGAACCCGTTCCAGCGCTCGCTTAATACCCTGTTACCTATTCGTTACCTATTCACTTATAATACGTTTGTTGTATGTTGCACCTTTTAGAAAAGGATTTTTAATTGTCTCCATGTCTTTTGTGGTAACAATGTGTTCTTAGAGATGAAATTACCCTATTAGCGCGCATGTAACCGTTCCAGCGCTCGGTACATACCCTGTTACCTATTCGTTACCTATTCACTTATAATACGTTAGTTGTACGTTGCACCTTTCAGAAAAGGATTTTCAATGGTGTCTGTGTCTATGGTGGTAACAATGTGTTCTTAGAGATGAAATAACCCTATTAGCGCGCATGTACCCGTTCCAGCGCTCGATAAATACCCTGTTACCTATTCGTTACCTATTCACTTATAAAACGTTTGTTGTACGTTGCACCTTTTAGAAAAGGATTTTCAATTGTGTCCATGTCTCTGATGGTAACAATGTGTTCTTAGAGATTAAATGACGCTATTAGCGCACATGTACCCGTTCCAGCGCTCGGTTATTACCCTGTTACCTATACGTTACCTATTCACTTATAATACGTTTGTTTTACGTTGCACCTTTTAGAAAAGGCTTTTCAATTGTGTCCATGTCTCTGGTGGTAACAATGTGTTCTAAGAGATGAAATGACCCTATTAGCGCATATGTACCCGTTCCAGCGCTCGGTTAATACCCTGTTACCTATTCGTTACCTATTCGTTACCTATTCGTTACTTATTCGCTTTAAATACGTTTGTTGTACGTTGCACCTTTTAGAAACGGATTTTCACTTGTGTTCATGTCTCTGGTGGTAACAATGTGTAATAAGAGATGAAATGACCCTATTTGCGTGCATGTACCCGTTCCAGCGCTCGGTTATTACCCTGTTACCTATTCGTTACTTATTCACTTATAATACGTTTGTTGTACGTTGCACCTTTTAGAAAAGGATTTTCAATTGTGTCCATGTCTCTGGTGGTAACAATGTGTTCTTAGAGATGAAATGACACTATTAGCGTACATGTACCCATTCCAGCGCTCGGTTAATACCCTGTTACCTATTCGTTACCTATTCGTTACCTATTCACTTATAATACGTTTGTTGTACGTTGCACCTTTTAGAAAAGGATTTTCAATTGTGTCCATGTCTCTGGTGGTAACAATGTGTTCTTAGAGATGAAATGACACTATTAGCGCGCATGTACCCGTTCCAGCGCTCGGTTAATACCCTGTTACCTATTCGTTACCTATTCGTTACTTATTCGCTTTATATACGTTTGTTGTACGTTGCACTTTTTAGAAAAGGATTTTTACTTGTGTTCATGTCTCTGGTGGTAACAGTGTGTTCTTAGAGATGAAACGACCCTATTAGCGCGCATGTACCCGTTCCAGCGCTCAGTTAATACCCTGTTACCTATTCGTTACCTATTCGTTACTTATTCGCTTATAATACGTTTGTTGTACGTTGCACCTTTTAGAAAAAGATTTTCATTTGTGTTCATGTCTCTGGTGGTAACAATGTGTTCTTAGAGGCATCACTCGCACCCGAAAAGTGGAAAAGGGTAAATATAAGTTGCAAAACTTGTTTCCCAATCCACTATAAATAAATATATTTAAATTAAAAAATAAAACGTGTGTTATGCGTTTGCTCTAGAAAAAAAGAAATATGTTTGTGTCTTTGGTGGTAACTGTCGGTTTTTAGAGGTGAAATAACCCTAATAGAACATATGTACCCGTTTCAGCGCTCGACTGATAACCTGTAACCTATTCGTTCCTTATTCGCTTTAAATACGCATGGTATACGTTGCACCTTGAAATAAATCGATTATCGATTGCTTTCACGTCTCTGGTGGTAATTATGTGTTCTGTGATCTGAGTTGAAAAAACTCTATTAGCGCATATGTACCCATTTCACCGCTCAGTGATACCCTGTTACTTATTCGTTCCTTATTCGCTTTTAAAACGTGTGTAATGCGTTGCACTTTAAAAAGAAATATTTTTGTGTCTCTGGTGGTAACTGTCGGTTCTTAGAGGAGAAATAACCTTAATCGAACATATGTACCCGTTTCAGCGCTCGACTACTTGAAATAAGAAGTAACAAATAGGTAACAAGGTATAAGCCGAACGCTGGAACGGGTACATACGCGCTAAAAGGGTTATTTCATCTCTAAGAACACATTGTTACCACCAGAGACATGAACACAAATGAAAATCTTTTTCTAAAAGGTGCAACGTACAACAAACGTATTATAAGCAAATAAGTAACGAATAGGTAACGAATAGGTAATAGGGTATCAACCGAGCGCTGGAACGGGTACATGCGCGCTAATAGTGTCATTTCATCTCTAAGAACACATTGTTACCACCAGAGACATGGACATAATTGAAAATCCTTTTCTAAAAGGTGCAACGTACAACAAACGTATTATAAGTGAATAGGTAACGAATAGGTAACGAATAGGTAACAGGGTATTAACCGAGCGGTGGAACGGGTACATGCGCGCTAATAAGGTCATTTCATCTCTAAGAACACATTGTTACCACCAGAGACATGGACACAATTGAAAATCCTTTTCTAAAAGGTGCAACGTACATCAAACGTATTATAAGTGAATAGGTAACGAATAGGTAACGAATAGGTAACAGGGTATTAACCGAGCGCTGGAACGGGTACATGTGCGCTAATAGGGTCATTTCATCTCTAAGAACACATTGTTACCACCAGAGACATGGACACAATTGAAAATCCTTTTCTAAAAGCTGCAACGTACATCAAACGTATTATAAGTGAATAGGTAACGAATAGGTAACGAATAGGTAACAGGGTATTAACCGAGCGCTGGAAAGGTACATGCACACTAATAGGGTCATTTCATCTCTAATTACACATTGTTACCACAAGAGACATGAACACAAGTAAAAATCCTTTTGTAAAAGGTGCAACGTACAACAAACGTATTATAAGTGAATAGGTAACGAATAGGTAACAGGGTATTAACCGAGCGCTGGAACGGGTACATGCGCGCTAATAGGGTAATTTCATCTCTAAGAACACATTCTTACCACCAGAGACCTGAACACAATTAAAAAACTATTTATTTCAAGGTGCAGCGTATACCCCCCGCATTAAAAGCGAATAGGTAACGAATAGGTAACAGGTTATTTACCGAGCGCTGGAACGGGTACATGCGCTCTAATGGGGTCATTTCATCTCTAAGAACACATTGTTACCGTCTGAGACCTGGACATAATTGAAAATCCTTTTCTAACAGGTGCAACGTATAAAAAAATGTATTATAAGCGAATAGGTAACGAATAGGTAACGAATAGGTAACAGGGTATTAACCGAGCGCTGGAACGGGTACATGCGCGCTAATAGGGTAATTTCATCTCTAAGAACACATTCCTACCACCAGAGACCTGAACACAATTAAAAAACGATTTATTTCAAGGTGCACCGTATACCCCGCGCATTAAAAGCGAATAGGTAACGAATAGGTAACAGGTTATTTACCGAGCGCTGGAACGGGTACATGCGCTCTAATGGGGTCATTTCATCTTTAAGAACATATTGTTACCGTCTGAGACCTGGACATAATTGAAAATCCTTTTCTAACAGGTGCAACGTATAAAAAAAATGTATTATAAGCGAATAGGTAACAGGGTATTAACCGAGCGCTGGAACGGGTACATGCGCGCTAATAGGGTAATTTCATCTCTAAGAACACATTCTTAGCACCAGAGACCTGAACACAATTAAAAAACGATTTATTTCAAGGTGCAGCGTATACCCCCCGCATTAAAAGCGAATAGGTAACGAATAGGTAACAGGTTATTTACCGAGCGCTGGAACGGGTACATGCGCTCTAATGGGGTCATTTCATCTTTAAGAACATATTGTTACCGTCTGAGACCTGGACATAATTGAAAATCCTTTTCTAACAGGTGCAACGTATAAAAAAATGTATTATAAGCGAATAGGTAACGAATAGGTAACGAATAGGTAACAGGGTATTAACCGAGCGCTGGAACGGGTACATGCGCGCTAATAGGGTAATTTCATCTCTAAGAACACATTCCTACCACCAGAGACCTGAACACAATTAAAAAACGATTTATTTCAAGGTGCACCGTATACCCCGCGCATTAAAAGCGAATAGGTAACGAATAGGTAACAGGGTATTAACCGAGCGCTGGAACGGGTACGTGCGCGCTAATAGGGTAATTTCATCTCTAAGAACACATTCCTACCACCAGAGACCTGAACACAATTAAAAAACGATTTATTTCAAGGTGCACCGTATACCCCGCGCATTAAAAGCGAATAAGTAACGAATAGGTAACAGGTTATTTACCGACCGCTGGAACGGGTACATGCGCTCTAATTGGGTCATTTCATCTTTAAGAACATATTGTTACCGTCTGAGACCTGGACATAATTGAAAATCCTTTTCTAACAGGTGAAACGTATAAAAAAATGTATTATAAGCGAATAGGTAACGAATAGGTAACGAATAGGTAACAGGGTATTAACCGAGCGCTGGAACGGGTACATGCGCGCTAATAGGGTCATTTCATCTCTAAGAACACATTGTTACCACCAGACATGAACACAATTAAAAAACGATTTATTTCAAGGTGCACCGTATACCCCGCGCATTAAAAGCGAATAAGTAACGAATAGGTAACAGGTTATTTACCGAGCGCTGGAACGGGTACATGCGCTCTAATG
Organism: Mytilus edulis; assembly: GCF_963676685.1. Taxonomy (NCBI): domain Eukaryota; kingdom Metazoa; phylum Mollusca; class Bivalvia; order Mytilida; family Mytilidae; genus Mytilus; species Mytilus edulis. The sequence continues at coordinate 124,410 of NC_092346.1, read as the reverse complement.
GGGTCATTTCATCTTTAAGAACATATTGTTACCGTCTGAGACCTGGACATAATTGAAAATCCTTTTCTAACAGGTGCAACGTATAAAAAAATGTATTATAAGCGAATAGGTAACGAATAGGTAACGAATAGGTAACAGGGTATTAACCGAGCGCTGGAACGGGTACATGCGCGCTAATAGGGTCATTTCATCTCTAAGAACACATTGTTACCACCAGACATGAACACAATTAAAAAACGATTTATTTCAAGGTGCACCGTATACCCCGCGCATTAAAAGCGAATAGGTAACGAATAGGTAACAGGTTATTTACCGAGCGCTGGAACGGGTACATGCGCTCTAATGGGGTCATTTCATCTTTAAGAACATATTGTTACCGTCTGAGACCTGGACATAATTGAAAATCCTTTTCTAACAGGTGCAACGTATAAAAAAATGTATTATAAGCGAATAGGTAACGAATAGGTAACGAATAGGTAACAGGGTATTAACCGAGCGCTGGAACGGGTACATGCGCGCTAATAGGGTAATTTCATCTCTAAGAACACATTCTTAGCACCAGAGACCTGAACACAATTAAAAAACGATTTATTTCAAGGTGCAGCGTATACCCCCCGCATCAAAAGCGAATAGGTAACGAATAGGTAACAGGTTATTTACCGAGCGCTGGAACGGGTACATGCGCTCTAATGGGGTCATTTCATCTCTAAGAACACATTGTTACCGTCTGAGACCTGGACATAATTGAAAATCCTTTTCTAACAGGTGCAACGTATAAAAAAATGTATTATAAGCGAATAGGTAACGAATAGGTAACGAATAGGTAACAGGGTATTAACCGAGCGCTGGAACGGGTACATGCGCGCTAATAGGGTAATTTCATCTCTAAGAACACATTCCTACCACCAGAGACCTGAACACAATTAAAAAACGATTTATTTCAAGGTGCACCGTATACCCCGCGCATTAAAAGCGAATAGGTAACGAATAGGTAACAGGTTATTTACCGAGCGCTGGAACGGGTACATGCGCTCTAATGGGGTCATTTCATCTTTAAGAACATATTGTTACCGTCTGAGACCTGGACATAATTGAAAATCCTTTTCTAACAGGTGCAACGTATAAAAAAATGTATTATAAGCGAATAGGTAACGAATAGGTAACGAATAGGTAACAGGGTATTAACCGAGCGCTGGAACGGGTACATGCGCGCTAATAGGGTAATTTCATCTCTAAGAACACATTCTTAGCACCAGAGACCTGAACACAATTAAAAAACGATTTATTTCAAGGTGCAGCGTATACCCCCCGCATCAAAAGCGAATAGGTAACGAATAGGTAACAGGTTATTTACCGAGCGCTGGAACGGGTACATGCGCTCTAATGGGGTCATTTCATCTCTAAGAACACATTGTTACCGTCTGAGACCTGGACATAATTGAAAATCCTTTTCTAACAGGTGCAACGTATAAAAAAATGTATTATAAGCGAATAGGTAACGAATAGGTAACGAATAGGTAACAGGGTATTAACCGAGCGCTGGAACGGGTACATGCGCGCTAATAGGGTAATTTCATCTCTAAGAACACATTCTTACCACCAGAGACCAGAACACAAGTAAAAAACGATTTATTTCAAGGTGCACCGTATACCCCGCGCATTAAAAGCGAATAAGTAACGAATAGGTAACAGGTTATTTACCGAGCGCTGGAACGGGTACATGTGCTCTAATGGGGTAATTTCATCTCTAAGAACACATTGTTACCACCAGAGATATGAATTTAATTGAAAATCCTTTTCTAAAAGGTGCAACGTACAACAAACGTACTATAAGTGAATAGGTAACGAATAGGTAACGAATAGGTAACAGGGTATTAACCGATCGCTGGAACGAGTACATATGCGCTTCAAGGGGTATTTCATCTATAAGAACACATTATTACCACCAGAGATATGAACACAATTGGAAATCCTTTTCTAAAAGGTGCAACGTACAACAAACTTTTTAAAAGCGAATTAGGAACGAATATTTAACAGGGTATTATCCGACCGCTGGAACGGATACAAATGCACTTATAGAGTTATATCACCTCTAAGAGCCCAAATCTTCCACCAGAGACAACAAAACAATTGAAAATCATGTTTTAAAAGGTGCAACGTAAGATACACGTATTATAAGGGAATTATAAGCGAGTGATGGAACGAATTAAACAAGGTAATAGCATGCTCCGAAACGATGTACACCCTGCTTACATGTTTAACTCTACCACATTATGTAAGTATGTGCCTGCCCCTAGACAAGAGCCTGAAATTAAGTAGTTATCGTTTGTTTTTGTGTTACATATTTCCGTTTATTTTTTTGTATATGAAATACGGCCGTCAGTTTTGTTGTTTGAATTGTATGAGGTTGTCATGTCTGGGCCTTTTATAGGTGACTACACGGTTTGGGCTATGCTCATTGTTGAAGGCCGTACAGTGAACTATAGTTGATAATTTCTGTGTCATTTTGGTCTAATGTGGAGTGTTGTCTCATTGGCAATCATACCACATCTTCGTTTTTACGCAAGCGCTAACACGGTGATTTCATCACGTCGAACCAAGATCCATCTTCAAACATACGGACATAAAGCAGTTAAAAGGTAGAACGTATAAAAAACAAGTAAGGAACAAATGCGTATCGAACATGAAGTAAAAGGATCGGTTGAGCACAAACACATATAAATAGGTCATAAAAAGATCATTTTACCTCAACCAATTCAGAACTATTACCATATGTAAGACTATTAACAACTAGGTTTGTAATTGCTAGCAATAACGGAAGGCACCCCTTCCCCCTATTACCAGGTGAGCGGCAGCCATTTTGACAATTCCAAAGTCAAAGAGAGCATCTACAGATGTCTAGTAACATTTTTGCAAAGTTTCATTAAGTTTGAACATTTTGAATTTTTGATATTTTTGCTGTTTCCATGGTTACGGCGGCCATTTTGAAAATTCTAACTTCAAAATCCAACTCTGCCTATGCCAGTTACCATTCCTGTAAAGTTTCATCCAGTTTGCGGAAAATTCTTATTTTTGAATTTTTTGACCTTTTTGCATTGTTTCCATGGTAACAAGACCTATTTTGGAAATTCCAACTCCAATGTTGCTCATCATTACTGTGAAGTTTCATGAAGTTTTGAGCAGTTTTAGAATTTTGAAAATTTTGGTGTAGTTTCCATGGCAACATAGTAGTTCCAATGATCGCCAAAATCATCCAACACCTGTATATAGTGGGCACCTACATTGTTTTAAAATATGATGATTCTAAGTTGAAGCATATCCAAACAGTTCACCAAAAACCAAAAACTCATTTTTTTCACAATTGTGCCGTTTCCATGGTAACGGCAGCCATATTAAACTAGTCCATGCCATAATTAAAAAGGGGGAAGGATATTAAAAATCAAATAAGTAGCGAATAGGTAACGAATAGGGAATAGGGAATAGGTAACGAATAGGTAACGAATAGGGAATAGGGAATAGGTAACGAATAGGTAACGAATAGGTAACGAATAGGGAATAGGGAATAGGTAACGAATAGGCAACGAATAGGGAATAGGGAATAGGTAACGAATAGGGAATAGGGAATAGGTAACCAACTTGACGCCCATCGCGCTACCAATATTGCTCTTGGAAACCAATAAATTTATCCACATTGCACCATTACGATCCTTATATGTCAGTTGTATTTTAAAAGACAAATGTATCAACTAGCTAATGAGCATCAGTTAATAATCTTGTCTGCATTGATTCAACTTAAAACTATTGTCTGATCGGTTGTCAGGTGGAATTTTCGAAAATTCATAAACATTTAAAAAAATTCTAATTAATATTTCGTGGAAGGGCAGACTAGATTTTTTTAGTGTATGAAGACTATAAACCCTAGTTATCACACACAAAAAATTAGAATTTTTCGAAGATATGCATTTTCATCACCCAACTTGAAAGACTGTCGTCAAGTACTTTCAGTAAAAAAAAAAAACAGCTATTCGAACACACCTTCTCTGTTTTTTGTGACTCATTAGATAGGTCTTTCACTTGACCCATATATTTGATCTTTTAGTACTGTGATTTTTTTGTGTTATAAAGTCAACCTGTAGCTTTAATATATAAAAATGATAGAATCTGAAGCGAGACGATGTATGAAATATTCTTATTTTGTACGATATCAAGACAAAATACTCAACTCAAACACGCCCTTACATAAAAAGGCGCACTCGATTTTCTCTTTCCGATACAATTGTTACCCATTTTTTGAAATTTTTTCTTCAGTCACATAATGGAAGGGCAGACAAGAAAATTACTGAACTAATAGATTGATATGTTTTCCGTCCGTGGTAATTTTTTCATAAAAATCGGAGGTTATGCATTTTCTTCATCCAACTTGAAAGATACATGTACCCATGTCGTCGACTGATATCTAATTGTTCTGCTTAACTATGTACTAGATAAATTGAAAACTTATGCAAATGGTGTTTTTAAAATAAAACACCTCGTAGTTGAGAAGAAAATTGCAATTTTGTTTGTTTCTATTAACTTTTTAAAATTTTGTCACTATAGTAAACAATACAGTAAACATTTATCGCCTTCTCTAACAAAGAGATTCGATTCTTTTGTTCTATTTCAACCTGGTTTCCGACTGTAATATAAAGTTAAGTTAACAATATAAAAATTTAGAATGCATGTGCCATTCTTAAAAGAATTATGAGAGACTGTTATATACAATTATAAAACAACAGAATTAAAACATAGTTTTGTTATTCATGTTATTTACACAAATAAAAACATAAATTTAAGTGGAATATCACCATGCACATTCAAGGATAAAACCTGATACATGTACATAATAAAAACAACAATGATTTTAAAAGTATAAGATACTATTTCGTCGCAATAAAATATTATGGCAGGTTTTGGCAACAGAACTACAAACATTTTCATTTTGTGAATGTGAATTGATTACATTTTAAAATTAATCGACCCAATCCCTGCGGCCTTAAACTGGGGAGGGGTGTAGAAGAGGAGTAATAAAGTGCAATGGCAGTTAAGTTCTAACACCAATTCGAGACTTGCGTGCTGTTGATCCCTGTCGATCACAAGTCATCCAAGTCAGGAGCCTGCAGTTCAGTGGTTGTGGTTTCTTTTTGTATAACATATTGTTTTTTTTATTCATTTTCTCGTTTGAATTGCTTTACATTTGTTATTTCGGACCCTTTGGTAGCTGAGTACCAGGTACGGGTTTTGTCTGTTGTTGAAGACCGTACGGATACCTAGTATGGTTGTTAATGGCTTTCAGCAATGAGCAAAATCCATACCGCATAGACAGTTATAAAAGGCCCCAAAATGACAAATTGTTTAGAAAAAATATATAATATATTTAATTTCTGTGTTATTTTGTCTCATTTAGAGATTAGACAAATCCACATCTTCTTATATTATATGTTCTTGAATATGACCAATCGTTTTCATAGATATAGGATGATGTGGTGTGAGTGTCAATGAGACAACTCTCCATCCAAATAACAATTTATAAAAGTAAACCATTATAGGTCAAGTTGTTGTGGGAGGGGGAAATTATGATAACAAATTATTGAACGTCCATATCTTTGATCTACGAAAAATAATCAATAATTGGCGTACGAAAGAGGATTTAATTATAGATTGTAATGCGAATAAGTTTCTAAGTTTCCTTTTTATATGTTATTGTAACCGAACACCAATAATACTGACTCTTGGTATTGTCTTTTTAATTTTAGTTATGGGGTTGTGAGTTTAATAACATATTATTTGAATATCCCTTAGGTATCATTCGCCTCTCATTTAACACATGTCTTGTATAGTGTGTGTACTTACATTATTACTATGTTTGTGTGTTCGTACAATTGGATCCTCTATATCTTTACTGATAGCTTTCGAACGTTTGGATTGGTCTAGTACAGCACGATAATAGATCACATCTCCAAATTCTAAAACCTGAAGAAAGTTGTATGCATTTTAGAACCAAGCTTCAGTAGTAGTGAAACATAAAGCATTAATAGGGGACGAACTGTTTTTGTGTTTCGCCTACGATTACTCTTGTCAGTGTAAAGGTGTAATGTTGACCTCAAAAGTGGCCTTTGTTAGTCTTGTATTATTTTTAATTTTAATTTCTTGTTTGCAATTTGGACTTTAGTATGGCGTTCATTATCACTGAACTAGTATATATATTTGTTTACGGGCCAGTTGAAGGACGCCTCCGGGTGCGGGAATTTCGCGCTGCATTGAAGACCTGTTGGTGACCTTCTGCTGTTGTCTGTTCTTTGGTCGGGTTGTTTTCTCTTTGACACATTCCCCCTTTCCATTCTCAATTTTATGATAAATGGCAACACGTACACGACTTAACTGAATTATTATAGACCCCTGACTTTGGACAACCTACATACCAAATGTGGCGGGTTTAAAACAATTATGTCGATCTTTATCAAATCTCAAACAATGTGTGCAGCCATTTAAAAGTTACTATGATCAAAGATCTGACCTCAACATTAAATTATCATAATAACAAATCAAGGTTAGTGTAAGAAATATCAAAAACACAGGTCCAAACAAACAATGTAGGTAACAATAATATCTTGTACCACGGAATCATGCGATTCTACCTATACTACACCCATAAAATTTCCATACAGATTACACTGTTTCGCTATACGAACAAACCCTGCTGCTTTGTTCAAGACCAAGGCCAGCATGACGAGTCAACGTTGTTACGTAAAAAGGCATAATTGATAATAATTATCCAGGTACCCTAATTATCCTATCATTAAGTTTTTCAACTGCCCCCGTTAAAGGAATACTTTTGCTCTAGTTTATTAATACTACACGATTCCGAAACAGTGATATGCACCTATTTTTAAAAATCTGGTTTGACACATAGGAGGGACGTCACTAGTCTACTACTGACTAGTACCTTTGTAATGGGACACGTTGTTATGCTATCATAAAATTATCTACATTCAGAATGCATCGTGCACACAACATATTCAGTGAATGATTGTTGCTTTATGTCCCATAAAATTAGTAGTTCATGCACATTTTGGAAGAAAACAAATCGAATTAAGCATTTAATAATTGTGTTCCGCATAGTGGGCAATAATCAAGACTTCCTCTACAAAAAGAGGAATTTGGACATGGATATCATTTGAACCTGTAAAAGAGTTTTTGTAAAGGTTATAAACCTGCACAAAGCATGGTAATCATATAAATGCTATGTTAAAGTTCCCAATCAGATTAGACGTGGTTATGTATTTATACCTCCAGTAAAGCCAGACAATTAAAAAAAAATCTTTTCAGTAGGATGTTTACTGTCTGTTGACAGAAGATTAGCTAACCACATGTTTATATCCAGTCATGCATGGGGCTGTTCAAATTTTTTTGATTGTTTATGATTAAAAATCCAAAATGCGCTACTGGACTAGGACAGCCCAATCATTTTCTAATAAACTGATGCCATAAATAGAATACAGTCTTACATCACATGAAACTGTACATAGCCTGTGTATTACTTACTTTTCTTAAGCTTTCACATTTAAATTCTGGATACTCCTTACAAAACCATTCCTTAGGATCCTCTTTTCGTGTTGTTCTAAAACAAAATTTATCTGAATATGTTCCTTTCTCTGAGGTAATACTATTGATTAGTAAGAGAGAATACGCCGTGTACAATAGTAAAAAGAAAAAACTCATAACAGTTTAGTGACATGAATGTTAAACGGAAATTAAAAACAAATCAACGAATTAAACACTTCCAACGATTCCATATCCAATTCTTTTCTTCCAAACTTCCTGCTTGAATAATTAATAATAAACCGACGTCTATTTTAAATACAAAGATTAAAATCCACAAGTTAAATCGTGCATTTAAATTTAATTTATCAACAAAATCATCAATGCAACACATGCAGTTTCGTTTTTAAATTGAATTGATTAAAAGCCATTACAGAATTCCAAACGTTTGTTTAGGTTTATCGATTTATGAACTTGCCTTTGTGTAAGTGATTCTTTTGTTTTATCCAACCGTAATAATTATACATGTATTTATTTAAATGAATGAATGTGTATTTCAGTTATATTTACATTTTGTTATAACTGAGTTTTTTGTTTTTTGTTTGTATATTTCGTGTCAATACATATACTTTAATATCTACAACTGGTGGTTTAGCTACCCCACATGGTCGTGGTTGTTTTAAAAAAATATATTTTATTGTCGTTTTACCTTAATGAACATCTAATACAAGTCTCACCTGTTTTACTTGGCCATTTAAATAATTTGTTTATGTTAGTTACTATCTGATCACTAACGGCTTTTTTTATTACTGAAGTTATGTCTATTTTTGAATGATCAATTTATAGTTCTCATATTCTATTACTTTTCACAAATTGGATCAATATATGGATGTAATTAACATTCTGCACTCTAAACCATGTGCAATGTTACGTATTTATAGATTTTAAACAGTAGAAATTCTGAATGTTTTGTTGGGAACATTATATATATATATAGTCTTCCAGGGTACGTTAAAGGACTATTGATTCAGTTCTCTGATGGGTCTGTAATATGTTGGTTGCCCTTCGTAAATTATTAAGTATGCCTTCTGATTATACAAACTTGTCAAATAACGGCCGGCCTCCAGTCTATGTCCATAAGTGCCTAAAGGAGTATGTTCGGTAAGGACCATATTTGGCCCCAATTATGATATTGAATGATACAAGAAAAAAATATGTTTTAAGGTTCTTAAAAGACATGCGAGAAAGTAAATTAGAACTACATTTGTGTCAAAGTTTTATTCGAAAGCGTTGATTTCTACATCCAAAATAGGTCACTTTAACAAAATTGACAGGATTTCAACCAAATTTAGGACCAGGAAACATAGAGCGCAGGCGTCGAGAAACTGATTAATCAAACTAAACATGTAAAATGTAATTACAAACATTGTGTCCAAAGATCTTGTTTGTCGACGTATGAGCTCTATGTTTCCTGTTCAATAATCAATGCAAAATTTACCAACTATCATTGACACGGCCGACACTCGGCTAACCGAGAGATTGGTCGGTTAATCTATATTGAGTATCCGGCTATATCGGCGGTTGGTCTGTTAATCGGGTTGGCTAAAGTCTGTTAATCAGGTGTTATCGAGAAAATCATTGAAAACTCAGCATGTTTCATTGTATAGCCTTTTAAATATATGTTTATCATTAAAAATATGTATGTCTAACAAAACTATTCAATGTACTGAATCCAGTGGTGTAATTATTATTTTTCTAGCTTCTATGTACGATCTATAAAATGAAAAGGCAAGTTACTCATCAATAAATTTATACACATTTTACACACACAAAATGTACACAAAATGACACTTGTGTTGAATTTACTTGCATGCAATATTTTGAACATCGAAAAAAGACAGGCATTATGTGTGTTAACCAAATTGATATCATTGTGTGAAAAATCTACACGAAAATCCGTATTTTGGTGACATAAATCAATCTTTTTTTTAAACCTGGTCTGTTAATGGGTTGGATGTATAAAACCCGGTCTGTTAAGTGGTCTGTTAAGAGTTATGAATGACAATAAAAGTATAATTTTATTACTATATAGTGTGTTAATTTGGTAGGCTCAAGACGAGCGGCTAAAATATACGGAAACAACACTTGAGCAATGGAACATAAAATATATACGGAAACAAAACATGAGCAATGGAATATAAAATATACGGAAACAAAACACATGAACAATTAACAATTCAATAGGCAATGGATATTGAAAATTGATAAAAGTGGTTTCAAAAAGTGTTAAATTAGAGTAAAATTAATTTTATCCGAGAATGGTCGCATATATTCTGTGAATTATGTTTTATTGTCATGAATGACACCAATTTGTCATCTACATTGGTGACCAGTACATAAATCAGAGATTAACGTCGTAATGTAACTAAACATCAGTAAGTAAAATATATTGGGATGCCTAAATATAAAGAATAGAGAAAGAATAATGAGCAAGATAAATAAAATGTATAGAAAAGTAACATAACAATTTAAAGAATACAGAAATAATCAACACCCCAATCCGGACCCTCATGGTATACACGAGAATCTGGATGGAGATACAGAATATAAATAAAAGATAAGGACAGTAGAGAGTGATGCATTGCTAAAAAAGAGAGAAAAAAAACAATAATTGTTTAAGAATAAAGACATGAAACCACCCTGGGTGTTGAAACAGTAACGGATTGCGATGTACTCATATTGGTAACAAATGCTTGAAGTTTACATGTGGACAACTGCAGTTCTCCACTGCAAATATGTAGATAAGGAACTAAACGGAATAACATGAATTTAAACTTAATACAACCAAATGTAGCTGCATTCGCTCCTTTCCATTAACTTCTTTAGAATGATTTATAAACAACAGATGATTAAGTAATAGAAGAAAAGAACCAATTGGATGATGCTGACGAATTTGAGTTAAACGTCCAGTGACAAATATCATGTACATATGAGAACGACAACACGTTATATGTACCCTGTGTTGTATTAGAAAGACACGTTCAGTCGGATTTGAGAACATGCTACTTTTTGCAGACACAAAAATTAAGGCTGATTGAAATCGTTAATAATAAATTCATGCATATTCCAGCGGCCAACCCAGATCACGCTATATTGAAGTGACACACTCTTCAATAAAATGCAAAGAAAGTCAAAACAAAAATGCGTTTACTGGAAGGATAGTGCTGCACCGTGTTATCATTTTTTTTACTCAAGAATCTCTCATTCTTAACTTTTTCAATGGGAAAATATAAAGGTAGCAAAACTATTTTCGTGGCTAAATAACTCTTAACTGACACAATTTCAATTGTCCAACCCATTAACAGACTTAATAACCCATAATTTTCACTAAAACGTGGTATTACTCACGTTATATTACAACTATGAATTATTTACTAATGTCAATTTATATGAAAGAACCAAAGTAGTATTTTGTGTCTTTTAAATGATATCTAAAATTGTTTGTTTCGCCTTTTATTAAAAAAATTGCTATGCGTGTAGTCATAAATACTACATATTTGCGCGACGCCTTTTACTTTTACTGAAAACTGCGTAGACTATGAAATGTTTTTAAAGGTGGAAAATGTTCTATGATAGATATCATTTTGTCAGACACTTTTCTTTTTTTGATTTGATTCTTATAATATGACAAAAATCTGTATATTTGATAGAGTTTAACATTAAATTGTGCGTTTTACTCTTAGCAGACGTATAGCCAACCCGATTAACAGACCAATCTCCCATATAGCCGCATACTCAATATAGATTAACCGACCAATCTCTCGGTTAGCCGAGTGTCGGCCGTGATTGATAGTTCGTCGAAATTAAAAATAAGTACTGTTTATGACATCATCAGTAGAACGCAGGAAAGTAAATTTTCAACAAAAAGACTTAGTTCCTCTATTGTCAATGTATAAGCTGTGATTCCTTGTGATATTGGTCAATAAATCCTAATTTGAAATTTTAGGTCAACTGACAAGAGGGCCATTGAAGGGCCTTATCGAACCTACTCCTTTTTGCCCATATCCAAAATAGGATTACCTCAAATTTCCAATGATAGGCCAACTTTCCGCCTTTCATTCCGATTGTCCTAATCACCTATTGCATTGTCCTCAATAAACATGAAATAGTTGCCACTGGACATTTAACCGAGAACTGAAGACACATTATTATTATTATTAAAGAACATTTAATAAAAAAAAACGTTTACATATACATATATAAACAATGTGATTGACAAACATTAAGTCATTTGTAAGCCTACTATGTTTTCTTAATCAATTTATAGACCTAGGCCTATGAGAGATAACTCCTGATCGATTTTTGTTGTTTAGCAAGTATTACAGTATAATTGTATTCATGTGGATATATGGCCTTTTTAAATCCAAACATCGTATATTCAATGAAAATTACGATTTTAAAGGTGTCCATCTTTTGCATAAATATGTTTGTAACGTAATTTATATGAGGATTTTAGTTTAATTTAAACTAAATATTATTTAATCGATTCCATTTCTTTATTTACAATACACAGTGTTTAAATAGAGAGAGGGCTGCATGTGACTGGATTGAATTAGTGTATCAGAATTTTTCATTTTCATTGCAGATGGAATAGCACATCCTAAATTTTACGGTGATGTTGTTTACCGATCCAGAAAACTAATAAAAATCCGGGTAAACTTATCAATGACTTTTAAAAAAATTTAAGAGTTACCAATTCAGCACTTTAATTATATTGTTTTTATTGGTATAAATATTGAGTATGCACTTGCTCGATACTACAATCTGTCGATATCTATCTTTTGGCCGTGCACAATGTCATGTTTGGATGTTGGATAAAATTATGTATTAATTGATATATAATTAATCTTAGATACACGATGTCTTTTATAAGTTGTTATTGTCTTTAAACTAGCTGCCAGTAACTGTGAATGTACTCTTAGATATGTACTTTGTGTCTTTCGTTGTTAAGGATGTATAAATACCCTGCCACGTCCAGTCTGTGTTTTTTGTTAGATGTTTTTATGCTGTATATCGATCTAATAAGTTCAGCTATTTTCAATTTTTTTTATAAATTGCTTTTTGTTGAACTGTTACAACACTGTCACAGGTTTACATCGTTCAAATTACAGTCCTGCAAATGCAATAATACTTACTTCACATTGTAAATTCAACTGACTTTCGTGAGATATTTATTTTGGATTTTAGGCAAATAGAAAAAGTCAAATACATGTAAATCTTAGCACATCCTCATTTTTACGGAAATATTGTTAACCGTGCCCGGAAATTTAGAAATGATCCATGTAAACTTGTCGCTCCATTAAATAAACTTATTCTAAAAGGTTACCTATTCAACATTGTAATAAGATCATTGAATATTGTTTTTATTGGTATATATGTTGATTTTGTTATCAGTAAATTAAAAGGTAACGTAAATATTATATGTATGTTATATACATATACACATTCATGGATCTACAATCTGTCGGTACCTGTAACTTGGCATTGCACAAGGTCATGTTTTTTCTCTGACTGTTTATGACGTCTGTACACTAAATCCATTGGATGTTGGATGTGTACGGATTGATAGTTTAGTCTTAGATGCATGATTTTTTTATTAGTTGTTAGTGGCTTTGAACTAGCTGTCAGATAACTGCGAGTACTCTCAGATCTGTTCATTGTGTCTTTTTGTGTAGGAATGTATAAGTACCCGGCCACGTCCACTTGTATTTTTGTCCATCTGATAAGTTAAGCCTTTTTCAATGATTTTTATAGCTCGTTCTTATGTAGTACTGTTATACCACTGTCCCAGGTTAGGGGGAGAGTTGGGACCCCTCTAACATGTTTAACCCCGCCACATTGTTTATGTATGTGCCTGTTCCAAGTCAGGAGCCTGTAACTCAGTGGTTGTCGTTTGTTTATGTGTTTCATATTTGTTTTTCGTTCATTTTTTTTATATAAATAAGGCCCTTAGTTTTCTCGTTTGAATTGTTTTACATTGTCATATCGGGGCCTTTTATAGCTGACTATGCGGTATATGGGCTTTGCTCATTGTTGAAGGCCGTACGGTGACCTATAGTTGTTAAAATATGTGTCATTTTGGTCTCTTGTTGACAGTTGTCTCATTGGCAATCATATCACATCTTCTTTTATATTAGATCTGTCCTCATATAATAGCATAACGAAAACTAGGAAATTACACAATGCACAATCTGCTCGAATTCTCAGGAGGAAATGGTTTGATTCAAACTACTTGCTGCATGTACGGAATTTCACCAACAGTGGTCGCCATTTAGTTTTTATGTGTTAAGCTGTGTCAGCACATAATTCGGTGTAGGTTAAATAAAAACATACAGTGATATCTCCGATGAATCGTTTACTGAAGACACGATGATCTCGATTTGGTTAGGGGGTCCGTCATTTCTGTATTCTTCAATAATTATTGTTTAATCCATATTTCTCTATTCTATAGGGAAAACAGTACTATTACATTTTCCCAGCATTAGGTTGGCCTTTTGTGTACCCAAGACAGGTGAAGGAGTCAACTTAGGAGCGCTGTGATTGGATGTAAGGGTACAATATATTTTTTTATTTATCTATGATTAACTGCAGTGTTTATATTTACAATATAAATTTTAAAACCTATTGAAATATTTTCTAGAGAATTATTCGAAAAGGCTTTCAAAATTTTATAAATTTGCTGCAAAATGACGGTGGGCATGTATAACATAAACAAGCTCCGTTGGAAATTGGTCATGATACTATTTGGCTTCAATTTTTAAAATAGAGTAATAAAGTACTAACACCACACATAACTGTTTTATCCAGGTTTTTATTATAAAAAGTGGTAAAATTAGAAAAAGTTAGTATTGTCGCCTATGGCAGAATAAATAGTACCGTTTTCCCTTTACCCATAATTCTCTATTCTTTATTTTTAAGTCCATTTTTTTTATTCTTTCTATTTTTTGGTCATTATTCTCTATTCTGTAATTCCCATCCACCCCCTCATACACATCATTATTTTAGTTTAATAGCAGTTACAACATTTTGCTGGTATAACTAGAAGATTGTACATAATGAATATCGGTTTGTTTTTGTGAGAAGTAACAGAAATTTAAATAACACGATGTCTGTTCTTGTAACAATTTACTAACAAAAAAGATCGATTATTGTTTTTTGCACTTTGAAAAGAAATTATATTTTCTAACAAAAGGTGATCGATTCAACAAACTTTTAAACTTAACTGTAAAGAAAATCTATTGACAATCATACAATTACTTTACTCCTATCTTCTAAATTAAGTTTGCTTGTATTTCCTACTCTAGTGAATGTTCTATCAAAAATGGTTCTACAGTGTATAATATTCATCCTAGTGACTATAGTTAAAATGTCTGTTTCAGAAGACATCACAGACACTGTTGTTGTGAGATTATCTACAGACCCAGAGGGTTTTAACAGCTTACGACATCATTCTGGCTTAGTTATCAAAAAGAAGGTAAATTAATATCTTAATGTAGAATCAATCTCCTCGGTGGTCTTTTGGTATCGTGACTTCAGAGTAAGAAGTCGTTCATTCGAAACTACGACCGGTCAAACCAAATACCTCAACATTGGAAACTACGACCGGTCAAACCAAATACGTCAACATGGGAAACAACGACCGGTCAAACCAAATACGCCAACATTGGAAACAACGACCGGTCAAACCAAATACGTCAACATTGGAAACAACGACCGGTCAAACCAAATACGTCAACATTGGCATCTGTTGCTTCTCCGCTAGGAACGCAGGTTTGAGGAGTAAGAGCGATGACTGGTCGGCTAGAAGTCAGGATATTAGTAATGTGCTCTGATTACTAGTATTTTTACATTAGAAATATTACATTAGAAGTACGCGTAACAGGTCGTTCACGTACACTAGAGGTACGCGTAACAGGTCGTTCACGTACACTAGAGGTACGCGTAACAGATCGTTCACGTACACAAGAGGTAATCGTAACAGGTCGTTCACGAACACAAGAGATACGCGTAACAGGTTGTTCACGTACAATAGAGGCACGCGTACCAGGTCGTTTACGTTCACTAGAGGTACGCGTAACAGGTCGGTCACGTACACAAGAGGTACGCATATCAGGTCGTTCACGTATACAAGAGGAACGCGCAACAGGTTGTTAACGTACACTAGAAGTATACGCGTAACAGGTCGTTCACGTACACTAGAGGTACGCGTAACAGGTCGTTCACGTACACTAGAGGTAATTGTAACAGGTCGTTCATGTACACAAGAGGTAATCGTAACAGGTCGTTCACGTACACTAGTAGTACGCGTAACAGGTCGTTCACGTACACTAGAGGTGCGCGTAACAGATCGTTCACGTACACTAGAGTAACGGGTAACAGGTCGTTCATGTACACTAGAGCTACAAGTAACACTTTGCTCACGTACAATAGAGTTACACGTAACACTCTGTTATCGTGCCCTAGAGTAACGCGTAACATGTCGTTTACAACCAAAGAGGCACACGTAACACTTTGTTCACATACCAAAAAGTTACACGTACCATAGAGGTACACGCAACAAGTCGATCAAATACCATAAATGCTACAAGTAACACATTGTTCACGCATCCTAGAGGTATGCGTTATAGGTTGTTCACGTACCCTAGAGGTACACGTAACTATTTGTTCACGAACCCTAGATGCACAAGTTTCACTTTGTTCACGTACTCTAGAGTAACGCGTAACAGGTCGTACACGTACCCGTGAGGCACACGTAACAATTTGTTCACGTACCTTATAGTAACGCGCATGTAACAGGTCGTTCACGTACCATAGAGGCACACGTAACACTTTGTCCATGTACACTAGAGTTACATGTACCATATAAGTACGCGTAGTAGGTCGTTTACATACCCTAGCGCTACACGTAATACTCTGTTCATGCACGTACCCTAGAGTTACGCGTAGTAGGTCGTTCAC
The DNA here is from genome assembly GCF_963676685.1 of Mytilus edulis. Taxonomy (NCBI): domain Eukaryota; kingdom Metazoa; phylum Mollusca; class Bivalvia; order Mytilida; family Mytilidae; genus Mytilus; species Mytilus edulis. Next base: position 107,814 of record NC_092346.1, on the reverse strand, counting down.
ATACCCTAGCGCTACACGATACACTCTGTTCATGCACGTACCCTAGAGTTACACGCAACAGGTCGTTCACATACCCTAGCGCTACACGTAACATTTTGTTCATGCACGTACCCTAGAGTTACACGTAACAGGTCGATTACGTACCCTAGCGCTACACGTAACACTTTGAACATGCACGTACTCTAGAGATATGCGTAACCGGTCGTACACGTACACTAAAGGCACACGTAACACTTTGTTCGCGTACCTTAGAGTAATGCGTATGTAACAGGTCGTTCACGTACCCTAGAGGCACACGTAACACTTTGTTCCTGCGCGTACCCTATAGATATACGTAACCGGTCGTACATATGTACACGTACGCTAGAGGCTCACGTAAACTTTGTCCACGTACACTAGAGTTACATGTACCATAGAAGTACGCGTAGCAGGTCGTTCACATACCCTAGCGCTACACGATACACTCTGTTCATGCACGTACGCTAGAGTTACACGTAACAGGTCGTTCACATACCCTAGCGCTACACGTAACACTTTGTTCATGCACGTACCCTAGAGAGATATACGTAACCGGTCGTTCACGTACACTAAAAGTACACGTAATTGTTTGTTCAAGTACCCTAGAGCTGCATAAAAACTGTACACGTAACTGTTAGTTCACGTATGCGGAATAACCTGTATACCATATACACAATGAACTCGTCTGCTGGATGCTGGAGAATACCAACCAAGCCTTTTTTTATAAAGTTTTGAATAGAGGATAAGAGTTCATTTTTTTATAATGTAAAACGAAATTATAATGTTTGCGTTAGAAAAGTTTTGTATGCAGATCCCGTAAGTGACGAAAAGATAGCATTAGTCATTTCAAGGTTTATTCATAAAAATTATACTCTATTTCTATCTTATAATGTGACTATAATACAGTTTTGAACATTAGGCGGAATTTTATTGGATAGTTAAATAATTTGAACACATGTCCAAAATGGACAGCTGTTATCACTAAGGAATGAATTGAGCGTACACAATCCTGCTTTATCCCACCAATTATATACAAACATGTTCCAAGTCGGGTAATATACAAACCTGATCCAAGTCGGGTACTTGTTATTCGATAGTTGTCGTTGGTTGTGTGTCCTTCTTTTCTTGGTTTTAGCACAGAACATGCGGTTGATTTCGTTTGAATGTTTCAAATTTTGTTCATCATGTCTGGGTCTTAAATGCTGACTATACATTTTGACTGATTGTTGAAGTCTAGTGAGATAAATTACTAGCAGTTAAGATCCTTGTCATGTGGACTTTAAGAGGTACTTGTTCAAATCTGTGTCATTTGGACTCTTTTATAAAGTTGTATCATTAATAATAATACCACATCTCCTTATTTGACACTCACTTCCTGTGAAAACAAAACAAAATGTTCAATGCTTTTAAAGTTATTAAAGCTGGAATGGTAGTAACCTGTGAAATTATGTAACTCACATTTGTGAATCGAAATTGCTATTCTATTAACAGATTACTATCAGACGAACGCTTTAAAAGTGTCATTGCCTTCAATTTTGTGAATCAAAAGACTTCCACGACAAAGCATCTTCAAAGGTGTTGATTGAGTTATATTATGATGTCTTTTTGTGTGGTTTGGGTCTTTGTTTGCAGTCCATTTTCTAATTTAAAAACAAAAGTGAAAATTGGAATTTTGACTCTCTAATAGATAGATATAGGAAGATGTGGTATGAGTGTCAATGAGACAACTCTTCATCCAAGTAACAATCTATTAAAGTAACCCGTTATAGATCAAGGTATGGCCTTCCACTTGGAGCCTTGGCTCACACCGAACAGCAAGCTATAAAGGGCCCCACAAAGTTATTAGTGTAAAACCATTCATACAGGAAAATCAACGGTCTAATCTATTTCTATTTTCAAGTATGATTTGAACATAACTAGTGATTCTGGTCAAGATCCCATCGAGTGTTCTAAAATTTTGTGAGTTTGTATTGTTGATGATTTTTGTACAGCTGCAACAAGATGTGAGTACATCATAAAACGTAAACAGTCCTGGGACTACATTCATAACATAAACAATCACAACTGAAACCGCCAAGAAAAATACGTTTCAGTTCAAAATATAAATACAAATTGTGTACAGTTTCAGATAAACCATAAGCAATACTATATTTTAACGATAAGAAAAAATAGAAATATGGAGACGCCATTGTTCCATTTAGAGTCATTACAAAGCTTAAAGAATGATAAAAATGTAAGTATTATTATAAATACCTGTATATACGTTTATGCAAATGATTAGTGATAGAGAAAGCTGAAGGTGTACATCTTTTTTATTGAAAAAAAACAATATTACACAGTATCGGAAGGACTTAGTCGAAATTTAAGTACATGAAAAAAATATGTCCATTAACACGGCAAAAGTTCGACTATAGAAGATAACGCCTTATTTTGATATTGAATGTCTTGGTTTTTAAATTAATGAAGGTACTAAATATACACAGGATTCATTGGTGTGTACATCCAAACATATGTTTTACTTCAACTTCATACAAATAATTAAGTAAATGGACGATAAGATCAAGATGATCAAAGACATATTAAAAATCATATGTTTTATCATATATTATCATACAAACAGATTACTGTTACTTTAACAAACTATTGAATCCATACACCATGTACACCATATACACGAGGGCGGAGGAAGTTCACGCAGTGTTGAAATTTACCACAAGATGATGTTATTTTGTTCATCAGGCCAAAATACTACAAATTTCACAAAGAAATAGTATAATGATATAACTATCAAAAAAAAAATACAAAATAACTTCTTTTTTGGCACTTCATTTTATATAGGACGAAAAACATCAAGTATACATAGGGGCCAGCTGAAGGACGCCTCCGGGTGCGGGAATTTCTCGCTACATTGAAGACCTGTTGGTGACCCTCTGCTGTTGTTTTTTATTTGGTCGGGTTGTTGTCTCTTTGACACATTCCCCATTTCCATTCTCAATTTTATAATTGTGGTGTAACGTTAGTTTTGGTAAAATAGGCACTCATACTTTACACTTTTTTACATCAATTCTTTTGGCCGCCAAATCTGATCAAGAAAGTTTTTGTGTCTAGGATTTCAATATCCTCAGCAGCAGGTTTGTGCCACAGAATATTTTGGATTCTATGTTTATATAAATAAGATGTGATATGATTGCCAATGAGACAACTCTCCACAAGATACCAAAATGACACAGAAATTAACAACTATAGGTCACCGTACGGCTCCTGGCTTGGGGCAGGTACATACATACATAATGTAGCGGGGTTAAAGATGTTAGCGTGATCCCAGCCCTCCCCTAACCTGGGACAGTGGTATAACAGTACAACATAAGAACGAAGTATAAAATCTGTTGAAAAAGGCTTAATAGTCGTCTATCGCAAAATGCACAAAAACACCGTTTTTGACAAAATATAAAAAATGTAATGACTTTGAAGCCCACAATGAACTCGAATAAACAAACTTATTCAACCTTGATGAAATAGATCCATTTAAGAACCAAATAAAGGGCATTTTGATATTTTAAGATAAAGTTGAATTTCCTACCTGACGTGAAGTGCGTTTAACTTGATTCATCATGCGCAGACATACTGATGCCCTTCTTCAGCAAATATTTACTTCTGGTATGGAAAAAAAATCAGGGGTGATCGTAAATCTTTACCCCATTCAAGACAGCTCACATGATTAGAATCTACGGTCTAAATTTGATAAATATAGAAAGCTAATTGAGGTAGCAGCGAGTTGTCGTGTCGTGAATAACTCGTTAAAAATGCCGTATGCATTTAACAGTTTTAATGAAGTCACCTCATTCAATTCGTCTTCATTGGCTACAGGTATGTATAGGAGTTTATTGTGACGTCCATTTTCAGTGAACTAGTACACGTTTTTGTTAAGTGGCCAGCTGAATCCCGCCTCCGGGTGCGGTATTTATGTCTGTGTTGAAGACCTATTAGTAGTCTTGGGATGTTTTCTGTTCTGTGGTCGGGTTGTTGTCTTTGACACATTCCCCGTTTCTATTCTCAATCGTTTCTCTGTAAATTCAAATGATGATGGTGGAAGTTTTTAATGGCTTTGACTGGCTGTACCCCTTGCATGGTCGGAAAATAAAGTGAAAGGGAGATCAGTAAGTAATTAAAATCGACAGACCATTGGAAGAAAGTAATATATATATCGACTAATTAAGTTATTACTATTTTTTATCGCTTGGAAACATGTGTTATTACCCCACCGCTATATTCCGGGGCACAACCTCTTTACTTTTGTTATTATACTGATCTTCGGTATATAAGGTGCCGACTGGTATTCACGTATCTAATGAATTTTTATATCATATCAGATTATTTTTGTGGAACAACAAATCAGACGTGATAGAGTTAAAAGAAGTAATGACCCAGAGTGGAACAGTTCATGGCATTTAGTATGTAGAAATATATTTGACTGTATTTTTACATAATTATAATGAAAGTTATTGGTACGCGTTTCAAAGTCGTACGCACTGGTTTCAATTGCTTTCGCATCTGTCTTGACAAGCCGTACACACCATGCATTCATATAATGAAAGTTATTCGTTCGCGTTTCAAAGTCATACGCACTGGTTTCAAATGCTTTCGCATTAGTCTTCAAGCAGTGCACTCCAGTTCACAAGTCGTGCGCGCATGATTAAATTTGAAATTCATACGGTCGATATTTGGAATATCATGTGCATCAGTTTTAACTTCGTGCGCTCGAGTTTTAAAAAATAGCATTATTTTATACATTATACAAAAGATATTTAGAGTTTCTAAGTGATGATATCTTAATACATATTTGATAATTGTTGTGTGGATCTCGAGTTGTGGATATCGTCTTTATTTTACATGTAAATACTATTTATAATGAAAGATTGTCTCGTTAAAAATAAATTTGTACAACTACATTTTCAAGAGAGAATATTTTGAATATAAACTGGAATTCCTCACATTTGTTGTATACGTTAAATAATTACAGATTCTTGTTACACATGTATGTAATGTGATTATCTAATTTTAAAGAATGACGAGATAGTGCCATCGATGAGGATATCTAGCGCCTGGTCAGCAGGATATAATGGAGACGGAGTGGTCATAGCAGTGGTAGACGACGGTGTGGAAACCACCCACCCAGATATTGATGATAATCTCGTAAATTTAAAATAATGTCATTATTGTTTTTGACCATGATTGAAAAAAAATATGTAAAGCACATATATTTCAGCCTTATTGAGTTATTGTACAGGTTCCATTTTAACCGACAAGGATCGGATTTATTACCGTGTACTATATTTCTAAATACGCTGCCGAAAGCGCTACAAAATATTTGTTCCTTGAATGCATACATCCAATTTGATCTGTAGACAAAATATAGATCAGCACATGCTGGCATTCAATGTCGTATTGGCACAAAAGTGGCACAAAAGCAAAGCCCAACGTTCAAGAAAAACTGTCTAATAAAAATCTCAAGGTAATATTGTGAATTCATTAATTTTCGTTGGATACCAATTTCCGTGGGTTTCGTAATTACTTGTCAACCACGAAATTCAATGTTCAACGAATGACAAACTTTTTATAGGCGTAAATGTAGTAATAATCGAAACCACGAAATTAGATTTCCACGAATATGCAAGTTTTCCTTAATCCACGAAAATTGGTACCCACGAAAATAAAAGAATCCACACAATCATATCTTTTTCTGTTGGATTGAAGATTATTAACAAAACGGTTGGTTGCTGCTGACAGCACGCACAGTGAAATAATGTTAACGATAAATAGAATAATGAATTCCAGAATGACTTTGGAATAAAATATTGTGAGTCTCGAAAGTCATAATTCTATTGAGAGAAAACAAAATCGGGTTACAAACTAAAACCAAGGGAAACACATCAACTAAAAGAGGACAACAACGAAAGAACAGAAACACTAAAGTGCAGCAAACAACAAACGACAATGCAAACTATTACAACTGTCATATTCCTGACTTGGTACAGGACATTTTAAAAACAAATGGTGGATATAACCTGGTTTTGTGGCTAGCCAAACCTCGCGCTTTCATGTCAATGTTAAATACAACATTAAAATGACATGTATATGAAAGGAATACAGAACAAATAAATTCAAGAACATGAGAAGACATACTCCATACGGTTAGAGCTATGTCATTTTGGTATCTGGTGGAGAGTTGCCTCATTTGAAATCATACCACATCTTTCTATTGTATTTAATAAATAAATACAAGGTTTATTTTTATATACTATTTCAATCCTGGTATCTATGATTAGTTTATTTTAAGGTAATGCCTATATCATAATAAATCATACAAGTGAGATATATATACATACATATCCAAAAGCAGTTAATGTATCTATCGGCCGTCCTTATTAGGTAATGCGTAATCATTCTGTGTTTCTGCAGTCAATTTCTATAAAATTCAAAATAGATATAAATATATTAGATATACTATTTTCTTGAATGCAATAATGAATGTCCTATGTTTACATAGTACATATTTAATCACTATTGTGCGTGTTTCATAGGATACAGATAATGATTACGATTATTATGATGATGATGACGACCCAAGTCCTGCTAACAAATTTGACAGGTAAATAAATAAAACAAAAATAGTTGTCTCATCGGCAATCATACAACTTTTTATATTATATACATATTCCCTCTCGCTATACACCCAACGTACAACTATTTGTAATAACATGAATAACACGACGGATGACACATGTGAAGCAGGATCTGATTAGCCTTTTGGAGCACCTCAGATCACTCTCAGTTTCTGGTGGGGTTCGTGTTGTTTAATCTTTAGTTTTCTATTGTGTCTATTATTTGGCTGTTTGTCCTTTCCTTTTTTTTTTTTTGCCATGACGTTGTCAGTTTATCTTCGATCTATAAATTTGAATGTCTCCCTGATATTGTTCGTCCCTCTTTTATATTACATATGTAGATATAAAAAGATGTTATATTAGTGCAAATGAGACAACTCTCGATCCAAGTCACAATTTGTGAAATTAAACCATTATAGGTCAAGGTAAGGCCGTCAACACGAAGCTTTGGTTCACACCGAAAAGCAAGCTATAATTGGCCCCAAAAATGATTAATGTAAAATCTTTCAAACAGGAAAGTCAACGGTCCTATCTGTATAAAAACGAGAAACGGGAAAACACGTATGAACCACTTCAACATACGACAACTACTGAATATCAGGTCCGAACTTATGGCAGGTGCAAGCAAATGAAGTGGGTTTAAATAGACACAAACCTTCAGCCAAACTGAAACAATATTTTAAATCCCAACATAGAAAGACACACTATAAAATATTTATTGAAATGGTGAAACTCCATCAAAAGACATATAAACAAAAACAAGTGAACATACACTGAACGAATAAATTTGATATATGACGCAATGTAAATACAAAATAAATAAAAACAAGAGGGGCAATTATTAAATAATGTCAGAAAAACAATCATTACCATGGACAAAATGCCGCAAAAAGAAAATAACATTATTATTTTTTATAGACAAAGCTTATATTATATGTTATATTTGAATTTGATATTTCAGTCATGGTACACAGATATCTGGGTTGCTTGCTGCAGAGAAGGGTAATGGTCAATGCTCTTTGGGCGTGGCTTATGGATCAACAATACTTGGTATGTTTTTTCCAGACAAACATCTACTCAATGGTCCATCCACAAATAATATGATTCAGATTCAATATTTTATTATAGTCTAACTACTTGCAATACATAAATATACAGTATATACAGAGTATACACAATATAAAACGGACAATATACAAATATAAAAAACAAGTACCATTATATTAAGAATTATGAGAGACTGTAAAAATAATTTCTATATAAAACTAGTTTAAATAAATACGATTATAATATTATCATGATTATAGAAAATAACGTTTTACAAAGTGTCAATGTCCGTTTCTGTGTGTGTTACATTGTAGTGTTGTGTCGTTGGGTCTCCTCTAACATTTAATGCGTTTCCCTCAGTTTTTATACGCCCGTCAAAATTTTGACGGGACGTATTATGGTATACAAATGTCCGGTGTCCGTCCGTCCGTCCGTCTGTCCGTCTGTCCGTCTGTCCGGCGTAAACATGTCGCACCGCAACTTGAGAACGACTTATCCAAATTTCATGAAACTTAATATAGTTGTTTCTTACGATGGTCAAATGATCTGTATACTTTTTGGTGAAAATAAGATTTAAACTTTTTGAGTTACGGCACTTTATAACTAAAACAGGGGTGTGTTTTTTTCACATGTCGCACTGTATCTCAAAAACGATTCTTGATTATGACTTAAAACTTTAAACACTTCTTAGTTATATTAATTTCAATATCTGTATACTTTTTGGTGATGATTCAAAATTTCATTTTTGAGTTATTGAGTATTTTGTAAAAAAGGGGGAGGGTTTTTTTACATGTCGCGCCATATCTCAAAAACTATTTATGATTATTGCTTAAAACTTTACACATGTCTTTGTTATATTAATCTCAATATCTGTATACTTTTTGGTGATGATTCAAAATTTCATTTTTGAGTTATTAGTATTTTGTAAAAAAGGGGGAGTTTTTTTTTTACATGTGCCGTATCTCAAAAACGATTTATGATTATTGCTTAAAACTTTACACACTTATTTGTTCTATTAATCTAAAGATCTGTATACTTTTTGGTGATTATTCAAAATTTTATTTTTGAGTTATTGAGTATTTTGTAAAACAGGGGAGGGTTTTTTTACATGTCGCGCCGTATCTCAAAAATAAGTTATGATTATTGCTTAAAACTTTACACACTTCTTTGATATATTAATCTAAAGATCTGTATACTTTTTGGTTTTGATTCAAAATTTTATTTTGGTAATATTTAGTTTTTGTAAAAAAAAACAGGGTGGGGGGTTTCACATGTCCCGCCGTGTCTCTAAAACAATATATGGTTATTGCTTAAAACTTTCTCATAAACTATTTATGATTATTGCATAAGACGTCGGGCGTATCATGCGCTCATGGCGCAGCTGTTTATTGTTTGTTACCCCGATTTTGTTTTTTGTCCATGGATTTATGAGTTTGAACAGCGGTATACTACTGTTGCCTTTATTTATCAATAACAAGTATCATGTTTTTTTCCATAGAATTTTTTAAAAAAATTGGGTTTTCGTTATGTTATGAATATGTAAAATAATCATCAATCATATAAGTAAGATACTTGCAGTGAAATATTTTTGAATAGTTATTTTGACGATTTTCTCTTGATTTTTTTCACTTGTAAAGACGTTATGTGAAATTGATGACACCTACTAGAATAAGAATATTGAAATCTTTTAGTGAAAAAAATACACATCGAAGATTGTTCAAATTTTCAAAAGATCCACCCATGAAACTAAACTGGTGTGTAGAATACCCCAAAACAATTTTGAGCAGCAATATTTTGTTATATTATAGACATCATATTTTTCCTGAATACTAAATGGAAGGAATACTGGCATAATTGTAATGACACATGTACATTACAATCCTGGTACCTTTGATAATTATGTACATTGAAAGGGGTCGGAGGGGTCTTAATATCAAAATCTGAAATCCCAAGGTCCCGAATTAAAAATAAAATAATCCCGGCATCTCAAAATTCGAAAAAGGAAATCGCGGATCCCAAAAGGGTCTATCCCGAAATCCTGAGCTTAAAAACACCCGATTTCGACGTCCCGAAAAAGGTCTTGCCCCCCTTAATTAGCCCGAATGTTCAAAATTTTCGTTCATTTTCTTCTCTCTTGTAAAGGTGTACGTGTAATTGGAGGCCCCGGTGTAACTGATGTAGAGGAAGCTCAGAGTCTTAGACACTATGTACAGGGGGTAGACATATACAGTATGAGCTGGGGACCACCAGATGGATACGGGTTCTCTACGCTAGGAACATTGGCTACAGAGGCCATCAGAGAGGGTATCGCCACTGTAAGTTCATAATTAACCTTTTTATAGCGAATAATTCTTGTTTACCTTTAATTTACCTGCAGATTGCGTCTATGAATGTGAATAGAAATAAAAGGCATAGAAACGTTTATTTCTAGTGGAAACATTACAAATTAACATTTCTAAGAGTAAACGTTATGAAGATTATAGGCAAGAACAGAATATTTGGAAATCTTATATATTACACTTAAACAGAATATGAAATCTTCCATCAGCAACAAATTCAGGTAAGGGCAAAACGCATTTAAAACCACAATAAAGTTAAACAGTCACTTAAAAACGTCTCGCTGTTTGACAGGCACAAGAATATTAAAGTTAAAATTTTTGCGATTAGTATTTTCTCTTTTTTGTAGGGAAGAAAGGGTAAAGGTTCAATATATGTTTGGGCTGCAGGTAATGGATATTTAGACGATAACTGTAATGGTGACGGCTATGTCAATAGTATATACACAATAGGTATAACAGGGGCCCAGTCGGGGAAGAATGCATACTATTCAGAGGTATGTGCGGCAGCCTTGGCAGCAACGTATGGTGGCAGCAGTCAAGATAGATACTTAGTAAGTATATGCACAATAAGTATAACAGGGGCCCAGTCGGAAAAGAATGCATACTGTTCTGAGGTAAGTTTTGCAGCCTTGGCAGGAACGTATGGTTGCATCAGTCAGGCTAAATCTTGAGTATATATACAAAAGGTATAACTGGGGCCCAAATCGGGGAAGATTCCATACTATTCTGAGGTATTTTTTGCAGTCTTGGAAGCAACGTATGGTGGCAGCAGTCAAAATATATACTTAGTGAGTATATACACAACAGGTATAACAGGGGCTCAAATCGGTGAAGATTGCATACTATTCCGAGTTATGTTCTGCATCCTTGGCAGCAACATATGGTGGCAGCAGTCAATATAGATACTTATTGAATATATATACAAAAGGTATAACTGGGGCCCAAATCGGGGAAGATTCCATACTATTCCGAGTTATGTTCTGCATCCTTGGCAGCAACATATGGTGGCAGCAGTCAATATAGATACTTAGTGAGTATAATATATACACAATAGGTAAAAAAGGGGAGAAGAATGCATATTATTCTGAGGTATGTTTTGCAGCCTTGGCAGCAACATAAGGTGGCAGCAGTCAAGATAGATACTTATTGAATATATATACAAAAGGTATAACTGGGGCCCAAATCGGGGAAGATTCCATACTATTCCGAGTTATGTTCTGCATCCTTGGCAGCAACATATGGTGGCAGCAGTCAATATAGATACTTAGTAAGTATAATATATACACAATAGGTATAAGAGGGGAGAAGAATGCATACTATTCTGAGGTATGTTTTGCAGCCTTGGCAGAAACGTATGGTTGCAGCAGTCAAGATAGATACTTAGTGAGTATATATACAAAAGGTATAACTGGGGCCCCAAATCGGGGAAGATTCCATACTATTCTGAGGTATGTTTTGCAGTCTTGGCCACAACGTATGGTGGCAGCATTCAAGATAGATACTTATTGAATATATAAACAATAGGTATAACAGGGGCGAAGAATGCATAATGAACCGAGTATGTTCTGCAGATAAAAATAAATTAAATTAATAATTTAATCATATGCATATGATACAACAGATATAATAAAATGTGGTATCAGTGCTAATGAAACGACTCTACATCCCAGTCTCATTTTGTAAAAGTAAACCATTATAGATTAAAATACGGTCTTCAACACGGAGCCTTGACTCACGCTAAACAGCAAGCTATAAAGGACTCCCAAAATGACTAGCGTAACATTTCTATATATAAAAAAGAGAAACGAGAAACACTTATGCACCACATCAACAAACGACAATCAAGAACATCAGGTTCCTAACCTAGGACAGGTGCAAACAAATGCAGCGGGTTTAATCTTTTTAAAGGTATCAACCGTCAACTTTACCTTAAATAATAGTGTAACACATAGAAAGATCAACTATAAAATATCAATTGAAATAGACATATTAACACTAACAAGTGAACAATGCATGATCCCGGGATAATAATTCCCCAAGTACACTTGAGAAAAACTTGGAATGACAGACGAGTATTTTGAAAGTATTTACTCATAAAGGACATACAAGCTACATTTACGGTAAAATTTGTTAATTAAATCTAAGGGCATTTTAAACCTCAGTTTCAGAAAACCTACAGATTAATCAATTTCGAATAATATAAACATGGTAAACTACCTGATTAAATTTTCTTGACTTTACCTCCGCGAGACATTTCTCAACTTAAGACAATGACATGGATTATATACAAAATGTGCGTATTGTTATGCATTTACTTTTCTACATTTGCTAGAGGTATAGGGGGAGGGTTGAGATCTCATAAACATGTTTAACCCCGCCGCATTTTTGTGCCTGTCCCAAGTCAGGAGCCTCTGGCCTTTGTTAGTCTTGTATTTTTTTAATTTTAGTTTCTTGTGTACAATTCCGAAATTAGTATGGCGTTTATTATCACTGAACTAGTATATATTTGTTTAGGGGCCAGCTGAAGGACGCCTCCGGGTGCGGGAATGTCTCGCTACATTGAAGACCTGTTAGTGACCTTCTGCTGTTGTTTTTTCTATGGTCGGGTTGTTGTCTCTTTGACACATTCCCCATTTCCATTCTCAATTTTATTTATAAGCAGCCAAGATAAGCAGGTCTTAAAATGTATAAATTCGTTTAAATAATATCAAATTGTATTCGATAGTACACACATTTACATGGAATAATTGACAGAACGCATATTACACAAAAAAGCAAATCTGAACAACATATATAGATATAGGAAGATGTGGTGTGAGTGCCAATGAGACAACTCTCCATACAAATAACAATTTAAAAAGTAAACCATTATAGGTTAAAGTACGGCCTTCAACACGGAGCCTTAGCTCACACCGAACAACAAGCTATAAAGGGCCCCAAAATTACTAGTGTAAAACCATTCAAACGGGAAAACCAACGGTCTAATCTATATTAACAAAACGAGAAACGAGAAACACGTATATATTACATAAACAAACGACAACTACTGTACATCAGATTCCTGACTTAGGACAGGTGCAAACATTTGCAGCGGGATTAAACGTTTTAATGGATCCAAACCTTCTCCCTTTTTCTGAAACAATAGCATAACATCACAACAAAGAAAAACATACGATAAAATATCAATTGGCAGACTTAACTCAATCAAAAAACGTATGATTAAACAATGAACGAATAAATTTGATCTGCGATATCTGAATACAAATGTACAGTTAATTAAATATTAGAGACAAACATTCATGACCAAAAAGCTAACAAACAAATTCAAAAACAGGACATGACTGAGAAATATTTAACCAATCAATGTTCACTTTAGAAAAAAACCGTTTTTTTTTATAATCTTGAAGTTTATACAAATGTTGTAAGAATAAGTGAAGATATTACAAATAATCAAAGCTGATGTACAGACAAGATCCGTATAAATAAAAAATGACAAAAAAGCATTATAAACAGTATCAACAGGTCGAATTAACAAGAAAATACGATTTGAGAGTACTCGCAGTTACTGACAGCTAGTTAAAAGCCAAAACCAATTAATAATAAAAAATCATGCATCATCAAGACATATGACTTGTTGATCAAGCTGATCATTGATATCAGTCATATGATTTGCTACTATCCGTGTTTCGTTTAAATAAGGCCCGGCAGTTGCGTTCGATTGATAACAGTTGGAATGACAAATCACACACGAATTTAAATAGCATTACAACAGACGATTCAAAATTGTTGTGTCAACTACGGCTAAGGCTATCTTTTCCTATGGGTAGAACAAACCTAGTGTTGTGAATAATGAAATACAGAAATAAAGCATTCCCTCCCCTCCTCAGTGTGTTACATTATTAAAATACTGTCTTAATGATTTAATGTAAAAAAGGCGTTTTAACGGATACTTTTCTTTGTTTTCAGATCCTAGTTCTTATAACGTTATTTTTTATTTCATAGACCACAACTTCAATAAATTCCTCTTGCACAAGTGATTATATAGAAGGGACTTCCTATTCCTGTCCCATTGCCGCAGGTATAATTTCTCTAGCTCTCCAGGCAAAGTAAGTTGATATGCCTCTTATGTTTATTTTGAGCTATACAATTATGAGGGCTTGGTTTGCACACTCGTCATTTAAAGTTGGATGAAATTTAAAAACTAAATGAAGTTAAGATTTGTTGATGATTTAACACTTGAAGAGACTCTAGGAATTATATTGGTTCAGCATTAATATTGTATGTTTTCCATTAATATGTATCTATCTTTCTGGTATTGATATGGTAGATATTTGATTAAAGGTAAAATCACAAAAATACTGAACTCCGCGGAAAATTCAAAACGGAAAGTGCCTAAGCAACTGGCAAAATCAAATGATAAAACACATTAAACGAATGAACCATAACTGTCATATTCTTGACTTGGTACAGATATTTTCAAATGTAGAAAATGATGGATTGAAACTGGTTTCATAGCGCTAAACCTCTCACTTGTATTACAGTCGCATCAAAATCCGTTATATTTACAACGATGTGTGAACAAAACAGACATAATAGGTAAAATAGTCACAAAATGGTTACAACAGTCATCACTGTGTTACAATCTCAAAACAGACAAACATTTACAAAAAAGCACAAACACATCTATCAAATTAAAAATCACATTCATTGCTTCGCGTGTTTGACGATTAATTTATCTTAAAATCATTTTTGTTTTCCTCTAAGTTCTGAATATAGTATTTGCAAATAGACAAACAAAAACGACAGTCAAACAAACACACCTTGTTTTAGCTCCCCTCGGGAAAAGTGGATCTTATTTGAACGTATGTCCTTTTGTGACTTTTGGCTCTTACCGATAGTATTTATTTAAACTCCTCTAGCTTTCAGATGTTTATGTTTCAGCATGTTAAATGAGGAATACACTGAAATGCGCACACATCGCAGCAAATTAATAATTGTTGTTTTCGTTTCAAAACTTTTATTTCTCATGTTCTATCATTAACATTATACCATTTCAATGAAAAGTCAGTGTATATTTGTTTCTCCTTATTCCAGTACTAATCTAACATTGAGAGATGTACAATACATAATCGTCTTATCGTCTGACAGATATGACTTGAATGATACATATTCCTCGTGGCAAACAAATGGAGCTTATAAACAAGGTACAAGCTTACAATCTTAATCAGGATTACAGTGTATTAAAATCCAAAACAATGTAACAACTTGGGGTGAATCGGAGATACAATGTTACAGAATTAAAGCCCCTTAAACACATAGTTATGTATGGATGGTCACAAGACTATCCTTGGATAAGATGTCGAATGTTCAACAATACTAATGATAAATACGTTGTTGATCGATGTTTGACGTCCAAAGATATTTTTGGATCTACCTACCCTTCCAAAACACATGAGATCATACTTGGATCTGGACGGGGTTCGTTTGGTGGTCTTAAACTTTTTGCGTAGTAACCTGACGAATATATTTGGGCTTTTTTATGATGTTTTTTTTTTTTTGTTGTTTGCAATTTCTGATCTTTGTGTCGCCTCTACGAGGTCAAAAGAAGCGTTACTAAGTCGTGCTGTTTCCAGAGGCGTCGTCAAAAATGTATAAGCGTTTGATAAGGTCAAAGTAGTATGACATATAGTATGCGGTTATATCATCCTATTTACATGAATATTATATGGACGTATTTTATGAAAGAGGCTTAAGTTATGGTCAATTGACTTTGAAACTTTTGAATAGTTTACATGTTAGAGTTTGTAAATAACTTTTTGTATGTATTACAGTTTGAACAAGAGACAAAATTTTAAAAACTTATACTCGTACGACAAATTAGATAATGTATACATACCACACCGTCTTATTTCTATATCAACCTTATAATTTTATAAAAAGAGAACATTTTTGAAAATTTGAATTGCATTATAGTTACACAAAGTCATAATTCTGTTATTTGAGGCCATATTATGTTGAGCTATGCTTTTAGCAAAATGGATATTTGATGATTCTTATTTTGTTAATAGTTAGTCAAGTCCTTGGATTTGGGCTAATGAATGCAGCTGATATGGTTTACTATGCACAGCACTGGACAAATGTCCCGGAACAGTTATACTGTGTCACAAACACACATTTTCCCAAGATGTAAGTAAAAAAATGATTTTTATTCACAATAGCAAGCAATTTATATATGCATGTGTGTGTGATGCATAAATGAGATTGCAAAGTTTTTATAGATATAATGCTGCCTTAAAATACAGTTTAGCTTTTTAAGTTTTATTTAGAGTCTACATGGTATACTTTAGCTATGATAAGGGCACGATATACGCTCTATTGAGCTTTTAAGCGACATACAAGTATTCATGGGCTGTTGAATCAGTAATGTTATGCGTTTTTAATATCTTTTGTGTGAATCAATTTAATATTGATATATATTTTTGATTTTTTTTTTGCATGGAAACAGGCAAATCAAATGTGTGTTGTATAATATGCGTTTACTTGTAATATATATATTGTTGTCAATTAAGTATTTTCTTAATAGGATGATGTTAGAAACCATTTTTTTGTGAATTATAAAATAGCCTATTGATAAAGTAATTCTATTTTATAGTATGACGACGGCAAATGAAACGTCAGTTGCTAAAACACTTATAAAATCCACAATGTGTTCATTGTCGTACATAGAACATGTGACAGCTACAGTCTCATTTTCATATGATCGATACCGAGGCTTGACTGAGATTTTCCTGGTGTCGCCCAGTGGTACTGAAAGTCATCTTTTAACTAATCGTGGGAAAGATGCTGTTAAGTACCAAGAAGCAGGAAATCTTACATGGACTTTTATGTCGGTGCATTATTGGGGAGAAAATCCTATTGGTAATTGGACATTGCAGGTCCGATCACATAAAGGATTTACAAGGGGTATAATAAATAATTTGACCTTTGAAAAGGCACATAACAGTAACGACTATTAAATTGGCATGTGTATATTAAAATTTAATAAAGAATCGTTACTGTAAATTATTCAACGAAATGAAATACAGTGTTTGATGATATCTTATATTCAGACAACAACTGTAGTTTGAGGTTATGCATAAAAACATTGGAACCATTATAGCTTAAATCAATACCTGTTACCAATGCCGTTATAAATACCAATTCCAGAGGAAAAATTACGTTTAGAGACAATTGTTTTTTTTTTTAAATTCAAGTACTTACAAAACAAAGCAAAGTAAGAAAATATCATGTTGAGTACATGCAGACAACCCTGATCTTTTTTTTGTGATAATTTTCATATCATGCTTCTCGCTTGAGATGGAAAAATTATCGTTAGAAACTACGGAGGCCACGTGGAGCTGCTAACGAAATTGACATGAAATTGACAACGTCGTCATAGGTAAAAAAGCGATAAACAGATTATCATTGGTCATCTCAACTCGATTGCTTTTCTCACTTTCGCTGTGCCAGCTCAAGCGAGAAAATTAATCTCGTTGAGATGATCAACGATAATCTATAATTATCGGAGCTGAACTGAGATGTTCCGGTAGAGATGAACTTACAGGTGCTCCGGAAGGTAAACAGGTCATCCTACTTCTCAAGTGGCATCACTTATGTTACTCCTGGTATCTTGTTATAATTTACATTCAATGATGTCAAAACAAAGGAGTGACATTTCCACTATACTTTGAACATTTGTGCTCATGTATACTAAATATTTTTTGATTATGTAATAAAACATGTTCAGAACATTTAACGTTGAATAAAAAATATTGTAACTTTCCATTTAAGTTACATTGGACTCCTGGTTTCTTACATTATATGGAACTCGTACAAATCCTTTAGCACGTAGGTATATTAGAATTTATCATATCCTAATATATAATTTTTACAGTATGACATGTATGACAAACGCGTAAAAAGGGCGTGAATTCTATATTTGGTGCTTTAAGTTAGTTGCATATGAAAAATGCAATGTATTAATCTATATATATTACGTTAGTTACAAAAATGTACTAACATTGTATTGGAAATGCTAAAAAGAGAAGCACGAGCATGAATTTAACTCTTGCCATTATAAAATACTGTGCAATTTTCTTGAACTTTGAAAGAATCTGATAGATATAGGAAGATGTGGTGTGAGTGCCAATGAGACAACTCTCCATCCAAATAACAATTTAAAAACAAGGTAAACCATTAAAGGTCAATGTACGGCCTTCAACACGGAGCCTTGGCTCACACCGAACAACAAGCTATAAAGGGTCCCAAAATTACTAGTGTAAAACCATTCAAACGGGAAAACCAACGTTCTAATCTATATAGAAAAGTATTATCTGTACATCTTTTTTCACTGTTAGGTCTTAAGTTTACAAAAATACAACATTTTAAGTTTGGTATGAACTGGATATACATGATGAGAAAAGACTGTACCATGTTTATCGTTAAATTCATCTCATTATGATAGAACGCACCAAATGAATATCTGTTTCGATTGACTACACGTTCTACAGTTTTGTTTATGTAACTAAAATAACATAAATTACCTGCGCCCGAGTCTGTAAGTGTATGCGTCAGAATTGCTTTTCTTGATTTACCGTCCTTAGAAAGTCAAAACCGGATATTTGTAAGCCAAGATATTTACAAAATACATAAAATTGAGAACGGAAATGCTTGTGTCTATTTGATTTTGTTCCCCATTTTGTTTTTAAATATCATATGCATGATTTTAAAAGATCACTACCTGCTAAATATGAAACGTTAGAGGGTGGGTATACATGAACAAAGACAGCAACCCAAATAAAAAGAATCAAGATACATTAGTTCATTTGCAGTCATGTCTAACTCTGTTGGCGAAGTTTGATTATGTAGCTCGTAGTCAATTTAAAGTCAATTCCCCTGTAAATATTTATTAAAATTGAGGACTTTCAAACTATGATCAATTTGTACAACATTTCTTTAAACTGTGTATTTGTTGATAGAAGCCATAAAAGTTAGTTTACATGCAGTCAGCTCGTTATCAGGTCTAAAATACTGCAAACTGTAATTAGCTGGTAATTGATTGTGTTTATATGTAATGTTGCGTATGACTCGAAAGCTTATGACAGGCTTCAGGAAGCTTATGACAGGCTTCAGAAAGCTTATGATAGGCTTCAGAAAGCTTATGAGAGGCATACAAAAGCTAGATTTTAGTGAAAAAATACTAGTATTTTACATACGTCACATAATGTAGTGTATCGTGTGTATGTTAATACATTGCATCACTAATGATAATGATAATATGATACCCAAGCTTGTTTCAGATTTTGATCAGTGTTCGAGTACACCTTGTGAAAACAACGGAAAGTGCATGTCAGTGTTTTACAGCTATAGTTGTAATTGCACTGCAGACTATACAGGTGCAAACTGTAAACATAAGAAAACTCAATCTGACTGCAATGGCGATTCAAATGTGACAGACTGTGAACAAGATGAACTAAAGTACAATAACGCTACTGATTATTATAACAGTACAGACTTTGAAGAGGGAATAAACACCAGAAATTGCACTAACAACTTTTCTAGCATCGTTTGTGATCCAGAAATAAATCAGAGTAACTACACTAACGATAATAACGGTACAACTCTAGATGGAGTGAATAAAACAAGCTCCAGTAACTACACTAACGATAATAACGGTACAACTCTATATGGAGTGAATAAAACAAGCCCTACTAACTGTACCAACAACTCGACCGACACAAATCCAGAATGCACGCATAATAACTACAACGATATTCACAATATTACAGATTATAATCGAGCAGGATTCAACTCTAGTAATTGTACCGGAAGTTCTGACGATATAGACTGTTCTTCTCTACAAACAAACAACACTAGTAATTGTACTTCAATGTTAAACAAGACGGAATGTGATATAAAATTAGATAAAACCAACTGTTCACACAATCTTAGTCAGTTCGACTGTACAAACGATAGAAACAGTGAAGGTAAGTAACTGATTGATAACTACGTATAATGACATTGGAACTGGTGACCCTTTCGGATCAACCATTTTACCATCCGTTTTTGTTTTTGCTCAAATGTTTGATATTATTGTGTGTTTGTTAATTAATAGTTCGTCTTCTGCTCATGGTATTTTTCGTATTGTTTGTCCTATTGGTATCTTCTCTTTATTCCTTAACAATAATAAATGTATAGAGGAAGATCATAAAGTGGTAAAATTTTCAAAGAAAAGTAAGAAAAGCAAATGCGAAGAACATGAAGAATTCAAAAGTGAAATGACGGAAATTTATAGTTATTGATAGATTTAAGAAACTTGCTCCCTCAGACCATATTGCCCATGAACATGTAATCTTGAATTTCATTGAAAGCTTAATAACCACAAAAAGAATACTATAATTGTCGGAAATATTTTGGTGACTATGTTGAACGCATCTATCCAATCGATCGAAATTGGGATAAAGGACACAACAGATATCGTTAAGTTTGGCTCATATATTGACTTACATCTACAAAATAACAATGAGGGTCAGTTGAAAACAAAAAAATTACGACATAATAGATGATTTCAGCTTTCCAATTGTGAACTTTTCACTTCTATGTAGCAACATTTCAGCAGCGCCTGCATATGGAGTATATATATGTCTCACAATTAATACGATATTCACAAGCTTGTATTTCCTATCATGATATCCTTGTGTTGTTTGTTTCTTGTTATATTTGAGTGTGAATTCACCTAATTATAAGACGTGTCACGGTAGTTTTCTTTCCCAAATTCATGTATTTAGTTTTTATGTTACATTTGTTATTCATGTTCTTCTCATCGGATTTTGTCTAATGCTTAGTTCGTTTCTGTGTGTGTTACATTTTAATGTTGAGTCGTTGTTCTCTTATATTTAATGCGTTTCCCTCAGTTTTAGTTCGTAACCCGGATTTGTTTTTTTCTTCTATCGATTTATGAGTTTTGAACAGCGGTATTCTACTGTTGCCTTTATTCTCCACACAAGGAAGCTATTAAACCAAGATTTCCAAATGATTAAGTTTAAATTACCCTTAATGCGGGGTTTACACATTGCCGAATATTGCTCCCGTTTGAGATCAGACAGATACGAAACGAAAAATGAAAAAGTCGGATTACTATCCTCAATTATCTGGAATGTCCTATCATTGTCTGAACGCAGTCGTTTAATTTCGTAACAGATTCCTACGGGTCGGGAAGGGTCCGAATAGTTCGGCAAAGCACCCCGACAGTTAGGTGTGTCCCGTAACATTCGGGAAAACTCAGCCGATTTAGTCTAGTCGGATTACAATCATGCCTATGTCGTGACAGATTCTGCTGTATCGGATCAAAATCCTAACAATGTTCTGTGTATTCTGCACGGTGTCCTGTGGAACGGGAATCATCTGGAGAAATTTTTCATTGCTGTTCTTCTGTCGATTGTGTCCACATTGCATCCAGATTTTGTGAGGATTGCGAACCGTTTTTGCCCGAAACCGTTTCGGAACTGTCCCGTTATTAATATGAAATTCGTCAATAATACCCACGTCAGAGTCCCGACAATTACAGAATACAATACGACTGAGACATGACAAAGCCGTTTGCAATGCGATAGAGCGGACCTTAATAGGATAACGTTCCGACAGTACCTGCTCATCCCGATTATGCCGACAGTTTTCGAACGGATAACTTCCGTAAGCGTCGGTTCAATGCCTGGTCACTGTCTTATCTCTGTCGGATTGTATTCGGTAGAATCGGGACGCAGTCGTAACATACTCGGTCGAATTTTACCTGGCGAAAGATACAAATTGGATTAGAAGCCGATTAAGAACGGGATTATCTGGATAAATTCGCATGAAACGGTTGAACATCGACGCTTCCTGAACAATACCTGATTGTTGTCGTGATTAAATTATTTGTTTTACAAATTTTACAGGATCTTGATCAGACTTTTCACAAATTTTAATCGGGAATGGTCTTGTCAAGGACGGCAGTAAAAATCGTGAATGTGTGACCCCAGCTTAAGGAAATTGTCCGGACGTCATCACGAATAATATGACCTTTATAGAGTATCCGTTTCACAGATGATAGTGGATATTTTGAACTTCCTAATGTCATATTTACGATCTAGTCCAATTTTCACGAATGTGACCTACCGAATTAGACTTGTAACGGGGATTGTTCTAACATGAGCTACGGATTTGTCTGTTTGTCGTTTTCTTTTTAAGACATGGCATTGTCTGTTTATTTTCGATATATGAGTTTGAATGTCCCTCTGGTATCTTTTGACCTTCTTTTTCACATACTTTTTGTTACGTAACACACCATGCTAGTCTTCACAGAGTATCGAATTTCCGTAAGAGTTAACCATTTATCGACGTTTATGAATATATAGAGTAAAGTTAATTGAAATACGACTTTTTATATCAAGCATTTGGTACTGATACTTTAATATCTGATTTACCAAGTGCATTATTAATGAACTTAAGATCGATAAGGTCGATGGCCCCTTCCACTCCAGCTTCTATAACCAATAAAAACTGACCGCCACGAAATAGTCAACCTTGCCGAATATGACCTTACACACCAACCAATCACTATTTAAACAGTCAAAACATTATCATCGTTAATTGTTATGGATTTAAGTAGGTTTTGATTGCAAACCTATACAGTTGCGTTATTTGTCTAAACCAATCTGTGAAACATATTTTGAATAGATTATAATAGGGGATGAAGGGTAAATTGTGGGAAGGATTGTATCATCTTGTTTCCGAATCATATACATGTATTTGAATTTTATGTAGCGTTGTACTACTTTATTCTTGTAATTTTCATTAACAAATACTGTTTAAACCAGAATAAACGTTAATGAGGAAGCAAACCAATGGGGAAAAGTATCAAAAACACATTTATACATCTTTTTATATCTAACAGTTTACAACAGTTTACAGGTGACGGGACAATACAGATGATACTAATTGTTTGTGTTTGCAAAATCACTGTTCTCTCAAAAAATAGAGACACAATAATAATAAACATAACTTATTTAGATTAAAGAATGCTCGCAGTTTCTACACACATGCGCAAGACATGGGACTTGCTGATATCTTACCACTGAATTAAGTTTAACCTTTTTTTTTCAGAGTCTAACAAAACCAATTACTCGTTGATGATTGTGATATTATTGGGTTCTATTGTCTCTATGAGTGTTATCATCACTTTATTGGTTGCAGCATTTTACAAACCAAATATGCCGTCATCTATCAACCTACCTACCGTGTCCAATAGATACAGAGTAGAGCCAACATAATGATAAATTGACAATTATATAACAGACTTGTTTATAACAACAGATACACAAACCAAGTCAAAACGAATAGATTACAGGAATAAAGAAGCAGGTTCTATCTCTTGAATGTTGTTGTTTAAATTTACAATGACAGTGAATTATTTCCACTCCAATATCCAGAAAATTATATATATATTTAAAATTACACAGATCATTTAATTTGACATTTAGATGAATTGATGTTGTTCTTTTCACTAACAACACAAACTATGTTGGGTTCCATTACCATACCCTCCAGAAATAAAAATCAAAGAAACGACAGACACGGTTTTCGTTGCCTTATTTGTTTTACTTCTTAGTCAAACTTGACATATACAAAAGTCAAACTTTACATATACAAAAGTCAAACTTTACATATACAAAAGTCAAACTTTACATATACAAATGGAAGAGGTCATCTCAGTACCAGTATCTATGATAAACGAGACGATTTTGATTTTAAATGATAAATTCCCCCCACCTTAACCGCAAATTATACCAACTTCACTTGCATATTTGATATATGGTATATGTCTTCCAAAAGTGGAGTGACAGATCAAGAAAAAGGTGCTTATTTTACGACTTTAATGGACCGGCATACCTGAAGGCCAAAACCGATTATTTTGCAAAGCCAATACCTTAAGCAAACTTTTTCCCCGGACGTAGACATTTCATGCGGTGCAGTTTTTTTATAAAAAGGAAAGAAAAAAGACATTTTGATTTTTTTCAAATTTCAAGATGGGAAAAATTTGATTTTTGTTACTTTTTTTTTGTCTTTTGACATATGATTTGCATTTTATACAGAGTTTAATTATTTATTCATAATGTAAAACTAGAAATCCTTATTTGTTTCTAAATTTTGTCTATTTTCACTAAGTTTAGTGAAAGCACACTCTGTATTATTTTAAAGAAGTGGTTATACTACTGTTGCCTTTATTTACAACATTTCTAAATTTAAATTACATTGATAATTTTATGTTTTTCCGAATTAAATGTTTTAAACTTCCTATTGTAAAGTTTCGATGTTATTCCAAGTCAGTTTATCTTATATAATAACTTTAATGAGGATTTTTAACTTTGCATTATAGTTCAATGAATATGATATGGACCTCCTCGTTATTCTGACGCCCCTTGAAAGATTGTAGTAATGTTTCTAAACTTCCTTTCGACAAACTGCGAAAAGTCTTGGCAATACCAGAATGCATACGGTGGGTTCCTTTATTTTTGTTGGTACCAATTTTCGTGGATTTCGGAAACCTTGAATATTCGTGGATATTTGATTTCGTGGTTCTGCCAAAGTCTGGATACAACTTTATAGAATTTTTTTTTCGTTGAACATTTAAATTCGTGGTTCACCTGTACCCACGAAACCCAAGAATATCGGTTTCCAACGAATAATAATGAATCCACAGTACTTGCTTTAAACATTTAAACCTGTTTATCCCATTCCATATTACTTTGGCATTACAATTACACCATTGAGTTTGGCTCTTAAAATTTTATTGAAAATCCAAACTATCATTGGTTTTTATGCATCCTATTTTGAAGTACGTAGATATCGGACTAGTTTAGCAAATTTGGAAATAGACAGATTTAGAAAAAGTGGTCGTATTATACAGGAGGGAGCAGAAAATATTGACTTAAATGCTGGGACAATCGATGCTAAAAATACGTTTCACTTCATGGCATGAGTTGAATTTCATTTCAGTATCAAAACAAATCATCAAACGCTCACATGAGTTCCATAAAGGTTAAACGGGGACTAGAAAGATCTTTGACGTTGAATGATTCGAAAACCAATCTTATGGCATGCTTACCTTTTGACAGCCAACAGAACGGTATGAACCTCCTAGTTAATATTTATGGGAATAATGTGTCTTGTTTCATCAAAAACCGATATATATATATATCTGTCCTGTCTTTGGTATTTCTGCGACTTCTTTCGAGACAAAACTTAGATTCGATTCAATTTTCTGCAGAAAGCAGTGAACAAATTGTTCTATTTTGGACCGGTTCTTACAAAAAAGCTAAATCTGAAAATTCGTCTGTAGCCTATGCTCCGGTTATAGATGTCAAGCCTCGACATGGCAATAGATTTTACAACTGTTTTATGAAACAATGTTTTAATATGTCAAAACGTGTTGGTCAACAATATGCTGTGCAAACATTTGACAATTGAATGATGTTGTCCAAATGTAAAATGGTCTATTCCAGACGGGTTTGAGGATGAACTTCGGTATATGAGGCTAAAACAAAAAATCGTTAATTAATATTAAACCAAATGTATGTCAAAGTCCATTTGCTGAATCACCCAAAAGCGCTGAAGGTATTGCACTTGGTTTTTTTTCTAATTTTAAAGAACATAGGTTGCCATTGTTTGGAGAATTCAGAATACAGTCTTGTAACCTATCACCAACCTTCGCATTTTGTGATATGTTTCTTCGTGCAGTTGAGAATTTGTTACAGAACATTAGGGATCGGTAGTGGCTTTTACACTTGAAAATGGTAGCTGTAATGTTGTGATGCTTATTCATTACCAATTGGACGAACTATGCTAGGTGGACTCCAGCCTACATATTGGATATGTTGAATCTGTCTGAAACGGTAAAATCTGTATTTATGTCAGGTGAGTTTTCGATCAGCCATAAACATGGAGCCTTAAATAGTATTTGAAGTGATATAGCTACAGAGAAAACTAGTATCAAATATTCTAAAGGTTGTAGATGTATCATATAGGACTGACAAGGACAAAACCGCTGTACTTGGATCGATGCTTACAAGACACATCCAGATCGGGATTAGCCACAGATGCATCCTTTGAACACGAAGAAAACAAGCCAAAGATAATGACACGAGACGAGAAGAATGTCTCTGATTTGATAGGGTATATGCATTCGAATATGACCGATCCATTTAACGTTGCTGATCATCCTTAACCATTGATAAATACTAATATTTCTACAGACATAAAGCCTCAATAAATGTTCATGATTCTCTTAAAATTTCTTGAACGTGGCAACTACGGGGCACCGAATGGGACTCTTGTGGTTTTGTACTCGAAATTCAATTTTATATGGACAAAAGTGAGTTTTGTTCACCAAAAATGAGCTCAGTTTAACAAAATTTGTAGCATACTATTTTAAAATTTTGTCATACAAAATTATCTTTCAGTGGACAAAAGTTACTTTTGTCATGACAAAATTCATCTTTTGTAACACAGACTTAACTTTTGTTAACTAATTTGAAAATTGGGCGACAAAAGTCAATTTTTGCAAATTAGTTTAGCTTAGATTCTGTTAACTAATTTGATATTTTGTCACAAAATTCAATTTTGTGTTTATTTTTGTGTAGACAAAATTGAGTTTCGTTAAACAGAAGTGAAAATTTAACACAACAGTCAATGTTGTGCCACAAAAGTCAATTTTGTGTCACAACAGTCATTTTTGTGTCACAACAGTCATTTTTGTCACAAAGTCAATTTTGTGTCACAAAAATCAATTTTGTCTAGACAAAAAATAAACACAAAATTGAATTTTGTAATAACAAAATTCATTTTTGTCATAACAAAATTCATTTTTGTCATAAC
The DNA here is from genome assembly GCF_963676685.1 of Mytilus edulis. Taxonomy (NCBI): domain Eukaryota; kingdom Metazoa; phylum Mollusca; class Bivalvia; order Mytilida; family Mytilidae; genus Mytilus; species Mytilus edulis. The sequence continues at coordinate 80,798 of NC_092346.1, read as the reverse complement.
AAAATTCATTTTTGTCATAAGAAAATTCAGTTTTGTCATAACAAAATTCATTTTTGTCATAAGAAAATTCAGTTTTGTGTTTATTTTTGTGTTGACGAAATTGGCTTTTGTGACACACAATTGACTTTTGTAAATGACAAAATTGACTTTTGTGACACACAATTGAATTTTGTAAATGACAAAACTCATTTTTGTAGACAAAACTCATTTTTGTAGACAAAACTCATTTTTGTAGACAAAACTCTTTTTTTCATGACAAAATTCAATTTTGAGTTTATTTTTGTGTAGACAAAATTGAGTTTTGTTAAACAGAAGTGAAAATTTAACACAAAAGTCAATTTTGTATGCAAATAATTTTATATTTGCATACCTTTTTGACAAAATTGAATTTTGTATTGACAAAAATGAATTTTGTCTACAAAAATTAGTTTTGTCATCACAAAACAAGTCTGTATCACATAGTTTTGTAGGACAAAAATGATTTTGTTATGACAGAATTGAATTTTGTACAAAACCACAAGAGTCCCATTTGGCGCCGCGTAGCATGGTTAAATCTTTTGTGGAAGGCTGCTCTAATGAGTCTGAAATCCATGTCTTTTACAGTACTATGTCGAGGACTCCTCTCAATACTTTCGATGGTTCGACCAAGACCTCAAAACTCAAGTGTTACGGTACCTGTAAACCCAGTAAAAATAGTTCGTCGTACTTTAGTTCTGGCTAATTTTCGTGAGAATGAGACTTTAGTCAGGATATTTGCATATCCTATTGGTCCCATAGCTCTGTTCCATGATGATGGTACCATGTGGAAATGTTGTAAATGTGATATAATTCATATCAAATTTGCTCTTCTTTCAATCTTCCAAGTTATGATAATATTTATCAAAGGTATACAAGGCTTATAACTTGATACGCCAGACGCACGTTTCGTCTACATAAGACTCATCAGTGACGCTCAGATCAAAATGGCGCTAGTATAGATTTCCGTACAGGTGCATGTGTCATTAAATACAGTTTTACTTGCATGTTCATGTATCACATGTAAACGAAGAAATTAATGACAAACAATCATATCGATTTAAAGTGTAGGAAAGTTTTACAATTACAAAAATCAACAAAGTCAAAGTCTAATTGATATAAAATCTGGATCATGATTAAATACAGAACAATCATTATTCATTATTGATATATACTGTACAAGACACATAGGAAACGCATGTACATTTTCTCCTTATTTGACTTGCTAGATACATACTTATAGCCACTTATTACTGTCTATATAAGATAATTAGCATATAATGGTTAATTGATTAATTTATTAGTGGTTGCTTAACGTCCAGGGACAAATACTTCATTCATGTTCATGGCAAAAACAAACTGATTTGACATACAATAGGTATCTTTTTAAAAGAGGCCGTCCGGGATAAAGGTCGGGAACTTTTTTAATGGCACTAGAAAAGGGGATGTATTGGATAAGTCTTAGAACAGAATTTGTTTACTTGTACATCCCGTACATCCAACAAGGGTTTAGCTGTCGGTCTGAAGAAGACCAAAGTGACCGATCAGTATGGTGTAAAAAAGTGTGTATGTCTGATAAGGATTGTGTTTTCTTCAAAACTAATCTGGTTTGTTCCAAATAAAATATATTCTATGGAAAAAGAAACCAAGATATTTTCAAAAAGCGGATTTCTAAAATTATGTAGAGCGGATATTCTAAGAAAAAAATGATTCTAATCTTCAAATGGACATCCACATCCATTATTCGCTTCATTTACTAAGTTAATTCTGTTTAAATCAGCTTTTAACGGACACATCTCTGTCGTAATTCTGTATGCCATATATTTATATCCTATATCAAATAAGGTAATATACAGGTACCGCAATAGAAATGTCATTATGCTGGATTGTATTTTTGAAATTTGGAGACGATTGAATGGATCCAATTACTAACGGCAAAAAAATACATGCAGTTGCACGAATTGAGGTAGGGAAGGTTTCTAGTAGTATATATGTAGGACTCTAAATTGCGATGGGGACGCTAAAGTGCGATGGTCTTCGCTAAAGTGCGATGCCTACACACGCTAAAGTGTGATGGTCCGCGAAAGTATAGACGTAATAAACGTACTATGAATTATGAGCAGTCGTTTATACAAACAAAGAAATGAACATGCCGAAAGATAAATGTAGAATGTTTGATTAACAACTGTAAACCAAATGGTAAAGACTTACTTTATTTAAACCTAATCGTGCTTTGTTGGCTGAGGCAAATGCGTTTTTCTTTTCTTTATCTTGTTTCTATTAGAAGCTAACGGATACATTGACATAACTGTTTATGTTGCAGTTTACTTTGTGGTCCCCGTTAACATATTGTCGATTTTAAAAGTCGGTAAATAAAGGTCCATGTTTTTATGCGTATAATATAAATTGTCCGCTAAAACATTAGTTTGTACATTGTAGTGAACCTGTATTTGTAAAACATTAGTTTGTACATTGTAGTGAGCCCGTATTTGTAAAACATTAGTTTGTACATTGTAGTGAACCTGTATTTGTACTTGCTGCAAAAAAGGAGAAAGGTCGGAGAACATTGCATTTTTTTCTCATTTAAATTAAGAACTAAACCAATAAAAGTTACACGATGAACGAATTTTGTAATTGTAATTTACAATGACGGCTGTAATGCGGGGTTCACACATTGCCGATTATTGCTCCCGTTTGAGATCAGACAGCGATACGACACGAAAAGTGAAAAATTCGGATTAGTATCCTCAATTATCTGGAATGTCCTATAATAATTATTGTCTAAACGCAGTCGTTTAAGTTCGTAACAGATTCCTACTGGTCGGGAAGGGTCCGAATAGTTCGGCAAAGCACCCGACAGTTAGGTGCGTCCCGTAACATTCGGGGAAACTCAGCCGATTTTGTCTAGTCGGAGTACAATCGTGCCTATGTCGTGACAGATTCTGCTGTATCGGATCGAATTCCTAACAATGTTCTGTGTATTCGGGACGGTGTCCTGTGGAACAGGAATGATCTGGAGAAATTTTTCATTGCTGTTTTTCTGCCGATTGAGTTCAGATTGCATCCAGATCTTGTCGATTGCGAACCGTTTTTGCCGAAACCGTTCCGAAACAGTCCCGTTATTAATTCTAAATTCGTCAATGATACCAACGTCAGAGTCCCGACAATTACAGAATACAATACGACTGAGACCAGACAAAGCCGTAAATGCAATGCGATAAAGCGGACCGTGATAGGATTACGTTCCGACAGTACCTGATCATCCCGAGTATGACGACAGTTTTTGAACGGATAACTTCCGTCGGCGTCGGTTCACTGTCTTGTCAGTATCTGATCTCTGTCGGATTACATTCGGTAGAATCGGGACGCAGTCGTGACAGACTCGGTCGAATTTTACCTGGCGAAAGATACAAATCGGATTAGAAGCGGATTTAGAACGGGATTATCGGGATGAATTCGCTTGGAAACGGTTGAATATCGACGCTTCCTGGACAATATCTGATTGTTGTCGTGATTAATTTTTTTTTTTTACATATTTTAATTTAAAGTTGAATTTCCATCCACGATTCATAGGATCTTGATCAGACTTTAAATAAATTTTAATCGGGAATGGTCCTGTCAAGTAAGGCAGTAAAAATCGTGAATGTGTGACCCCAGCTTTAAGGAAGATGTTGACATTAGTGATATATATATACTGTGTGAACGGCAAGTTACGCCAATTATCCAAATACTTATTTGATACGCCCGAATTTAAATAAAAAATCATATACAGGATATATAGATTTTTGTCACACATAAATTACCATTTTAGCAATTATCACGTGGTCTTACTTTTAAATTAAGAAACAATCACTTTAGCCTACCGGTAATTGTAAAGCCTATCACACATGCTTTTAAACCTTAGGTAGCACTCCACAGTCAGGTGTTTAGTTTCGCATTTTGGCCCCTGTGGATTTTTCAAATATGAGAGCTAGTGTGCAATAAAATTCATTTTTGGATAGCTGAGTATTAAAATAGCCTTTGTATTGGGTTTATATGAACATCAAGATTATGTAATGTATGTAATATATGCTGTTTTCTGTATGACAGTCCGTATTTGCATGTCCCTACCATACATTGGTCCGGCAATTATTGTGATGTTTTTTTACTACCAAAACTACTACAACAGGTATCCCGTAGACCGCCCAAGGGATCCTGTAGAACGCCCTTTAGTATATACATGATTAACAAACAATAGGGGATCCTATAGAACGTCTTATAGTATATGTATTATGTTGAGAAAACAGGGGATCCTGTAGAACGCCTTTTAGTATGTAAATGAAAAACAAACAACAGGAGATACTTTAGAACGTCTTATAGTAGATATATATTTTTAAACAAACGGGGATCCTGTAGACCGCCCAGTGGATCCTGTAGAACGCCCTATAGTATAAATTTAAAAAACAATCAACAGGGCATCCTGTAGACCGCCCAGGGGATCCAGTATAACACCCTTTAGTATATAAATAATAAACAAACAATATAGGGGATCCTATAAACCGTTCTATAGTAGAAATATAAGGTTCAGACAACAGGGGATCATGTAGACCGCCCAGAAGATCCTGTAGAACGCCCTTATAGAACATGAAGCTTCATTATAAACAATTAACAGGGGAAACGAAGACCATCACCCCACCCCACCACCACTACCACACCCCCTCACACCCCGTAAAGGAAATGTCTCGTGTCTAAGAACGTGTAAGCTACATGTTTTTTTCAATTTGCCTACATCAAAGTACTCCATTTAGCAGATAATAAAAATATTATTAACTCCATAGTATATTCAAAGCCATGGGATCACGTGCATGGGACATTTGCAAGTCTTTACAACATATATAATTAAGACACCACTACTGTGTGTCATATATATGTGAAATATCATATATATCTTAAAAAGGAATATGTATTTGCTTAATGAGGGCACAATGATATATGCTACTGTAATGCGAAACATTTTCCTATTTAAGACACCATTTCACGTTGAACGTGAAATAATTTCTGTCATGAACGTTGCACAAAAAATAAAGACTTTTATTAAGGTGAACCTTTTGTGACTGAGTCACTGTCCTCTTGTATATATATATGAACTCTCTGTTTTACTTAATATTCCCTATTTAGTGTGTACAGTACACATTTATGATATAAATGATTTACAGCTTTTAAAAAAGTATATAAAGATATTCTGAACTTTTAAAATGCAAATAAAGGAACAAGATCATTGGCCTTGCCGCCTTATCATTTCACGGAAACAAAATTAAATCAATTTGTAGAGAGCCGTGGTGTTTTTGGTTAGTGCATCGGACTACTAACACTTAAGGTTCCTGGTTCGATTCCCGTTTGGGATGAAATTTTTCAGGAACTCAATTTTCGGCTCTCCCTCGACACCATTTGCGAGTATGGTCTTGAGAAAACGATGATAGTCCGTCGGAAGGGGACGATAAATGGCTGACCCGTGTTAAGAGAGAGCCATATCTCTTGCACGTTAAAGACACACATGTAGATTTCGAAAAAGAGTAGGCTTATGCCGCTACAAGACAGAACTCGCACCCGCAAAGTGGAAAGGGATTAATATAAGTTGCAAAACTTGTTTCCCAATCCACTATAAATAAATATGTTTAAACATAAATCAATTTCGTTCCTGACCATGTTGACGATCCCTGTCTGGTGTTTGATTTTTTTTTGAAAAATACTGAGCACGCAAAATAGGCATTTGAATCACGAAGCACGTATAAAAATTACATAAGCAGAACAAGTTGAACACCTAGCTGTTTTGCACGACTGAACGTGTAATAAAAAAGTAAAAACACGTTGAACGTGAAATAAAAAAACGCGATCACGTTCCACGAAAATAACCCTTTACCACTCTCCATGAAAGTTAAGATTTTGCATCGTTTATTTAAAGATAGTTTTACATGTTAAGAAAATTCTATTTTTAGCATTAGTATTTACCGAATCGTTTAAAAATAGCCTATAAATAGAATATGCATAATTCATGAATCGTGACGTAGGGCGGTCTACCGGATCCCTTCTTCCGCTTTTTACAACTTTTTATCGCACGAACTTTGTGATTGGATTTTACGAAAAAATGAGGCGAAAGACACCCATTTTTTATTTGATCATTTGGAAGATTTATGAAAACAGTTTCTAAAAAGGTATCACTCAAAGGCATTGAAATTCTAGTTTGATCCAAATTATGGGGGGATATGTGACATGTCCACCCCCCTTTTTGCAATATTTTATGGTAAAAAAATGCAGAATGTTGCCATGGATACACATAATAGGAATTATTTTTCACTCTTTTAACTTTTGAAAAGCAAATCTATGGAATATACTGAACACATACATATGCACATATACAACACAAACAGTTAGGTTAATGTATTAGAAATCCAGGAATAGGAGATGATAAAACATTTTGTGGCTCATTTTTAATTTTATTTTCTAACTGTGGAGTGCTACCTTAGCATACAAGCTTATGCAAAAGAGACTGTTTATTGAAATCCGTGTTCTTTAACGTTTTAATTAAGCCATTTAATATTACCCCTCTACATGGTCCATCGCACTTTAGCGTGATATTCCATCGTACTTTAGCAAACAAACAACCATCGCACTTTAGCGTGATACACCATCGTACTTTAGCGTGATACACCATCGTACTTTAGCGTAGACCATCGCACTTTAGCGTAGACCATCGCACTTTAGCGTGACAATCGCACTTACCAGTCCTACATGTGTATGTATATACCGTGACATGAAAACATATGTGCTATCTAGTATTATAGACATGTACACATGAAAACAATTGTCCTATCTAGTATTAAAAGAAGGGGGGCAAGGGGTTTAACTGTTATGCTGTTATGGGGCAATTTTATTCTTTGTTATCTGTTATTTTGAAAATATATTTGCTGTTGGCTGTTATTGTCTTATTCTTTCTTAGCTGTTATTGGGCTTTTAATTTTTTTGTTATCTGTTATTGTGATAATGTATTTGCTGTTAACTGTTATTGAAAATTGGAATGTTAGCATTTTTTTTTTGACAGTCAATATTCGGTATAAATTGAAGATCATTGGCCATTGGGGTCTACCGCTACTGATATGTTTGTCCCATATTCAGAGAAGGATTCAATTAACATATACCCATCACAGAAGTGTGGTCCAGCTAGGACAATTCAAGTATATCTGATGATTTATAATCCTTTGTAATAAATTCCATTTTTTTTTATGAATGTGTATTTAGAATTATCTTAAATTTTTGTATGAGAATAATGTTCCTTGTTTTCCGTACGAACATATTAAATTAAAACAATTCTTAATATGACAAAAAGGAAAACATATGGCCAGGAATATCTGACAAGGATCTCAATTAAGGACTAGGTCCTAACAACCGCTTAACCTTTTATATAATATGGTACATAGACTCAGCTCTGTAATTCTTTTCAAAGCAGAACCAAATGCATTGTACAATGAAAGTTCAAACCATGAACTTGGGTCCGAAGCTGCACATAACTCATTACAAACAAAGATTTATTTCGTTTCAAGCCATCGTTTCTCTACTAAACTATGTATTCTACTTACTATTACACTTGGTACAATCAAAAACCTCAGCTGATAAAAAATTGTTCAAATAAGGCCTTTAGTGGAATAAATTGCTTTTAGAGTGTCAAAAAGTACTTGATAAATTGCATGCTTATAATTGGTGCTTTTGATTTTTCTACCCTATATACCACTTTGCCTCATAGTTTTATTAAGAAAAAATCACACACCTCATTAAATGGTCATTTAGAAAAAGTCAGAATATTCAAACTCTTTTAGGTCACTTTTTGATTAGCAACAAATGAAGCTTCAGTATATATATAAACAATACACCAACGTTTCATGAGAACTGCTGAACATTTTTTTGTGTTAATGTCTGAAAACTGGAAAATCACCCCTTTTTAATTAATAAAACCCGTTCACTCGGAAACGTAAAATCTAAAATATATAAAAATTGAAAGTTACTTCATGTTAATAGATATAAACAATTCACCAAAATTCCTTGCTTTGTGAAAGCATTTTTGAGATATCATCAGAAAATTGAAAAAAAACCACCAATTTTATTGAATAAAAACCCATAACCCAGAAACTTAAAATCTAAAATTTATATATAAAAAAAAAAAAAGGGAGCTCACGTCAATAGATATAAACAATTTCCCAAAGTTTAATGCAAATGGTTAAAGAGTTTTGGAGTTAATGTCCGACATGTTGACAACAGACTGACAACAGTATACCATAATACGTTCCGTAAACGAGCGTATAATCAAAGAGCTGATAGCTCTGAAGTGGAAGAAGGTGAATAAAAGGTAACTTGAATTACCATAAAAGCAGCCCCACTTACCCAGGCTGCTTTGTTCCATTATCGTTAAAATGTATTTTTTTTCTTCAAACAAGAAAAGGTCATAAGTACATGGATTTCCCATCCGTACAATCATTTTCTATGTTCAGTTGACTATGAAAATTAGGTAAAATCTTTAATTTGGCAGTAATTAAGAAGATCATATCAAGAGGAACACATGTGTACTAAGTTTCAAGTTGATTGGATTTCAACTTCATCAAAAACTACCTCGACCATAAACTTTATAACCAGAAGCAGGACGGACGGACAGACTAGAAAACATATTGCCCATAAATGGAGCATAAAAATAGTAAGACTTGTTACATACCTGCCAACTTTTGAAAGTTCCCATATGGGTTTTTACTGCACAACAATTTTAAAGGTTACAATTTTTAGCGACGTATTTTGCAAGATCTGGATTGTCTAGAAAAAGTGTCATATTTGTATGATGAACTTACATGCCTTTTCCTTAAGTCTGTTTGCATGATTCTAGTTATATATTAAATCGGTAGAAAAAATATACATGAAGCTAGCAGACCAGGGTTTATTTTCCAGATTAAGAATATTAGATGCTTGTTGAAATTTCCAATTTTGAATTATGCACAAAGATGGACTTTTAACAGGTTGGGAACAACACTCCAAATGAGGGTAACCTAACTGGAAGATCATCACAACCCACTGTAAAAAATGAACACAAAATAGATTTTTTCAATAAAATGCTGAAAATAGGCTTTAAAGTATTAAAATGCATTGCAAAAAACAAATATTTCATTAAATAAATTTAAGTAGAATATTCCTATGATATTCCTTTTCATATTGGATACAAATTTTATTGAGTCTACTGCAGACACTTTGTAGTCAAAGTGTTTCAACTGAGGTACTACACAGGCATCAAAAGGCGTCATTATGGAGTAAAGGGGGTGGCGTCAAAAAGCGTCATTATGGAGGAAAGGGTTAAGTACTGAATGGTCAAAACATCATGTTTTTTTATCGACATAAATTTTGTCATAAATGTAACCAAATGATGTAGAAATTGTGTTTTTTTCTTCAAATTTCCATCAAATTGTAATGTTTATAGTTCCATTATTGCCTCTCTATTTGAATAAAATAAAATAATAAGAATCTGTTTCTTGTTTTGTTTTGTTTTGTTTTTGACAAATGATTGTTCACTGCTAGCAAATGAATCATTATATTTATATATCTTATCTGTATATATTTTTGTTCATGTCTTCATCTCCTTATCATTTGTAAATGTATAGACAAATAAGAAAGAAATAAGCTCCACATGTATATTTGCAACATCGTAAATTAATTAAAAGAACATTCTGATGTAAACAAAATTATGATATAAACTTCAATTTAATCCTTGAAAGGAAGTCTAGATTGCTAAAATAATTTATAAATTTTAATTTTTTTATTTGTCCAAAATCATTTAAATTCATTTAATCAACATCCTTTTATGATTATTTGATTAAAATATTTATCATTTATAGTCTTTTTACAATTTACATTTTTAAAAGCAAAATAACTGAAAACAGGATAAAACAAAGGGAAGTAACAAAAAAGTATTTCAATATTCCCAATACACATCGTTTTGATAACACAACGGCAGTTAGCCGGAGGTAAACATCGTTGATTACCAGTATGTTTGACACCCAAGCTGTCAAGTGAAGCCATATAATTATACATCTTCTTTGATGTTCAGGTAAAATTTAACACAGGTGTCAATTACACCCGTACAGTAGTAAGAAATGATCAAATTTCATACACGGGAGTTTTTTCTCCTAAACGGGAGGTTCACATGTATGTTACGAAGGGCATCTAATTCACATGACAAAGGAAAACCATGAATAAAGACAACACTTTATATATCCTTTTTATTTATATAAAAACAAAATCTTCTTGTCTGCAGGATTGCAAATTCGTAACTTCAAGGGCGAACTTGTAAACAGGGCGAGTTGTCCCGATACCAAATTCACGCATGCGTAATACAAATATCTACAGTTAAAACATCCTGTTACATGTAAACAAATAACGTTCATGTGGATGAGATGAAATCTAATAATTTACATAAATAAAAGGGTCATATTTACGATAGTGATTGTTTTACAATCATAATTTACAAATTAAATGATTCAGATGCCTAATCATGTGTAAAAATCGGTGTCAGGAATCTAAGTTGTTTTGAAATTGTAATACACGAAATGAATGCGGCATACGGAGACTCAATGCCAATGGTCAGCCCCTTAAGTCTTCAGAAGACTTGACGTCTTCTTCCACTAAAAATATTATAATATATTGAGTAGTAATTTAAACACATTCTAGATACATAAATTAATACTAAAAACATAGTCATAAAAAATGGAATGCATTACAAAGGATTATATCCGTAATAAGAAATACTGATTTGTCAAAGACCGATTAATTTTAATATTTCATTTACTGTTATCTGTTTTTGTCCACTCTAATTCCTTGTTATCTGTTATGAGCCAAATCAATTTACTGTTTTGCTGTTATTGGGACCCCCCTTGCCCCCTCTTAAAACTTGTGTCGCAAGCTCAATAAAAATAAACGAATTGAATATATCTAAAAATGAAAAGTTTGATAAAATGAAACTGTAGATACTAGCTAGTAATTCCTTTAACATCCAGCGGAAATTATTGTCGGAGTAATAAACTTATAATGTATACACGAACAAGTGGAAAGTAAACACTACATGATAGATAGGTAAAGTTTAATGATAATTTAATAAATACTGACCTATTACAATAATAAACATGTTTCAGCACATTTTAAAATCATCAATTATTTCCTTCCATTTTAACAATGACAAACTCAGGAGAACCCCTATTGTCCGTTCATCAGTTCATTAAACAGCTAAAAGATGATGGAAACGGAAACCTTAAACACTATCGCCATTTTCAGGAAATTTCTAGAAGCGAATTGACTGCCCACATTGCAGGTATTCCTATTCCGAGTAGCGAATCGCCCATTCAGAAATTTATTCATGGAGATATATTTGAATACGCAGTACAACAGGCTGCTGGACATACGTCACAGAAGGATGACCCTTGGAAAAAGTTCAAAGAGTTATACCCAAATATCAAACCGAAAGAGAAGAAACAATACAGCCTCTTTATGGAAAAAGCTGGAGACGCTGCATGGGAAATTCTTAACACAAATGTAAAAAAGTTATACGGCCGGAAAAGTAAAACCACAACTTACTCATTCGGACATCATATTAAAAACTACGACATTTTCCCGTTCTTAACAAAGAAGTTAGAAGCTGATGTATTTGTAACATCATCGCCGAGTGTGGTCTGTGATATCAAATACTCAACAATGAAAAAAGAGAAATACGAAGAGGATTATTTAGTACATGCTGTAATACAAGTTCTCATCTACTCCCTCGCTCTTGATTTGGATCCATTAACGTTACAGCTGATGGTTCTCGTTTTCTATAGCAAAACGGCAGAGGCAGTGTTATATAAATCAGATATTCATAAACAGGAACATTTAGTAAATGTTATTTTAAAGAAGCTCACAAGAAACAAAGCTACGAGGAATCAAACGCAGCCTCGTAAGACGGGTACCAAAAAAGAGACGACAGATCCCGATGAAGTCAAAACTGTTTACAAAAAGACGACAGCTCCCGACGAGGTCAAAACTGTTTACAAAAAGACGACATATCCCGACGAAGTCAAAACTGTTTACAGGAAGATAACAACAAAACGTGTGAAGATCTACACTGACGACAATGAAAATGGCGAGGAGTTTACAGATGACGACGAAATTATCGATGAGTTAACGTCTGTCCATGTTGGGTATGTTTATATTATATGTCGTTGATACATATGAAGATATGTTTTAGTGTATACTGGAACCAATGGTGAAGCACCAATATAACAGTGCAAGTATGTGCTCACAAATAAGATAAAATATTCTTTTTTCTGGTAAAATCTTTTCTATAATCGTTCAGCGTCTGTGGGCAGCAGCCCACAATCTCCTTTTTACAATGTATTTATTATTTATTATAAGGGAAAGGCAGTAGCTATTTTGCCGTCTGCAGCAAAAAAACTCTTATAGGATATTTTATTCTTTACTATAATAAAGTCTTTTAAAAAACATTTTGTACAAAGCATGAGTATTAAAATCGTTATTTTTGGTTTAATAAGAAGTATGTTTAAAAAAAAAAGATACCCATTAAGCAATGTGTACAAAACCTTATAAACAATCGACATAATAACTAAAACTTATACGTATTATAAATACATGTACACAGACAAATTTCACTCACATCAATAGCACGTGAAATACACGTGAATTTCTCCTCAAACGAGCTTATACGTGAAACTCACGTAAAATCGGTTTTTGTGAGTTTCACGTGAATCTCCTGTGAAACTCATGCGAATTTCACATGCAAACCACTTAAATGTTTTTCATTGGAAATTCACATGAATTTTTGAAATAGAGTAATTCAAATAACATCTAAATTTCCAAATTTAATTAATATCATGAACAATATCAAATTCTTTTTTGTAAATTTCACGTGAAATTCATATGAAAAATTTCACATCAGATTCATGATTATTTAATGATTACATGTGAATCTCAATTCACATGATAGTCACACGAAAATTTGTACGCGAGTTTCATGTATAAGCTTGTTTGAGGTGAATCTCGCGTGAAATTTTTCATGTGAATTTCATGTGAGATTCGTGAGCCAATTTTGTCTGTGTATATCTTATTACTTTTGAAATAAAAAGTAACGTTCAACATTTAGCTGTTACTGCAGACATGAACTGCACATAACACTGGTTTCTTTTGCGTCGGTATCACATTTGCCAAAATTGCAGATATAAACATTATATTCAAATATTGTAAAATAAATGTAGTCTGAAGATTTCCATGCATCGTCTATACAATTGTTCGTTATTAATCTTGAGACTTTTAAATTACACTTGATTATGTGCTCTGGTTAACCGTTTTCATGAATGTTATAATCGTACATAGTTGTTTAACGTGCCACAAAACCTGTGGTAGCTGCAGCAATTAAGTTTGTTTAATAACAAGTTGTAGTCTTCCATTTCTAGTCAATGTTCCACAGCAATTAACATAGTTACGTACATGTTATTAAATGAGTACTGCAGTTCACCGAAAGACAATAAAACCAGAGCCCGATGACAAAAGGTGTACCAAAAGGTAACTGACATCTAGCCGCACGTGTCACAAGTTTCTTTTTATAAAAGTCGATAAACCGAAGGGTTTGTAAATATATACAAATCTCGATATATGTAAAATATGTTGGTTTTTTTTTTATTTCTGAAAATATATATATGCAATAACTTGTTCCACAAATCAGCGTGTTGAAATTGTTCAGTTGTATTAATTTGCATATATTTTTTTATCAATACCATTTTTTTTTTTACAGATTCCAGAATGTGAAGACATTAATAGTTCCAGTGTTTGTAGCCATCATTGCTGTTCTAATAGTTATTATTATAACAAAATCAATAGATTGAGGAACCGACCAAATTAATTAGATTGTATCTGAGCATATATTACATCGATAAATTTCTGGAAATGTTCATGGATAGTATGTAAAGTCTAAGAATGTTATGATCAATGCACTATATTTTGTGTATCAAAAAAGGTAGTGATCAGCCTTGGAAGATTTAGATATCAAGTCAGTACTATAAGGTTTTGATTGCATAGCATGTAATCTTTAACTAAAAATCAAATGGTAGCTCCCTTAGCTACACAGATTTTTTTTGTTTTATGGTCATATGATTGGTGTAACCTGTAATAGAGATATTAAAAATATGTATTGGTATATTTCATTTCATTATGTGACTGTGGTATCAAACCATTGTGTAATAAAAGTGAGAATGGATATCGTGAATGTGTCTAAGAGACATCAAGTCGACCATAGAACAGACAACAGCAGAAGGTTACCAATAGGTCTTTAATGCAGCGAGAAACTCTCACAACAGGAGGCGTCCTTCAGCTGGCCCCTAAACAAATATTTTTTGTTAATGTGAATTTCATGTTGACCAAGATTTTTAATACTGAAAATAACTGGACACCATATACATCTTGAACTGAAAGTCAGGAATGCCAAGAATATCTGTTACTTTGCTCACAGAATATTGAAAAATATTTGAAGTGAAAAAGGAATTAACAAAAAGAATAACCCCAAGGTAAAAAGAAAAAGGTAAATTTCACAAAAACTGACAAAAGAGACTAATGAAATTGAGAAAGGAAATGGGGAATGTGTCAAAGCGACAACCCGACCACAGAGCAGACAACAGCCAAAGGCCACCAATGGGTCTTTAATGTAGCGAGAAACTCCCGCACCTGGAGAAGTCCTTCAGCTGGCCCCTTAATAAAATGTATACTAGTACAGTGATAATGGACGTCATACTAGTATACATTTTATTAAGGGGTCAGATGAACTCCGAATTATACACAAGAAACTAAAATTAACAAGAATGTGTCCCCAGTACACGGATGCCCCACTCGCACTATCATTTTCTATGTTCAGTGGACCGTGAAATTGGGGGTCAAAACTCTAATTTGGCATTAAAATTAGAAAGATCATGAATTATCATAAGGAAGAAGTATACTAAGTTTCAGGTTGATTGGACTTCAACTTCATCAAAAACTACCTCGACCCAAAAACTTTAATCTGAAGCGGGACAGACGAACGAACGAACAGACGGACGGATGAACGGATGCACAGACCAGAAAACATAATGCCCCTCTACTATCGTAGGTGGGGCATACAATTTATACAAGACTAACAAAGGCAAGAGGCTCCTGACTTGCGCCGGGGTTAAACATGTTTATGTACAGTAGTTGTCGTTTGTTTATGTAATTTATACGTGTTTCTCGTTTCTCGTTTTTTTATATAGATTAGACCGTTGGTTTTCCCGTTTGAATGGTTTTACACTAGTAATTTTGGGGCCCTTTATAGCTTGTTGTTCGGTGTGAGCCAAGGCTCCGTGTTGAAGGCCGTACATTGACCTATAATGGTTTACTTTTTTAAATTGTTATTTGGATGGAGAGTTGTCTCATTGGCACTCACACCACATCTTCCTATATCTATTATGAGATCTCAACCCTCCCTCAAAACCTCTAGCCAATATAGAAAACTAAACGCATAACAATACTCACATTAAAATTCAGTTCAAGAGAAGTCTGAGTCTGATGTCAGAAGATGTAACAAAATAAAATAAATAAAATGACAATAACACATAAATAACAACAGACTACTAGCAGTTAACTGACATGCCAGCTCCAGACCTCAATTAAACTGATTGAAAGATTATGTCTTCATCATATGAATATCAGGCACAATCCCTCCCGTTAGGGGTTTAGTATCATACTATCATAAAATATATGAGAAGAACATAACCTGTTTTTTTGTTTGCCAACAACTGTTTTTTTTTTAAATAAATGTGTTTTAGTTCCGATGCAAAGACCCTATAAGTGAATCAATATTAAAGCCAAAATATGCAATCTTTAATGACCTGAAAACAGTATCATAACTATATCCCTTGTTAAAAGCTTTTGAGGTGAATACTGACATGTTTGCCCTTTGTAAAGAATATTACCATAAAAGATTGGATGTGAAATACCTGAATGTATAAGATGTCTGCATGTCGAGTTATATTTACGAATTATTTCCTTATACCGATGATAAAATTTAGTAAATGTTTTGACTAGTTTGTGATATCGAAAACCCTGGTGTAATACAATGTAATTTTTCAGTAATACATAAATTTCTCTAGCTAAAATCTAATACGCTGTTACATACACAAGCGAATGGTACAAGTTGAGATATATAAACATAATAAGATGGTGACAAGGGAACGTCACCATCTAAAAATGGATAATTAACAATAGGAAATGAAAAATCGTCTCTTATATCATAAATTTTTGTATTAAGCTTCCTGTTAATGATATAGATATCAAGATCGAGGAAAGGGCAGTGGTCATTGTTAGTATTAGCTTTAATTAAAGTAAGTTCAAAAGGATAAATTTCTTTAGTATACATACTGAAGTCGTCATTATTGAGAGCCAATATATCATCTAAATATCTAAAAGTATTGTTAAATTTTTGTATCAAATGTTGTTTGGATGGGTCTTTGCTAATTTTAGTCATAATTTGTAACTCACAACAATACAAAAAAAACCAGGTCCACAATAAGTGATGCACAGTTAGTCCCCATTGGAATTCCAATAACTTGACGATATACGGAATCTCCAAAGCGAACAAAAATGTTATCAAGTAAAAATTCAAGCGCATATATAGTAACAAAGCATGTCCAATTGACAAAGTTCTTTTGTTTAATGCTCATAAAAAATTACATAAAAGAGTTTGAACATATGTACTCGCAGTCTGACATTTTAAATAACCTTACTAACCCACACAACTAGGAAAAGACTATTTTCAACTTATTTTTTAACTTGGTAATCTTGGTAGAGTCTTTTTTTATATGAAAATATCTGTTGTACAGTTAGCTCAACTTGCTACTTGTATGACAGAGCTGTGTTAAAATCAAGTTTAACAGTGAGCTTAACTTTCCACTTGTATGACAGATGTGTGTTAAATCTCGTTTAAGAGTGAAGTTAACTTTCCTGTTGTATGACAGAGGTGTGTTAAACCTCGTTTAAGAGTGAGCTTAACTTTCCTCTTGTATGACAGAGGTGTGTTAAACCTAGATGAACAGTGAGCTTAACTTTCCACTTGTATGACAGGTGTATGTTTAACCTAGTTTAAGAGTTAGCTTAATTTTCCACTTGTATGACAGAGGTGTGTTAAACCTAGTTTAAGAGTGAGCTTAATTTTCCACTTGTATGACAGAGCTGTGTTAAAATCTCGTTTAAGAGTGAGCTTAACTTTCCACTTGTATGACAGAGGTGTGTTAAACCTCGTTTAAGAGTGAGCTTAACTTTCCTGTTGTATGACAGAGGTGTGTTAAACCTAGATGAACAGTGAGCTTAACTTTCCACTTGTATGACAGGTGTGTTTAACCTAGTTTACTTTAAGAGTGAGCTTAATTTTCCACTTGTATGACATAGGTGTGTTAAACCTAGTTTAAGAGAGCTTAATTTTCCACTTGTATGACAGAGGTGTGTTAAATCTAGTTTAAGAGTAAGCTTAACTTTCCTCTTGTATGACAGAGGTGTGTTAAACCTAGTTTAAGAGTGAGCTTAACTTTCTACCTGTATGACAGTGGTGTGGTAAACCTCGTTTTCCAGTGATATCTATCTAACCCTTTGCTGATATAGTATTATAGAAATGGAAGACTACTATTATAGAAGAGATCTGTCTATAAGAGTCTTATGAATAGTGTTTTAATATTACATGCTTTTATAATAAAATTGAGAAAGGAAATGGTGAATATGTCAAAGCGACAACCACCCGACCATAGAGCAAACAACAGCCGAAGGCAACCAATGGGTCTTCAATGTAGCGAGAATTCCCGCACCCGTAGGTGTCCTTCAGCTGGCCCTTAAAATATGCATAATAGTACAGTGATAATGGACGTCATACTAAACTCCGAATTATACACAAGAAACTAAAATTTAAAATCATACAAGACTAACAAAGGCCAGAGGCTCCTGACTTGGGACAGGCGCAAAATTGCGGCGGGGTTAAACATGTTTATGAGATCTCAACCCTCCCCCTATACCTCTAGCCAATGTAGAAAAGTAAAAGAATAACAATACGCACATTAAAATTCAGTTCAAGAGAAGTCCGAGTCTGATGTCAAATAAATATGTTTATACATTTTACATAATTGTATCAATACAATCACAACATTGAATAATAATAAATATCTAATATAAAATCAGAAAAATAATTATTACTAAAATTGTACATTGACCAATGAATCATATAAATAAGGTCAACATAAACACTATTTTTTCATTCACCACGTACACTGAACATAATTGACCTATTACTTATAGTATATAAGAAACAGACACAACAATCAAATTTTACATTGACTATTGAACCATGAAAAGGGTTAATGTCAGACAAACACTGCCAGACAGACATGCTCATCCAACAATCCTGTTGTACACCAAATTACGTTGAGCTATTGCTTATAATATCAGATAACAGACATAACCATGAAAATTTAACATTGACTAAAACTAAGGTCAAGTTCAGATGAAATCTGCCCACTGACATGACTGACAGACATGTAAACATTACAATAATTCAATTCACCAAAAATAATGGCCTTATTACTTATCATGCTTATAGTACCTGAGAAATAAATATAGAACATAAACAGGAAAAAAACCTAACATTGTCCAACATGCACCATGAAAATGGTAAAGAACAACAAGCCAGACAGACAAGTACATCTTACAAGCCAGACAGACAAGTACATCTTACAAGCCAGACAGACAAGTACATCTTACAATCATTTCTTAAATAGCATGAATAGGTAAAGAACAACCAGCCAGACAGACAAGTACATCTTACAATCATTCCAGATACAGCTGATCTCCTACTAATAGTATCTAAGAAATAGACCAAAGCACAATAAATTAACTTTGACCAATGAACCATGAAAATGAGGTCAAGGTCAGATGAAACCCGCCATTTGGACATGTACATCTTACAATCGATCCACATGCCACATGTAGTTGACCTGTTGTTTATAATAGTATATGAGATACAGACTTCACCACCTAAACAAACTTTAACCTTGATTGCTGATCTGTGAAATGAGGTTAACCAATAAAAAAAAGCTGTGCCATGAGAGCATGATACGCCAAATGCATTTAAAAAAAATACAGTTCCAAAACTTCTCAATGTCATATCAGAAGTTTATAAATAAAAACCAAAGGGAGTTTACTTTCATAGATATATTCCAGTTACCACTGCAAAGGTTCATGAAAACTGCTCAGAGAACTTTTGAGTTATTGTCTAAAAACTGAAAAAAAAACTTTTTTATGAATAAAACCCCCTAACTCAGATAAAGCTCCCATTGAGATTGTATTAACAATTCACAAAAATTTCATGAAAACTGCTTTGAGTTATTTTCCAAAACTTGAAAATCCCCTTGTTAGATGAAATAAAACCATATAACTATAAACATGATAAAAGAAGTACTAGTTCAATGTAGTTGGTACACATGTAGACATACTGCAGATTCATTAACAGTGTAGAACAAAAAAGCTGTTTTGGTAAATACTGTTATTTAAATGCAAGAACTCCCAAAAAACAAAACACTAAAAACAACATAAAAACTAGCAAAACAAAAACAATGAACTCCCTGATATACTGTTAATTCACAAATTATTGAATGCAGTTATTATAAAAGTTAATGCTACATGTAATTTTGAAAAATTGACAAAACTGTGAGTTTAATTATTATAAATTTTCTGAAAAATCTGGTATCATATATCAGACAAGAGTGGACACGCTAAAATGTCTCGCCTTCTATTCTAATCATTGATGTTATGTTGATAGTCCTAAGTATAAAGCTAAGCTTTATTACAACTGTCACATAAACTTAACATTAACCAAGATAACTAAACAAAGACCAATGAACCTTGAAAATTAGGTCAAGGTCAGATAAATCATGCCAGGCAGACATGTACAGCTAACAATGCTTCTATAAAACATAATTATATAGTTCACCCATTACTTATAGTTTAAGAAAAATAGACCAAAACACAAAAACTTAACACTGTGCAATGAACCGTGAAAATGAGGTCACGGTCAAATAAAACCTGCGTGACTGACATAAAGATTATAAAACATTTCCATACACCAAATATAGTTGACTATGGCATATAGTATTAGATAAAAAGACCAAAACTCGAAAACTTAACTTTGACCACTGAACCATGAAAATGAGGTCAAGGTCACATGACATCTGCCCGCTAGACATGTACACCTTACAATCATTCCAAACAACAAATATAGTAGACCTATTGCATATATATAGTATGAGAAAACACACCAAAACACAAAACTTTAACTAAAACCACTAAACCATGAAAATGAGGTCAAGGTCAGATGACACCTGCCAGTTGAACATGTACACCTTACAGTCCTTCCATACACCGAATATACTAGCCCTATTGCTTATAGTATCTGAGATATGGACTTGACCACCAAAACTTAACCTTGTTCACTGATCCATGAAATGAGGTCGAGGTCAAGTGAAAACTGTCTGACAGACATGAGGACCTTGCAAGGTACGCACATATCAAATATAGTTATCCTATTACTTATAATAAGAGAGAATTCAACATTACAAAAAATTTGAACTTTTTTTTGAAGTGGTCACTGAACCATGAAAATGAGGAGAAGGACATAGGACATGTGACTGACGGAAACTTCGTAACATGAAGCATCTATATACAAAGTATGAAGCATCCAGGTCTTCCTCCTTCTAAAATATACAGCTTTTAAGAAGTGAGCTAACACCGCCGCCGCCGGATCACTATCCCTATGTCGAGCTTTCTGCAACAAAAGTTGCAGGCTCGACAAATATGAGTTCTTAGTATTGCAATTACCACACACTCACATAACTCCCATTATAAAAAACATTGCAATTTTTTAGAATTTTCAGTACTTTTATGGAAATAAAATCCTTACATCTCATATGCTTGACATACTGTACGGTGGTGGTAGCCTATATTGAGGGGGGTCTGAATGTTCAGGAGGGATATAAGATGGGGGACTCACTACACTTCTCCCACTAGATGATAAAAGTCCAGTGTCAAAGTTGTCAATAATGATTGGAATCTGTGGTCGGAGAGATGTTTCTTCTTCGTTGTATTCATTCTGAAATATGACAGGTTGTCGATCTGTAAGATAAACAGGTTTCTCAGAGTGCATTACATACTTGTTACGTTTGGTACATTTTCTAACTAGCATTATAATAATGATCACTAATATTACAATTGTTAAAACTGCAACAGGGATCAAAATATAGAACAAATACATTTCATCATTGTAGGATTCAGTGTTTGAATTTGTTGATGTCCACAACAGGTCTGTCATATTACAGACATCTTTGAAATCAACAAATACTCCAGTGACATTGAAAAACGGTGAAAAATAACAACTGAATTCATCCAAGATTGTACCATTTACATCTGCCATTTTGTAGTATGTGTCTAAAATTTGACTTCTTTCACAGAAATCAGTGGATAAGGATTTGTCTATCCAAGATATAATACGAAGTTCTGGATCCACATTTGAGACATACATCTGAGTGGAATCTGTGAACTCTAACCATTGACTAAGTCCAGTAATAAATTTGTAAACATCAAAACTAGAAGGACTATCATCATGATCATTTCCAAAATAAATAGTAAATTCATGGCTGTAGGTTTGGGAATTTTCCTTCACTTCTAACCTAATGGAATCAACAACACTTTGTTGACATGTATCCATGGCAACGAGACTGACAACATACACATTATCATTGTTTAAGGGAATTCCATAGAGGAACAATCCTGTTTTATCCAGTTTTAACCAAAAATTATCTTCCAAATCAAAGTTGAATAATGCCTTCAAAGTAATCTGTAGGTGTCTGGCATTTCCATCCTCTTTGTCAACAAAGGTCAGAGGGTCAAGGTCAAGCTTGAAAACATCACCAACTGTAGTCTGAATGTGGTTTACTGGATTGAAAACTTCTGGAGGACTGTCACATGAATCTGAAAAATAGTAACATGTTTGTCAAGTGTATGAAAAGATCGTTATACATTTGGTATGGTATCATATAGTAACGTGTTTGTCAAGTGTATGAAAAGATCATTATACATTTGGTATGGTATCATAGCTTTCATCAGTAGAAACTGAGTGATGGAAGAAGGCTGTATATAATCATGTCCCTATACCATCCAAATTCTACATATAAACCATAACAAAAAGTAATTTGTCTGTAAGAAACCCCCATTTTAAGTATTCCAAAGGCTCCTGACTTGGGACACACAAAATTGCAGCGGGGTTAAACATGTTTATAAGATCTCAACCCTACACGTAATATGTATATCATATTATGTAAAATAATATTATGTTCAAAAAGTAAAAAACAAGTTAGATCTAAAACAAGAGGCTCTCAAGAGCCTGAATCGCTCACCTGGTAAACAATGCCTTCGGCCATGTTTTTTGACGAAATAGAAAATAAAACACAAACTTTATTTTATACACCCTACTGATCATTCAAATGAAGTTTGGTTGAATTTGGTTGAGTAGTTTTAGAGGAGAAGATTTTTTAAAGTTAGCAAATATGATGAACAAATTGTGAAAAATTGTCATTAAAGGACAATAACCCCTTAAGGGGTCAATTGACAATTTTGGTCATATTAACTTATTTGTAGATCTTACTTTGCTGATCATTTTTGCTGTTTACAGTTTATCTTTATCTATAATAATATTCAAGATAATGACCAAAAACTGCAAAATTTCCTTAAATTTACCAGTGAAGTGGCAGCAACCCAACAATGGGTTGTTTGATTAATCTGAAAATTTCAGGGCTGATAGATCTTGACCTAATGAACATTTTTACACCATGTCAGATTTGCTTTAAATGCTTTAGTTTTTGAGATATAAGCCAAAAACTGCATTTGACCCCTATGTTCTATTTTAAGTAATGGCGGCCATTTTGGTTGGTTGGCCAGGTCACCGGACACAATTTTCAAACTAGATACCCCAATGATGGTTGTGGCCAAGTTTAGTTCAATTTGGCCCAGTAGTTTCAGAGGAGAAGATTTTTGTAAAAGATAACTAAGATTTATGAAAAATGGTTAAAAATTGACTATAAAGGGCAATAACTCCTAAAGGGGTCAACTGACCATTTCAGTCATGTTGACTTATTTTTAGGTCTTATTTTGCTGAACATTTTTGCTGTTTGCAGTTTATCTCTACCTATAATAATATTCATGATAATAACCAAAAACAGCAAAATTTCCTTAAAATTTCCAATTCAGGGGCAGCAACCCAACAACAGGTTGTTGGATTCATCTGAAAATTTCAGGGCAGACAGATCTTCACCTGATAATCAATTTTACCCCCCATGTTAGATTTGCTCTAAATGCTTCGGTTTTTGAGTTATTAGACAAAAACTGCATTTGACCCCTATGTTCTATTTTTAGCAATGGCGACCATGTTTGTTGATAGATCAAAACTTCGGATACAATTTATAAACTAGATACCCTAAGGAACATTCAGTTAAAGTTTGGAAGTATTTGGCCTAGTAGTTTTAGAGGAGAAGATTCTTGAAATAGTTTACGACGACAGACGACGACGGACGCCAAGTGATGGCATAAGCTCACTTGGCCCTTCGGGCCATGTGAGCTAAAAACGGTCACGCTATGTAACATTACCAGGTGCTGTTAATTATGTGTATTGACATATACTATATTTTTATGCCAAAAAAAAAGGTTAGTCTTTAGGCAGTGTATAATTTTCATTTCCCTTGAAGTCATGGAAGTAGGAAGATATAAACATTTGATTACCTCTAGAACTAAGAGTTTCCAGAGGTTAAGCAATAGACTATGATTCATATCAGTTAAGAAACAAGCATACTAAAAGAATGGCACAGTTAGTCTCCATTATCATGATAAGAATACCATTTGTGGCTGATTTGAATATAACTTTTTTGTTTGATGAATTAAATGTTTTACTAATTAATATAAGCACTTGTTGCTTGTTTCTGAATCCTATTTGTGTATGTGTTTATAATTATACTTGAATCATTCATAATAAACAGATAAAAGTATTGTTTACACCAAATGCTATACTGTATGAACACATACTTACATAACAGTAGTGACTGCACTGCATTCTCATTCTGTAACACTCGGCATGCTTCTATATCTATCAATATTCTATTTATCATGCTTCATTCAAAATACAACAAGAAATTTCTGAAAAAAGAATCATGCCCTTTAAATCTCTATCATGTCTATGTTAATGTACATATATTAAGCACCACACATAAACAAGCAAGAATGGAAACAGGTTGACGTAACACCAATTCATTTTTAACATCTGTCTTCTCTGTTATCATATGTCATATATAGATATAGTCAGGTATGAATGCCAATGAGACAAATATCCATCCAAGTCACAATTTTATAAAGGTAAACCATTATAGGTCAAAGTATGGCCTTCAACAAGGAGCCTTGTATGTATGACATTTATGTTTAATTAACATGTAGAATTGAATTGAAAATTAAAATAAACTGTTGTTACATAGATGTCTCACGCTTTATAATTCTGATAGTATAAGCTAACAAATGTTGAAATAAAAATCTCAATATTCAAACAAACTTATCCTTGTAAACCTTAAGAAAGTTTAAAAGTTGAAGAACTGTGATCAAGAGGTGGGGCCATATAATTCCCAGGAAAATTAGACTTGCAACTGTGTACCATATCATTAGCTTAACATAAGTATTTTACCTTGAACTGATATACCCAATAACTTTTACATGTAAACTATGCATAACATTCAAAGTAATAAGACCATGGCTGAGGCAAAATAATCTCCATGGAAATGAAATGTGCTAATGCTAATAATCTGGATAGAAAATATAGTTGATCTATATGATCTACAACTAAATGGTTCCCCTTAAACTGACCTAATCATAAAGTAAACCATTGGTACTAAGCAAAGGTTTCAAAGTCAATAGACCATGACTGTGAAGACCAAATAAAATAATACCTATGGAAATGAGATGTGCCAACTGTATTTAAGTGCATACCATATATAATTGATCTACCAATAATCATTACGGTTCCCCTGAGATCTTTTTTACAAGCAGTCAATGAACCATGAAAATGAGGAAAAGGACAATGGACATATGTAAGACCTAAAGCATCCAGGTCTTCTACCTTTTGAAATATAAACCTTATAAACAAAAAGTTAACACCACTGCCACAACCCCTAACAGTGAGGCAAAGATCATGCATAGATGAGTTAAATATATAGTCTATTACATGCATTCATTCAATCATTTTATTTTACATTCTTATTTCAAGAAACTCCTTTCATCATGTTCATATGACTTTAACAAAAATAAAAAACCCAAACATTGTACCTTTTCCATGTATACCCTGAAAAGGCCTGTATAGTCTGCCATTTTATTCTAAAAAATTGAACATGCCAGACAGGGGTGCCGACTATAGATTACAATAAGCAAAAACTTGAGAAAAAAACGATTTTCCAGGTGATTTATATACGTTCCATAATGTTTGTTATTGATATTGTGGTCACTGCATTACTTAAAACAAACAGGAATCCGACAAACATTTTGGGGAACTATATCACCAAGGACTGATTTACATAAAAAGAAGTTTGATCACTAAGGCCTGACATACACATGATACATGTAGGGATGATTTATCACCCAGGACTGACATGCATGTAGAGAAGCTTTATCACCCAGGACTGACATATATGTAGGGAAGCTTTATCACCCAGGACTGACATACATGTAGGGAAACTTTATCACAGAGGACTGACATACATGTAGGAAAGCTTTATCACCCAGGACTGACATATATGTAGGGAAGCTTTATCACACAGGACTGACATACATGTAGGGAAGCTTCATCACAGAGCACTGACATACATGTAGGGAAGCTTTATCACAGAGGACTGGCAAACATGTAGGGAAGCTTAATCACCAAGGACTGACATACATGTAGGGAAGCTTTATCACCCAGGACTGACATACATGCAAGGAAGCTTTATCACAGAGGACTACATACATGTAGGGAAGCTTTATCACCCAGGACTGACATACATGCAGGGAAGCTTAATCACCAAGGACTGACATACATGTAGGGAAGCTTTATCACCCAGGACTGACATACATGCAGGGAAGCTTTATCACAGAGGACTACATACATGTAGGGAAGCTTTATCACCCAGGACTGACATACATGTAGGGAAGCTTTATCACAATGGACTGACATACATGTAGGGAAGCTTTATCACAGAGGACTGACATACATGTAGTGATGCTTTATCACAATGGACTGACATACATGTAGAGAAGTTTTATAACCCAGGACTGACATCAATGTAGGGATGCTTTATCACAGAGGACTGACATACATGTAGGGAAGTTTTATCACCCAGGACTGACATACATGTAGGGAAGCTTTATCACAGAGAACTGACATACATGTAGGAAATTTTTATCACCCAGGACTGACATACATGTAGGGAATCTTTATCACAGAGGACTGACATACATGTAGGGAAGCTTTATAACCCAGGATTGACATACATGTAGGGAAGCTTTATCACATAGGACTGACATACATGTAGGGAAGCTTTATCACCCAGGAATGACATATATGTAGGAAAGCTTTATCACAGATGACTGGCATACATGTAACATATCTATATATACCTGCTGTGGAAATCTGTTGAGGAAGTTCTATAACAAATGTTACTGCCATTCTCCAGGGAACAGTTGATGTACAATGTTTAGATCTAACTGTGATAAATATACTTGAGCTGCCTACATCCTCCTTTTCAGGAGCACCAACAATCAACTGATCTGTGCTTTTATATTCCAACCAGTCTGTACCATTCCTATCCTGTAATTATCAACAAATACAACATCAATATTTACAAACTATTATGACTATATATAGATACAAGAAGATGTGATATGTGTGTTAATGAGACAACTCTCCATCCATGTCACAATTTGCAAAACTAGATCATTATAGGTAAAAGATCAACCTTAAACACGGAGCATTGGCTGAACAGCAAGCTACAAAGAGTAAAGATCACAAACAAGAAGCTCATAAAATACTTTAATATGTCATCAATGATTATTTTTTTTCTTTTCAATATATACATTTGTATTACCATGATTAATGAGTGGCTTAAAAATGCCATTTAAATGATCTGTGTTCATGTTGTTTATGTCTTATTTTCTTTAAAACACAATTTTTTAAAAACAAAACATCATTTTACTCCTTCATTTTTCATATTTTATGCATGTTCTATTTTACTCCTACATTTGTCATATGTCATGTATGTTCCATTTGACTCATACATTTGTCATACGTCATGTATGTTCCATTCTACTACTACATTTGTCATATGTCATGTATGTTCTATTTTATATTTCATGTATGTTCCATTTAACTCCTACATTTGTCATATGTCATGTATGTTCTATTTTACTCCTACATTTGTCATATGTCATGTATGTTCCATTTTACTCATACATGTGTCCTATGTCATGTATGCTCCATTCTTCTACTACATTTGTCATATGTCATGTATGTTCCATTTTATATTTCATGTATGTTCCATTTAACTCCTACATTTGTCATATGTCATGTATGTTCTATTTTATATTTCATGTATGTTCCATTTAACTCCTACATTTGTCATATGTCATGTATGTTCTATTTTACTCCTACATTTGTCATATGTCATGTATGTTCCATTTTACTCCTACATTTGTCATGTCATGTATGTTCCATTTAACTCCTTCATTTGTTATATGTCATGTATGTTCTATTTTATATTTCATGTATGTTCCATTTAACTCCTACATTTGTCATATGTCATGTATGTTCCATTTAACTCCTACATTTGTCATATGTCATGTATGTTCTATTTTATATTTCATGTATGTTCCATTTAACTCCTACATTTGTCATATGTCATGTTTGTTCTATTTTACTCCTACAAGTGTCATATGTCATGTATGTTCTATTTTACTCCTACATTTGTCATATGTCACGTATGTTCCATTTTACTCCTACATTTGTCATATGTCACGTATGTTCCATTTTACTCCTTCATTTGTCATGTCACATATGTTCCATTTTACTCCTACATTTGTCATATGTCATGTATGTTCCATTTTACTCCTACATTTGTCATATGTCATGTATGTTCCATTTTACTCCTTCATTTGTCATGTCATGTATGTTCCATTTTACTCCTACATTTGTCATATGTCATGTATGTTCCATTCTACTACTACATTTGTCATATGTCATGTATGTTCTATTTTATATTTCATGTATGTTCCATTTAACTCCTACATTTGTCATATGTCATGTATGTTCTATTTTACTCCTACATTTGTCATATGTCATGTATGTTCCATTTTACTCATACATGTGTCCTATGTCATGTATGTTCCATTCTTCTACTACATTTGTCATATGTCATGTATGTTCCATTTTATATTTCATGTATGTTCCATTTAACTCCTACATTTGTCATATGTCATGTATGTTCTATTTTATATTTCATGTATGTTCCATTTAACTCCTACATTTGTCATATGTCATGTATGTTCTATTTTACTCCTACATTTGTCATATGTCATGTATGTTCCATTTTACTCCTACATTTGTCATGTCATGTATGTTCCATTTAACTCCTTCATTTGTTATATGTCATGTATGTTCTATTTTATATTTCATGTATGTTCCATTTAACTCCTACATTTGTCATATGTCATGTATGTTCCATTTAACTCCTACATTTGTCATATGTCATGTATGTTCTATTTTATATTTCATGTATGTTCCATTTAACTCCTACATTTGTCATAGGTCATGTTTGTTCTATTTTACTCCTACAAGTGTCATATGTCATGTATGTTCTATTTTACTCCTACATTTGTCATATGTCATGTATGTTCCATTTTACTCCTACATTTGTCATATGTCACGTATGTTCCATTTTACTCCTTCATTTGTCATGTCACATATGTTCCATTTTACTCCTACATTTGTCATATGTCATGTATGTTCCATTTTACTCCTACATTTGTC
The DNA here is from genome assembly GCF_963676685.1 of Mytilus edulis. Classification (NCBI taxonomy): domain Eukaryota; kingdom Metazoa; phylum Mollusca; class Bivalvia; order Mytilida; family Mytilidae; genus Mytilus; species Mytilus edulis. The sequence continues at coordinate 51,556 of NC_092346.1, read as the reverse complement.
ATATGTCATGTATGTTCCATTTTACTCCTTCATTTGTCATGTCATGTATGTTCCATTTTACTCCTACATTTGTCATATGTCATGTATGTTCCATTTTTTTCCTACATTTGTCATATGTAATGTATGTTCCATTTTACTCCTACATTTGTCATATGATATGTATGCTCAATTCTACTCATACATTTGTCATAAAAAATTATGTCATGTATATTCTATTTTATATTTCACGTATGTTCCATTTTACTCCTTCATTTGTCATGTCACGTATGTTCCATTTTACTCCTACATTTGTCATATGTCATGTATGTTCCATTTTACTCCTTCATTTGTCATGTCATGTATGTTCCATTTTACTCCTACATTTGTCATATGTCATGTATGTTCCATTTTTTTCCTACATTTGTCATATGTAATGTATGTTCCATTTTACTCCTACATTTGTCATATGATATGTATGCTCAATTCTACTCATACATTTGTCATAAAAAATTATGTCATGTATATTCTATTTTATATTTCACGTATGTTCCATTTTACTCCTTCATTTGTCATGTCACGTATGTTCCATTTTACTCCTACATTTGTCATATGTCATGTATGTTCCATTTTACTCCTTCATTTGTCATGTCATGTATGTTCCATTTTACTCCTACATTTGTCATATGTCATGTATGTTCCATCTTTTTCCTACATTTGTCATATGTCATGTATGTTCCATTTTACTCATACATTTGTCATATGTCATGTATGTTCCATTCTACTCCTACATTAGTCATATGTCATGTATGTTCCATTTAACTCCTACATTTGTCATATGTCATGTATGTTCTATTTTACTTCTACAATTGTCATATGTCATATATGTTCTATTTTACTCCTACATTTGTCATATGTCATGTATGTTCCATTTTACTCCTACATTTGTCATATGTCATGTATGTTCTATTTTACTCCTACATTTGTCATATGTCATGTATGTTCCATTTTACTCATTCATTTGTCATATTTCATGTATGTTCCATTTTACTCCTTCATTTGTCATATTTCATGTATGTTCCATTTTACTCCTACATTTGTCACATGTCATGTATGCTTCATTTTTTTCCTACATTTTTCATATGTCATGTATGTTCCATTTTACTCCTACATTTGTCATATGTCATGTATGTTCCATTTTACTCCTACATTTGTCATATGTCATGTATGTTCCATTTTACTCCTTCATTTAAATTTGTCATGTCATGTATGTTCCATTTTACTCCTACATTTGTCATATGTCATGTATGTTCCATTTTTTTCCTACATTTGTCATATGTAATGTATGTTCCATTTTACTCCTACATTTGTCATATGATATGTATGCTCAATTTTACTCATACATTTGTCATAAAAAATTATGTCATGTATATTCTATTTTATATTTCACGTATGTTCCATTTTACTCCTTCATTTGTCATGTCACGTATGTTCCATTTTACTCCTACATTTGTCATATGTCATGTATGTTCCATTTTACTCCTTCATTTGTCATGTCATGTATGTTCCATTTTACTCCTACATTTGTCATATGTCATGTATGTTCCATCTTTTTCCTACATTTGTCATATGTCATGTATGTTCCATTTTACTCATACATTTGTCATATGTCATGTATGTTCCATTCTACTCCTACATTAGTCATATGTCATGTATGTTCCATTTAACTCATACATTTGTCATATGTCATGTATGTTCTATTTTACTTCTACAATTGTCATATGTCATATATGTTCTATTTTACTCCTACATTTGTCATATGTCATGTATGTTCCATTTTACTCCTACATTTGTCATATGTCATGTATGTTCTATTTTACTCCTACATTTGTCATATGTCATGTATGTTCCATTTTACTCCTACATTTGTCATATGTCATGTATGTTCTATTTTACTCCTACATTTGTCATATGTCATGTATGTTCCATTTTACTCATTCATTTGTCATATTTCATGTATGTTCCATTTTACTCCTTCATTTGTCATATTTCATGTATGTTCCATTTTACTCCTACTTTTGTCATATGTCATGTATGCTTCATTTTTTTCCTACATTTTTCATATGTCATGTATGTTCCATTTTACTCCTTCATTTGTCATTTGTCACGTATGTTCCATTTTACTCCTACATTTGTCATATTTCATGTATGTTCCATTTTATTCCTACATTTGTCATATGTCATGAATGTTCCATTTTATTCCTACATTTGTCATATGTCATGTATGTTCCATTTTACTCCTACATTTGTCATATGTCATGTATATTTCATTTTATATTTCATGTATGTTTCATTTTACTCCTACATTTGTCATATGTCATCATGTATGTTCTATTTTACTCCTACATTTGTCATACACCATGTATGTTCCATTTTAACCATAGTGGCTATGTCAACGTTCTTGACATACATGGAAATTAAATACACAAAATTTAATTTATACTACATACATGTACTCTGAAAGTCATTTTGCCCAAGTTTGGCTGAAATTGATTCAGTAATTGTTTCAAAGGATACCATTTTTTTGTAAAGTAAGCACACTAGAAATGCACTAGATGAACAAGTTGTCTTTAGATATGTTAGAGGACAATAACTCCTTTAATAAAGGGCCAATTGACAAATTATTTGTCATGTTAGTAGATCATTTTTGCTGTTTACAGTTTATCTTTCAAGTCTTTATATAAATCTAAAATACTAAGTATATTCAAAATATTAATAACCAACAAATGCAAAATTTCCTTACAATTACCAATTTAGTTGCAGCAACCCAACAAAGGGTTGTTAGATTCATCTGAAAAGATCAGGGTTAATAGAATTTGACTTCATGAGCATTTTACCCCATGTCAGATTTGCTCTAACATGTCTAAGTGTTCATTTTATTATGAGTACTAAATATTTTCTCTTTTCCTTTGACAGTCTCTATTTATACATAGCATGCATAGTTTAACTTACTATATTAACAGTGTAAACATCTGACTTCAATTTTTCTATCTGGCAAACCAGTGGTTCTCCTGCTGTCCAATATATTACTGTTCTTTCATCAAGTCCTATCAAACAATCAAATTTCTTGTTTTCTGAGCATCTTACTCCTACCATTAGACACACCACAATCATTGTCATTCCAGCTAACTCTAAAGGCATTGCAACTGAAAACAAAAGAAATATATATAACATATGTAACAATTAAGATGATAAAAATGGGGATAAAATGCAAATGCCACAAGTCTGAAGAGTGGTTAATTAGAAGGCTTTTTTTATGGTCTAACACGTCTAAGGGATTCAGAAGCAAAGTCAGAAAATTGCACTTGACACAGAACCCAACAATTATTGCAAAAAGATGTTGGAATATCATCTGAAAATTTATTGTGAAGAATATATATGTAACTTAATTAAACGTGTCCATCTCGTAAACTTGTCTTCTACTATCATGTCTATGGTCCTTAAAATTACAAATCCCAAAAACCTTCGTTTTTACCTCGCCCAAATCTTACTCAACATTTTTTATCATGTTTATCAAAGTGGTGTGTATCCAAATACTTGTCCACCATGTCCACTGTAAGCATGGTAAGACATCAAAAGTTGTCAAAACTTTTAGACAATATAATCCTTGGTTGGGACCCTGACCAGGTGCTCTGCAGGGCACAGCTTTATATGACCGCAGTGGCCAAACCCTGAACAGTTGTGGCAAATTTGGTCACAATATTTAAGCTTGATAATGTCTGAATTTGGATTGTGATCAAATTTTAGATATAATATAGGTTTTTGTCAAAATATAAATGTTGTCAAAGATCTAACAAATCTATTGCACAATACTGTGCAATTGAAGATTTCTTCTCTAAACTTTTGAAAACAAGCAGTGTTAGGGAGTTAATCAAGTAATCAAACATATATATAACAGTATTCTTTGAATTTTAATTGCATTACCTCCCTTACACTGCTTTTAAATTGTCGAAATTGTCCTTTAACCAGAAAACCCTTGATTTCCCCCTTTTTTGCCCCTAATTGCTTAATGATTGGAGCCAAAACCCCCAATATCCATCCCTTTGTAGTATGGAAACTTGTGGTATAATTTCAGAGATTTATACTCTTAAACACAATTAATTGACTCGAAATTACAAAAACGCTCATGTGGGCTCCTAATTCCTAAACCTTTGGGTCCATAACCCCAAAAATCAATCACAACCTTCCTGTTGTGGTTATTTTCCGGACCATATGAGTATTTGGACCATATTTAATTTCATAAATTGTTATTTGGACAGTCAGAGCTCAGACATAAACAAGTCGATTTTTGTTTTTGACTTACATGACTTAAAGAAGTCAAAACATGTATTTATTATAAAAATGTGTTTTCAATTTTAGACTTATCTAAGTCAGAAAATGACAGACTTGTTTAGGTCTATTTATCATGTTTATATTGATGAAAAAACTTAATATTACTTGGTGGCCAAAGTACACAACCTATGACAGCAAAAACCTGTTTGAGAGTTCACAAGGACTTGAGCTATCTATATTTAATTATCTAATTGAACATCCTTACTAAACACAGATGTTTTACCTCATTAAGTGTGGTTCCAGTTGGTTGCATTGTAAAGTTAATTAACATTATCTCGAAACTTTGAATTTTTCGAAAAACTAAGGATTTTCTTACCCCAGGAGTAGATTACCTTAGCCGTATTTGGCACAACTTTTTGGAATTTTGGGTCCTCAATGCTCTTCAACTTTGTATTTGTTTGGCTTTTTAACTATTTTGATCTGAGCGTCACTGATGAGTCTTATGTAGACGAAACGCGCGTCTGGCGTATAAAATTATAATCCTGGTACTTTTGATAACTATATTCAAACGACGCTGACGACGATGACGACAACATGATACATGTACCAATAAACAACAAATTGTTGCGGTCGTATAAAAACTTAGTTCATATAGTTTTTTCCCTGACCTCCCCTCCCCCCCTTCTACATTCCCCTCTTAACTTAATTTGGGAAAAATTGATTGACCAATAAGGATATATAAAATCATTATCATTTACCAAAGCTTGTAGCAATTTTGACCCCCTTCCCCCACCCCACCCCCAAACTATTTGAATTAAGCTTTTATCCTTTATTGATTTTTTATGTGGTCCCTAATACTGGAACGGCTAATATTTGCCTTAATCTATAGCTAGAGCACTTTAATCCAAAAGAATTGAGATTTTTTTACTCACTGATTCAAGTAACATTGTTTTATAAATTAAACATGTTAAAGAAAGTTTGTGATCATTCTCAAGTTTATGAATAATTTCATTATATGAGCCTGGGATACAAAATTAAAGATTCAATATAAAAGTTTTTCAAGAAAGATATTGTTACATCGTATGCTGAGCCCGTTTCTTATATTTCATTGTATTTAATTACATGATTTATGAACAACTTCACGACAGAGAGCACACATGCATGCATATATGGACCATAATTTGGTATTCAGCCTTTAGTTTCTTTTTGTATACTTTTTTATAAGTTCTAAAACTTTAACTTTTATTCTGTGGGTTGTGTTGGTGTTAGAATAGTATTAATGGAACAATTGAGTTTTTCAAGAAAAAATTAATACATTTTGATTCACCGTTTACGTGACAGGAAACCAAACAGGAAACCAATCTTTATTTTCTTTATTTTGCACAATATATTTCAAAAGACATAAATGAACACCATTACTAGTGTTACTTGCTTCATGTTAATATTTAAAATCTATTTTCAATGTTAAATTAAAGATTTTTTTAAACGCGACAGGAAACCACAAGAAACCGAAAGCATTTTTTTAGTTTTATCTTATTGCAAAATCTGCTTAAAATAATCTGAACAGTATACTTTTTCTTTTAAAAAATCCATCTTAAATGTAACAGTATTATAAAACTCCTAAATATGTGCTTGTTTTGAAAACAATTAGTACAATTTATTCAGAAATTTCAATATTTTCTTCATTGATACAGGATACCATAATCGTTGTATCTTGATGTTTAAGCCAAAAAAATGTATTTATATTTGGTTTTGAAATTCCAGTTATATACAATTTATTCCAAATCATTGGCAATGTAAAATTCTTTAAATCCAGTAAAGATAAAAACATTATTTCCACATTTTAACCTACTTTAGTGGGCTAAAATCAATAAAGTACTTCCTTTCAAGTCATGCATGGTGAAAGTTTACTTCTCCTTTGACAAGTTTATTGGGTTTCTGAAAAGTGTTTGCAGAACATGAATAAAAAAAAATATTTAACCAGGTGCTCCGCAGGGCGCAGCTTTATACGACCGCAGAGGTCGAACCCTGAACAGTTGGGGCAAGTATGGACAAAACATTCAAGCATGATACAGCTCTGAATTTGGATTGTGATCAAATTTTTGACATTACATGGTTTTTTTTTACACAAAACAAATGCCAAGATTTTACAAATCAATTAAAGATTTCTTCTTCAAACTTTTTAAATCTAAAATTAAATAGTTGACACAGCATAGGTTTCTGACACAGAATGAATGTGGTCTAATGAACTTAAAAGGTTTTTTTTGCCTTTGAGCAATTCACTATGCTGTTGAATATTAATCCTCTCAAAAAAATGTTTGAAGAAATTTTCTTTTTATTTATGAAATCTGAAATGAGAAAAATTTAACCCCCCCCCCCTTTTTTTTCACATCCCCGTTTCCCTTTTTCAAAACTGATATCAATTCAAATTTCTAATGGAGTTTGCAACAATAACTACTCATTTAAATACATCATAAAATATTAAGATGTAAAAAAACTGCTTGTTATCACTGAATGGTAAAGATTATTTAAATTTATCAGTTGGTAGTAAAAAGTGTATATACATTGTATATTGTATATAACAAAGATTTAAGTTGATTCTGGACAAAGAAAGATAACTCCAATTAAAAAAAATTCTTGCTATTGCACAATATTGTGCAATAGGATATTTCTTGCTTACTATTCTGGACAAAGAAAGATAACTCTAATTAAAAAAAAATTTGCTATTTCACAATATTGTGCAATTAGATATTTCTTGCCATTGCACAATACTGTGCAATTGAAAAGACTTGCTATTGCACAATACTTAATATAATAATTTTAGATCCTGATTTGGACCAACTTGAAAACTGGGCCCATAATCAAAAATCTAAGTACATGTTTAGATTCAGCATATCAAAGAGGCCCAAGAATTCAATTTTTGTTAAAATCAAACTTAGTTTAATTTTGGACCCTTTGGACTTTAATGTAGAATTTGAAATTTGAAAACAGGACCAAAAATGAAGAATCTACATACACAGTTAGATTTGGCATATCAAAGAACCCCAAGGATTCAATTTTTGATGAAATCAAACAAAGTTTAATTTTGGACCCTTTGAACCTTAATGTAGACCAATTTGAAAACGGGACCAAAAGTTGAGAATCTACATATACAGTTAGATTCGGCATATCAAAGAACCCCAATTATTCAATTTTGATGAAATCAAACAAAGTTTAATTTTAGACCCTTTGGGCCCCTTTTTCCTAAACTGTTGGGACCAAAACTCCCAAAATCAATACCAACCTTCCTTTTATGGTCATAAGCCTTGTGTTTAAATTTCATAGATTTGTATTTACTTATACTAACGTTATGGTGCGAAAACCAAGAAAAATGCTTATTTGGGTCCCTTTTTGGCCCCTAATTCCTAAACTGTTGGGTCCTTAACTCCCAAAATCAATACCAACCTTCCTTTTGTGGTCATAAACATTGTGTTTAAATTTCATAGATTTCTATTTACTTAACCTAAGGTTATTGTGCAAAAACCAAGAAAAATGCTTATTTGGGCCCTTTATTGGCCCCTTATTCCTAAACTATTGAAACCAAAACTCCCAAAATCAATCCCAATCTTTCTTTTGTGGTCATAAACCTTGTGTCAAAATTTCATAGATTTCTATTAACTTAAACTAAAATTATGGTGCGAAAACCAAGAAAATGCTTATTTGGGCCCTTTTTGGCCCCTAATTCCTAAAATGTTGTGACCAAAACTCCCAAAATCAATACCAACCTTCCTTTTATGGTCATAAACCTTGTGTTAAAATTTCATAGATTTCTATTCACTTTTACTACAGTTAGAGTGCGAAAACTAAAAGAATTCGGACGACGGACGACGACGACGACGACGACGACGACGCCGACGCCAACGTGATAGCAATATACGACGAAAATTTTTTCAAAATTTGCGGTCGTATAAAAATTGTGACAAAGATACCAACTTTGTACATTCCAAGTGTAACGGTATATTAACATGTATTTTTTATTAAATTATCTTTATTCACCTAAAATATCCAGTAATATTTACTGCTGAAGCAAAATCAATCCAACGAGCATTGGCACAATGATAAGAGACGTAATGTCGATCGAATTTTCCAAGGACCCTTTACATCGTTATCCGGAAACCAAGTGTGTTATAATGTCTGTCAAATCTGAAATCGATTTTGTCAAGTCATTGGGCATTTATTTTCACACAAGATCGTATGTAACATTATGCACATAGGAAAAATAATAGACCCCAGGCGCAATCTCTTTGAAAATTGTATTTTCCTTTTTTAAACAAGACGAAACAAGTCTACAGATTATGTTTGCTAACATCCCGTTGGAAACAAAAACAATGTTTAGACCTAGTATTTCATATATCCGGCCGTAAGGGCGTGATCACATGTTAGTCACATGTTTCACGTATGACCGGAAATGATTAGAACTGAACGACAAAAACAATTTTAATAAAAAAAAAAGAAATAACTGGACTTCTGTTTCGTGTGAAATGTAACGCATACCGATAACGCCATTTTCTAACTTAATTATTACAAAGAACAAACTAAAACATCTCGCGAGAGTTCATATTTGCATTTTGTTATAAAGAATTCTATTACAACAAAGCAGATTACATCATCTAAAATTTGCGTTACGAAATTGGAAACAAAAGTAACGCTAGTGTTCTTACACCTGCTACAGAAATACTTATAGTTCTCTGCATTTTCTTCTGACTATTCTTATTGGTCGATGTTCTTTATTATTTGAAAGCAAAAGTTACGGATTTGCCGGTGACGATTATCGATAAATCAGTCAGCATTATGCACTTCGGAAGCGAAAAGTAACGCGAGAAATGACACAAAAATACGGTCAAATAATCTTTGAAATTTGATAATTTCAATATTTTTTCTAGGGAAAAGTAGCATACACTTGTATGTTGATAAAAATAAAGGCATCTTTAGATGTAGTTACAACTTTTCTTACAGTAATACACATTTTTATCACTTTTCTATCGTTATAGGGAACGAGCCCAATAGCAAATTATGGTCCATATACATGTTAGGACCTTTTCTTACCATATTTCGTACAGAACATGCAGAACAATCTCTTCTTTTAAATCACTTATTTTTACAAATGTTGGTTGTTTGTTACACCATCATGACCATGCATATGCCAGACCCTAAGAGTAGCACGATTTTTTATTATATGATCTTTGGCATGTTTGGAAATGTCACCAATTGATTAATTGTATAAAATGAAGACCAGATCTAACATTGTCAGAATTCTTTTGTATATGAAATTTCTATTGGCCCTAAATGGGAAAAAAAATGTGTTCATTAATTTTTGACAACTGTACAATAATCAGTCACTGTGATTTTTATTTAAAATTTATAATTGTTCACTAAGTTCTCAGGTTGTGTGCGGTTTTGTTTTCTTATATTTCGGAAGAAGGGACAAATAATAAATAAGTACAGACATGCACCGATCAAAGAACATGTATTTTACTAGGGGAAATGTTACATGAAATGTTATGTTGACCTAAAATTTGACCAGCACAATCTGGCAAGAATCCTTTTTTACGACGCAAAACAGGACATTGCATTTTCACACGATAAGGCCAACCTTAAAAATATGTTTGTTTGCAGTTTTCCGAATGTACCTTCAGACTGAAGGGTCGGTAGGTAGGAAAAATATTTATTTTATTAGCCAAAATACAGTTTAAACAAGCAGTTACACTAAACCAAGTTTCTTGTGAAGAAAAAAAAAACATTTTAAAACAACAAACACTGGACATGCTGAAAACCAACATCAAATGAACAGGCATTTTCAGATAAAAAACTTTTTAACCAAAACTGAAACTTTAACATAGTGTCATTATCCAATTTATGACATAAAATATGGTATAATTATTAAATACTGGAACACTTATAAACAAGGAATGTCATTATGACTAGAACTGTTTTAAAGAAATATATTCAGACATGTATGCTTCTTGACTAGAATGTTTTCATGAGTAGAGTAATTTCATCAGAAAAATGTAGATATTAAAGATTTATAAGACAATGTATTAAAGAGTGTATCTTTAATAAAAAAAAAATTACCATTGAATCTTCCTCAATTGAAAAAAAGGCAACTTGAAAAAAAAGTATTAAGACATTCGACTGTTTTCATATTTCTAACAATATTTAATTATATGTGATAAGGTTATATTTTTGCCAGGCCCCAAAGAAATCTAAAGTTTGGGGTGAAATCCATAGCACCCCATTAAAAGTAAATGGTCTGTACTGAAATGTTTTTAATGCATAAAAAAAATTGGCAGCATAGCTCCTAAGGACATGTTTTAATTGAATTCACACAGGCCACACAGTTTGGGTATATTTAATATTGTAAGAAAGAGGTTATTGCAATTAGTGGGGCAGCCCCCCTTATCCTAAAGGAGCATACTCATTGCAATCGAAGATAGATTTAATATAGAGAGAGTATATTTATTTTTCAAGCTAACCATTCATTTTCTCTACATCTTTGTGTAGTTAGGGTTGCTTCTTATTGATTTGGCATGATCTATATCCATTAACATTTCAAATGAGCCCTTCCTCCATACAGGCGTGTTTACAGATATCCATGAAGATTTAAGTCACGGAGGAGTGGTTTCATCTTTGTCGTCTTCACAACGATTTGTAGAAAATATGCCATACTTCAAGCTGCTGTCGAATTATTTAACAACTGAAATTGGTTCCATAAAGTCAGGCTCCACAGATTCTGTACCCGATTTTTTTGAGACAGAATGGTTATCGTGTCAGTTATGAATATCCGCTGCATCATCGTCAATGATATTACATGTGCCTGAATCTGTATAAACAGTTTACTAATAAACTTTTTTGTTTGTTATTTGTCTTAAAATTGACACTAGACGACAGCGTAAAGTACTCCTCCGTGACTTCATGGATACCTGTAAACAATTTCCATGTGCTTTATCATTAAATGGTCACATGAACGCTTGACGGGAAGCTAAGAAAAAACGAACTTGAAATGCGTAATTGACCCAGACTTTAAATCATTTCCGGAAAGGACACAAAGTTCCGGATCGCATCAATAGAAGTATTAAAAAAAATCTTCAAATTTAAAGCATTAAAATTTTCACAAGCGGGAGGATTTTCAAGGGTCGGTCGGTAAACTGCAAACAAACAATATTTTAATTTAAGCCTAAATACAATATGAAATATATGATGAAATCGAGTGCATATATATCATGAATATAGCACTGTAACTACAATGTAGCTCTGTTCACGTGTTGTGTTTGCTCTTGCTAGATATTTTATCTTGTATCTAATGTATACAACCCATTGATTTATTATTTATGTTTAACTGTTTTGCCTTTTCTACAAACGTATTCTGTACATTGCTGTATAAAACCTAAAAAAGATAAACGCAGCAAAAAAAAATTACCATCTCATTTTAATGGAACATTGGCATACCTGTATGATATCAAGACAAACTTCTTCGTCGAATGAATATTGTGAAAATCAGCATGAAATCAATGGTTTTCATTGGTTTTGAAATTTCTCAGTGGTTTTATACTTTTATAAGTCCTACATTCTGGTTAAATTATGTGTGATCCCTCACACAGGAGGATAAATTTGAGGATTAACCACAGATAAGTATTAGACATAATCAGATGGATGCGTTAACAACATGTCAATTGATTTATTATGTCATTAATGTGTAGTGCACTTTTTGCGTACTTTTTCATCTTTTTACATGTATGTTTTAAGATTTGGATTTTTTGGGGGTTTTCTCTAATCCCTACTTTGTCATGTTTGTCAAAGTTTGTAAAGGTATTTTGTCCTTATTTGAATAATTTTTATCTTCTATATTTTATGTACAATTTAAAAAATGTATGCACAATTTTACTTATGTTATATTCTTACAATGTTTGCAGAAGTACATGTAAACTCTTGATAATTTAGCCAGTTTAGGAAAGTAAGCCTGAAATACATAAATATACATGATATATACTAATAATACTGCAATAGCGTTAGGAAAAAAAGAGTGGATTTGAGACTCAATAATTCTATAAAATATTATATATATTATATATATATATTACAAACGCATCCTTACATAATTTTATTTTCATAAATTTCAAAGCTCACTTTCATCATGATATGTTCATATTTTTTAATCACAGTAAAAAATGAGTGACAGTTTCAAGACCAGTCAGGGATATAACTCTATAGGGTTATTACAGGAAAATAACATACATTTGTTATTGTGGACTAAAAAATCAAAGAACTGTGTTAACAGAATCCGGGTCCGTCCGCCCTGATTTCGGTTCGCCCTAGTTACTGTTCGCCCTAGTTCCGGTTCGCCCTGAGACCGTTCGCCCTGATACCTGTTCGCCCTGATTTTTTTTTTTTTATTATAGTGTTGTGTTGTGTGTATTTAATTGAATATGTTGAAGTCAGTCTACAATTTCGCCGAATATTTCTTATTTTTATTTTTTAGTATAGTGTTGTGTTGTGTGTATTTAATTAAATATGTTGAAGTCGGTCTACAATTACGCCGAATATTTACGATGTATTATGTTGTCTACAGCTAGCTGCTACTAGGTTATACGTTCATGCCTAACAATTTGTACATCAGTGTTTTTACCCACCCAAGCTGACTATTTTATTTGAGAAAAATGTTATTTTCATTATTAATCCATCAAAGGCAATTCATATACCAATCAGTGATATCAAAGATTTCAAATCATACCTAATCAGCAATAAAAATTCAATCAACAGTAATTAAACATTTTGTTAAAAGTAATTATAAAATAAAGTGTAACAATGCAGCCAAGAATTTTATTTAATTGTTAACTGTTAATAGATATACATAAATTTTAATATATATAAATATATATTTCTTTCATTAATGTAACATATATACATATCATAAATGAAAATAGGGCGAACGAACCCAGGGCGAACGAATTACCAGGGCGAACAAACTCAGTGCGAACGAACCTAGGGCGAACATGTAATCAGGGCGAACGATCCCGATACCGTGGTAACATATGTATGTTACATGTTTCAAAGGGACAATACACATCATTAGTTTAGTTAAAATGTATAAAAGTTCTATTGATATTACTTTTTTCTATAATATATTACGAGGTGTCAGATTATACATGTAGCTACAATCCCGTCTAAAAATATACTGTACTTTGGCTCTTAAATTATTTATTATTTTAAAAGTGCAAAGGTTTATCTAGGACCTAAGACAAAAATTATAATAATAATATAATTTGTAAATACTGCGATATTTGCAAAATCAACAAAAAGGCTGATATGGATAAGCATGATAAGAGTCCTATGATTAGGAGATATGATTATATTTTGAATAGTAACCGATCCCTTGTGTTTTGTGCATGTGTATGTTGGTGTTCTAGAGACATCATTTACCTCTCATATTACTCGTCTTACTGAGATAGGTTTCCAGATCTTCTACAGGTTACTGTGTCGTGATAAATATAACCACAAAAAAACAAAGAAATATTCTGAAACCAGGTCATATGAAATTAAAGTTTAAATCAATCTCGGACTAGATCCGGAAAAGAAATATAGAAATATATTACAAGTGTGGACACATATCAGTGTGGATAGTATAAATAGATGTTTGACAACACTTAAGGTTTATGTACCCTTCTGTAGCCATTTTTGTACGAACTTTTCAAACTTTAATTGTATCAAAACTACAGATATAATAAATAATAGAGATAGGCCATTTTGTACATATTCCAAGGGGAAACTTGATGCAAAGCATTATGTTTTACTGTTCCATTGCATTTAATAGAAAAAGAGGACTTTGTGGCAAATAAATCAAGATTTTTATAGAAAATCCACAGCCTTTATCCTTGTACTCTCATATTTGGCAATTTGATGTCTGATAGATATAGGATTATTGCATGCAGTGCTAGCATTGATTTCGTTAAAACAAGTTTATAAATGTAGTTATTGGTTAAGATAAGTATAAATATGGCCAAAATCAAGTACACCTTTTAGGGTGCGCTCGACTTTAGTGACTCAGCACGAGGTGTTTTGGAATTTACAGGTTACTTAGACCTTTTTGTAAAAAATAAACACTAGCACATCATAGAAAATCAAGTGAGTAATTTATGTTTCAAATTTTATAACAAAAATCTCTGTATTAAAGGCTGTGGATTTTCTATAAAAATCTTGATTTATTTGCCACAAAGTCCTCTTTTTCTATCAAATGCAATGGAACAGTAAAAAATAATGTTTTGCATCAAGTTTCCCCTTGGAACATGTACTAAATGGCCTATCTCTATTATTTATTATATCTTTAGTTTTGATACAATTGAGGTTTCAAAAATTCGCACAAAAATGGCTACAGAAGGGTACATAAACCTTAACTAGCAGTGTCATTTATTCCAGGGACGGATTTAGGCGGGGGCGTGGCGGGCGTGCGCCCCCATAAAATTTGCAAAGCATGGTTTGTCTTCAACTTGTTTGAGTATCAGAAGAGACCATTCCTTCTTCACATTCAAGTATATAAAACAGACAGTTTAACCAGGGACTTTCTATACTAAGTAACTTAGTAACATAATCAACGTGATTACTAATCAACTGACCTACGATTTATTTAAGTTCTATAAATATCATATAATTCAAAGGAAGGTGTCAAACGCAGAGCTGCGTTTGATGAAAAATAAAATAAGTTTTTAGCAGTTAAAGTATTTGCCGTTTTTATAATCAATTTCTTTGATATTCGAAGTGCCGAATTATGTACCGTATTACATGCATGGCCGGGATCCCCACAAAATAAACGTTGTAAATGCATCTCATTCTGATTTTAGTGGTTTGTGGCGAACACAGTATATATAAAGTCTGGCACGACCTCCGAAAACAAAAAAGTAAAAACAGATATTAAGAAAGGACAATTGAAAATCACGGCGAAAAGTAGAAATTTTCGTTTGCAAAATCTAATACTAGTAACTAGTATTGGTCATGTGAGCTGATGTGATCTGTCCTGTCTCACTTTGCTTCCGTCGGTCCGTCCGTCTATCTGTCAACTCTTCACATTTTCATCGTCTTTACCAAATTTGTCAAGGGTGGTGTTATGGAGTGTTAATGTAATTCTTAAGAGAACCGGTTAATTTCACATAATTGAAACCATGTACAAATGGGTAAGACACATTGACGATCTGCAAACAAGGGCTTCTTATTTTTGTGATGTTTCTGTTTTTCTGTTTATCACACTACCAGCACCAATGTCTTTCAAGGATTGGTTGACTAGATATTTATTACCTGATATTAATATATAGATTATTTTACAACAAGTGCTGGTGTCTTGATTGTAGATTGGTTTGCATAGGAACACAGAATAAAAAATAAAATGTTCGCATGATCATCAGTTTCAAATCTGTCTTTTGGGCTGCAGCTTAAAAACTATGACTGCTTCGTGTAAATAATGTGTACGTTCCTGTAATCAAATTTGGTGAATTTAAAACTTTCCATTCGGGAATTTTCTTTCAACATTTGGAATGACTTCTTTTTGAATACATTAACATTTCAAGTTATTAACAATGATCATGTAAGCTAACTGAGTGGGCTCCAACGTTGCAGAGATTTACGTTAAGATTGCATGTATTACTTGATGATCCCGAAAAATGTTCCACAATTTTTATTTTGCATAGCAGGAAACGCGCAAAATAAGACGAGGATCACATTTTCAGGTGCATTTCTGCATGATGTGATTGTAATATGCGACATGGCATCCAAGAACCTGCAAGTATGTTATATTTAAAATTGAGAATGGAAATGGGGAATGTGCCAAAGAGACAACAACCCGATCATAGAAAAAAAAACAACAGCAGAAGGTCACCAACAGGTCTTCAATGTAGCGAGAAATTCCCGCACCCGGAGGCGTCCTTCAGCTGGCCCCTAAACAAATATATACTAGTTCAGTGATAATGAACGCCATACTAAATTCCAAATTGTACACAAGAAACTAAAATTAAAATAATACAAGACTAACAAAGGCCAGAGGCTCCTGACTTGGGACAGGCGCAAAAATGCGGCGGGGTTTAACATGTTTGTGAGATCTCAACCCTCCCCCTTTACCTCTAGCCAATGTAGAAAAGTAAACGCATAATACGCACATTAAAATTCAGTTCAAGAGAAGCCCGAGTCTGATGTCAGAAGATGTAACCAAAGAAAATAAACAAAATGACAATAATACATAAATAACAACAGACTACAGCTAGCAGTTAACTGACATGCCAGCTCCAGACTTCAATTAAACTGACTGAAAGATTATGATTTCATCATATGAACATCAGGCACAATCCTTCCAGTTAGGGGTTTAGTATCATACCATCATAACATATATGAGAAGAACATAACCCGTTTCATGCCAACAACTATATTTGTATGGTTCTATTTGTGCTCCTTTGAGGTGTTAATGTCTTACTTGGCCTTGTCCACAAAAAACTGTACACTGATACAAGAGGATGAAGAACATAAACATTTAGGGTTATTTTTTTCAAGAAAAGGGTTGTTGGGGAAAGTCATGATAACTATATTATTGATAAAGCTACGCCGAGCTTAGATCTTATGAGGAGTTTAAAGTTTAAGTTATTGCGTAAAAATCTACAAGTTATATATATCAGCTTCATCAGGCCTATTCTCCAATATGCGGGAACTGTGTGGGATAACGTTAACATACCAATTCATTTAAAGGACAAAATAGAGAGCATTCAAATAGAACGGATACTGTGTGGGATAACATACCAATCTATTTAAAGGACAACACTGTAAAAATAGTGCTTATAATTTAAACGTGTTGCAAGACTTATGTGCTTAGGAAAGTGTTTAATTTCTAAGCATTAAAAACTAAACATGTTTTGGCTCTCAACACTTCGCACTAAACATGTTTTGGCTCTCAGCACTTTGCAATAAACATGTTGTTGTGCTAAACATGTTTAGCTACATCGTCACGTATATGAAGCTAAACGTGTTTAAATTCTAAGCACTTTCAATATTTAGACACTTTCCTAAACACGTTTAGAATTACAACACATTTAGGCCGAAGACGGCATGCATACCACGTGCTAATTTTTGAGCGGGAAGAAGAAACAAAGAACCCGAAGTCAAAGGCCACGCTGTTTACTTCTGACCATAACTGACCGTAACTTAACTGTTTCAGAAAGCTAAGGAGTTATAATTATACTGATTTTTGTTTTGTACTGCCAATTTTAAATGATTATTAGATATTTGCGGAAACTAGGCCTATGCCTAGGATTACACTTTAGACTTACGATTACAGGTGACAAAAACAAGGGGTCATCTCAAAATACAAAAACAAACCAACAATACATATACAAAATAGCAAATGGTGTCTTCTATATAAAAAAAAATGTAAGCAACACGTTAAATTGCTTGTCCGAAGCGCTTTTCTGGATGTCCCATCAGGACCGCACAAAGCCGAATAAATATTTTTCAGATGATACTCTACTGCACGATTACAACTTTGTATCCGCAACTGTTTCGTTACCGACTTAGATAGATTGTGAATTTTTTTAACAATTTCTTCTCGCCTGCTACACTTTTGAGTTTTTTTTATCCCTAACAATCAATTGAATAGATTTGGGTATAAACTTTGTGTAGAAATGAACAACGTCGCAGTGAGAGATCACGGGCTGTTCCGGGGGTAGGAACACCCCTTTTCTTGCCGATCAATGCTTTTGATTAGTGACATTTGGTCGGACCCCCAAACCCCCCCCCCCTTCCTCCCCTTTACCTTGGGTTGGAATCCTCTTTGGAAAATGGCTGGATCGACCCCTGCGTCGTCAGGTCCCTCTATATTACAATTCCATGAAAAAAGTACCAGTCTCGGAACAGGGGTTAAATTAGCTCATGTTTCGAGCATACCAGTTTCACCTATGTTCATGGAGGATAATTATCGACACCGCGAAACAAAAACGTCCATACTTAAGGTAGCACAATACAAAGATTTTTTAACTCCCAATCAGATAACTTTAAACTGATGCAATTCATTTCATCCTTCTTTATATTTTATAAATGAGGTACCAAAAGAAAGAAGACTCAGATTTCCAAAAACATCAATAGAACAAATTGTATACCCAATTGAATTTAGTGATTTCTTATGAATTGATGTTGCAAACTTCATTGAAAATTTTTGAGAGAATGAAACACAATAGGAAAAATCTGCGACACAGTTTTGGAGGTCAAACTGTGTTGTGCAATGATCTATAAAATATTTTGGGATGCTATGAATAACAAAGAAGCTAAAGTCATTCAAGTATGGACATCACAATATAGCAACTAATTACATAACAACTAATTAATATGTAATAATTAAATCATAATGAAATTATAACAATTTGAAAGATTAATTATTCTTCTTTCTTTTGGTACCTCATTTATAAAATTTAAAGGAGGATGAGTGGAATTACATCAGTTTAAAGATGTCCGATTGGGGGTGAAAAATCTTTGTATTGTGCTACCTTAATGATTCCCAAGATCTTTTTATAATAATTGTATGAAAGAAAAACAACTTTTGTTTGTCTTTTTCTGGTTGTTGCTGTTGAAAACATAGATAGCAAAGTTTTAACTATTTGAGTACAGCTATTTTACATTTCAACTGAGTCTGGCGAACAGTCTAAAATATATTTCCGACACAGAAAAGTTCGTCGATAACTGTTTTTTTTTTTGGGGGGGGGGGGGGGGGGAGTTCTCGAATAGTTGTGATTTTTGTCTATTGAAACCAAAAACGCAGACAAAATTATACCGAACGGCAAGTGAAATTTAATGAAGAATAAATAGCTCAAAAACACCCGTCCGCTGTATTTCCTCATTCTCTTTAAAACAAAATAAAAGAGAAAGTATGTCTTAGTGCGTCTGGCGTATTAAATTATAATCCTGGTACCTTTGATAACCTTTTTAGCATAAGCATGCTTACATGCTCCATTATTGATTGCACCTTTCTTAAGCTTACACAAAGTATTGCTGACTTTTTGTCAGCAATTGTCCCAACAGCAACGACAATTGCGATATTTTTTGTCTCATGTTAAATTTATTTCTAAAATAATATTAGTTCATTCTATCATACTTCGTACAATTGCAGCTCAATCATTTTCAACCTTGGATAACACCGTATACAATAATTAATGTTAACACATTGCTGCAAATATATTTGAAAAAAAATAATTGTTCAACTACAGAAAAACATCCCTATCGTTACATTGTTTTGGATCGACGGTTTATTTTTACACTTTGAGAAAGCCCAAGATTTAAATTCTACCTGTAAGTGTAATTGTAATCCTAATCGTAGGTGTATGACAGTTTCCGCAAATGTCTATTGACAGTTATAAGTATTATGTGCAAGTACACTACCGTATAGTCAATGGAGAAGAAAAAGGGGGAACCATCCCACGAAACAAGTGCTTGTAAGAGATTTTAGTGTTCAAACTATCTTGTGTAAAGATAAGAGTTGTTTAATGTTCTATCATGCAAGCTAGCACTTTATATATATATATATGTTCTTGGAAAGGCGTTCATGAGGACAATTTTCATTTGGTACTCCTCGGCAGATTATAATGGAACATGAAGGGAAGCGGAATCTGCCGAGTGCATCATTCGCAAAACCAGTGTCATATCGAGTTCATTGTTTTAGTAAGCATTTCCGAAATGCACAATCAACATTTGCTCAAAATAAATAAAAAGGTGCTTGTTTTTCTTCAATAGTTATAAGCCGGTGTGCTATCTTATATTTTTATTGATATGTATTGTTTTATTCTAGATGAGAGAAGTGCAGAGGAAATCATTTGTCTTGACATGCTAAAAGAGGAGATAATGCACAGTAGCAACTATATTGCTAGGTATTAAGAATCCGAAGTGTATTTGATTTTAAAAGTGTCAATATATATTTGATCAAATGAATGATATTAAGCATGAAAAGAAGTTTTATATTAAAAATATCAATTTACTCATCAGTACATTTATGCTTTTATACCACGGTTCTAATGTTGTTATCTTGATCTTAAATCATGCATTTACTTTTTGGTGTTGTAGTTCGTATACTTATATTTTTAGATTAATTCTACTTAGTTGCTTATCAATATTTTTCTATCTTTCAGGCCAGTGACCAACAGTTGGGTACTAAAAAAGGAGAAGCTCTTATTGACTTGTAAAATGGAAACAGGACATTTTCAAATTGTTTTGATTGGTCAATATTATGTATATGAACGTTGCTATGAATTTATGATTTTATGAGTTTATATTTGATTGTGTTCAAGGATTAACTGAATATAAACAATTACAAAAATTCCTTTGTTTCATATCTTGTAATTTTGTTTTTAATCCTAGAATTAGTATAATAATAAATCCATTTCAAAAGTTCTAGACTGTTTAATGAATATGTGAAACAAGTTGCTTTCTTTAAAAAAAGAAATGCAATCGTAAACCCAAATGCTTGTTTGGCATTATATATATATTAGATAATTGTTTAATAAAAATGCATTGTCTTATATTACTTTTGTTGTGCATAAGAATTAGAAACTGACATTGCCTGTTTACTTGATGTAATACCGGCTTCACACATCAACGTATAGATCCGACGTACGTCGGCCGTGGTAAAAAAATGCACGCTACCAATACGCTAGTAATTTTGATGCATTCGACCTGTCAATCATATCTGTATCGTGTGCACAACGAGCTTAAAGCGTGTATTTGGGTGTGCGTAAAGCGTACCTAGGGGTCTCTCCTAGTCTTTCTACATTCCCAACTGCAGGTCTGTCTATATGTGAATGTTTGTCAATAAGTCTGTCACATTCGCCCGTCTGTTTACATGTTTACCAGTCCGTCTATGTCCACTGGTTCGTCTACATGTTCACTAGCTTTGAAATAGCTTTCGGTTAGTGCGATTATTTCAGTGATTTGTGTCTATTGTTTTTATGTAAATGATTATTGTGCACCGTACCCATATTTTTAGGGACGCGAATTGCAACTGATAATTTACAGTTTTTTCTTGCGATATATTGTCCTTAGGGTTTCAAATTGGTTCATTTGGGAGGGTTGGGTTTATGGCCACCACATTGTTTATGTGCCAATGTCCATTCTAAAGCCAGGAACATGTAGTACAGTGGTTGTTGTTCATAATTCATGTCGGTCAAGTTTTTTTTCGTAAATTATTTTGTTATCAGTAAGGCTGTTTAGTTTTGTTTGATTTTTGTTTTTAAATCTTAATGGTCGGGGCATTTAATAGCCGACTAAATAGTGTTTTTTTCATTTTTGGAGGCCGCTCGGTGGCCTTTAAAGACTTACTACCACGTCATTGTAACTCTGGTTGGTACTTGTATCATTAGTGCTGGACCAAGGTCGATCCTATGCACCTTTGAGGCAGGCGGGATATTTTTGTAGATCTTGTACAGCTCAAACTAATAGTAGTTCCTGTACTTCTATGTCTAGTCCCATGTTGCATGGTTGGAGAGGGTGTAATATCTTCTGTAGGTTTGATGAAGTTTCACCCGTATCGGACTTCTTCTCCTGAATGAAAGCTTTAAGGCGACGAGTATTTGTGTATGCAATGTGCCCTTAACGTGTCTCAAACTTATCTGTAGCGTTTTCAACGCTCGTGTAGCGTGTATATTATGTGCGTGCAGTTTACAGGTATACGCTTGGCAAACGCTTGAGCTGAATGAAAGTTTTTATGTTCCATTAAAATTTTCCTGAAGTAAAAGCGTTCACCAAGCGTATACCTTTGCATTTCGACGTACTTCAAACTTATGGAACGCGGGTTTAAACGCTTGCGTAGCGTTCCTTTGATGAGCAACTAAGTTACGCATACGATGATACGGACTTTGTTAATTTTCTTTTTTGACTGATTGTTTTACATTGTCATTTCGGGGCCTTTTATAGCCGACTATGCGGTACGTGCTTTGCCTGTTGTTGAAGGCCGTACGGTGACCCATAGTTTGTATTTCAGTGTTATTTTGGTTTCTTGTAGATAGTTGTCTCATTGACGCCAACCCATATCTTCTTTTTTTATATTCGATATCTTATCGCCGACCTGGTTAAGTCTGCTAAAAATGCATGCATGATTCATTTTTAGGTTATCAGTCGTAGTTAAAGTGGCACATTTAATTCGTTGTTTCATTGAAGTATCATTTCTTACATCTGCATGGTCAAATGTGTATTTTTTTTAAATAAATTTTAGATTTAGATTTCAGTCACGGTTATTTTTCCCCCTTCATATTGAATATCTATACTTATCAGTCGCATTTTAATGACGAAAAGGATTCAGAGGTTATTATGTGACCTCTTTGTTTTAAAAAAAAGTAAATAATGTTGCAATATTTAAACAAAAAAATAACTTTAAATTTGCAATATTAATGAAAATAAATACGGACATAACTTTCATAATTAATTTTAACGTTATTTACTATAAACGATTTTTTTTTTGAAAAATCCTCGTTTTTACACCTATTTGAGGCACGTATTTATGATTATATTTCCATGTCCTTGGTCTATCCTAGACGTAAAATTTCAAAAAGTGCTAATACTTTTTTTAAAGATTTTAGTTTTAATTGTTCTCGTTCAAAATATTTTATTTTTTCATGTTCAATATCTATTTAATTTTATTTTTAATAACCATTTTTTTTAATTAAAGTTGCAATATTTAACCAAAAAAAATAACTGTTATTTAATCATATGCAAGAAAGACTTCCCTTTAATTTCAGTATAAAAAAATAAATACTTGCTTTTTACAACATGTACGTCTTCACTAAACGTAAAATCTAAAATAAATGCTACTAAAACTCTTTCTAAACATTTTATTTTTAATTATTTTCGTTCAGAATATAAAGCGCATTGTTTACATGAAATCGTATCTCATATCTTAACACAGCTGGTTACATCGTTTGATTAAAATACTACGGATGTAGGTTAATATTAGCAGCTTGTAGTCGTGTGCAACAAAATATTATATCATAATAAATTTCAGATCATACGTAAAATATCTCTATAGCAACTTAAGATGCTAATGCATATTCAACAGATTAGTAAGCTATTGAGCATGCATTTAAAAGGTGGTCATAGCTATTGCGCATGTATTTGAAAGGTGGTCATAGAAAGAACAGAAGTGTTCCGAATAACATCCGGTGTTCCGAAAGACTACATCACTCGTCCAATATATACTGCGTAAACCTCAGGGGTTTACGCAAACCTCAGGGGTTTACGCAATGAAGAAACAAGTTGCTTTCTTTAAAAAAAGAAATGCAATCGTAAACCCAAATGCTTGTTTGGCATTATATATATATTAGATAATTGTTTAATAAAGATGTATTGTCTTATATTACTTTTGTTGTGCATAAGAATTAGAAACTGACATTGCCTGTTTATTTAATGTAATACCGGCTTCACACATCAACGTATAGATCCGACGTACGTCGGTCGTGGTAAAAAAAAAATCATGCACGCTACCAATACGCTAGTAATTTTGATGCATTCAACCTGTCAATCATATCTGTATCGTGTGCACAACGAGCTTAAAGCGTGTATTGGGTGTGCGTAAAGCGTACCTAAGCGTTTCTCCTAGTCTTTCTACATTCCAGACTGCAAGTCTGTCTATATGTGAATGTTTGTCAATACGTCTGTCACATTCGCCCGTCTGTTTACATGTTTACCAGTCCGTCTATGTCCACTGATTCGTCTAAATGTTCACAAGCTTTCGGTAAGTGCGATTATTTCAGTGATTTGTGTCTATTGTTTTTTATGTAAGTGATTATTGTGCACCGTACCCATATTTTTAGGGACGCGAATTGCAACTGATATTTTACATTTTTTTCTTGCGATGTGTTGTCCTTAAGGTTTGGTTCATTTGGGAGGGTTAGATTTATGGCCACCACATTGTTTATGTGCCAACGTCCATTATAAAGCCAGGAACAGTAGTGAAGTGGTTGTTGTTCATAATTCATGTCGGTCAAGTTTTTTTCGTAAATTATTTTGTTATCAATAAGGCTGTTTAGTTTTGTTTGATTTTTGTTTTTAAATCTTAATGGTCGGGGCATTTAATAGCCGACTAAATAGTGTTTTTTTTTCATTTTTGGAGGCCGCTCGGTGCATGCCTTTAAAGACTTACAACCACGGCATTGTAACTCTGGTTGGTACTTGTATCATTAGTGCTGGAACATGGTCGATCCTATGCACCTTTGAGGCAGGCGGGATATTTTTGTAGATCTTGTACAGCTCAAACTAATGGGAGTAGTTCCTGTACTTCTATGTCTAGTCCCATGTTGCATGGTTGGAGAGGGTGTAATATCTTCTGTAGGTTTGAAGAATTTCACCCGTATCGGACTTCTCCTGAATGAAAGCTTTAAGGCGACGCGTATTTTTGTATGTGTCTCAAACTTATCTGTAGCGTTTTCAACGCTCGTATAGCGTGTATATTATGTGCGTGCAGTTTACAGGTATACGCTTGACAAACGCTTGAGCTGAATGAAATTTTTTATGTTCCATTAAAATTTTCATGAAGTAAAAGCGTTCACCAAGCCTATACCTTTGCATTTCGACGTACTTCAAACTTATGGAACGCGGATTTAAACGCTTGCGTAGCGTTCCTCTGGTGAGCAACTAAGTTACGCATACGATGATACGGACTTTGTTAATTTTCTTTTTTGACTGATTGTTTTACATTGTCATTTCGGGGCCTTTTATAGCCGACTACGCGGTGCGTGCTTTGCCTGTTGTTGAAGGCCGTATATACGGTGACCCATAGTTTGTATTTCTGTGTTATTTTGGTTTCTTGTAGATAGTTTTCTCATTGACATCTTCTTTTTTATATTTCGATATCTTATCGCCGACCTGGTTAAGTCTGCTAAAAATGCATGCATGATTCATTTTTAGGTTATCAGTCGTAATTTAAGTGGCACATTTAATTAGTTGTTTCATTGCTTGAAGTATCATTTCTTACATCTGCATGGTCAAGTGTGTATTTTTTTAAAATAAATCTAAGATTTAGATTTCAGTCACGGTTATTTTCCCCCCTTCATATTGAATATCTATATACTTATCAGTCGCATTTTAATGACGAAAAGGATTCAGAGGTTATTATGTGACCTCCTTGTTTTAAAAAAAAAGTAAATAATGTTGCAATATTGAAACAAAGAAAATAACTTTAAATTTGCAATATTACTGAAAATAAATACGAACATAACTTTCATAATTAATTTTAACGTTATTTTCAAAAAACGATTTTTTTTTTTGAAAAATCCTCGTTTTTACACCTATTAGAGGCACATATTTATGATTATATTTCCATGTCCTTGGTCTATCCTAGACGTAAAATTTCAAAATAGTGCTACTACCTTTTTAAAGATTTTATTTTTAATTGTTCTCGTTCAAAATATTTTATTTTTTCATATTCAATATCTATTTAATTTTATTTTTAATAACCATTTTTTTTTTATTAAAGTTGCAATATTTAACCAAAAAAATAACTGTAATTTAATCATATGCAAAAAAGACTTCCCTTTAATTTCAGTAAAAAAAAAATAGCTTGGTTTTTACAACATGTACATCTTCACTAAACGTAAAATCTAAAATAAAATGCTACTAGAAATCTTTCTAAAGATTTTATTTTTAATTATTCTCGTTCAGAATATAAAGCGCATTGTTTACATGAAATCTTATCTCATATCTAAACACAGCTGGTTACATCGTTTGACTAATTAAAATACTACGCATGTAGGTTGATATTAGCAGCTTGTAATCGTGTGCAAGAAAATATTATATCATAATAAATTTTAGATCATACGTAAAATATCTCTATAGCAACTTAAGATGCTAATGCATATTCAACAGATTAGTAAGCTATTGCGCATGCATTTGAAAGGTGATCATAGCTATTGCGCATGTATTTGAAAGGTGGTCATAGAAAGAACAGAAGTGTTCCGAATAACATCCGGTGTTCCGAAAGACTACATCACTCGTCCAATATATACTAACAAGTTGCTTTCTTTAAAAAAAGAAATGCAATCGTAAACCCAAATGCTTGTTTGGCATTATATATATATTAGATAATTGTTTAATAAAGATGTATTGTCTTATATTACTTTTGTTGTGCATAAGAATTAGAAACTGACATTGCCTGTTTAGTGGTTTAAATAATGTAATACCGGCTTCACACATCAACGTATAGATCCGACGAACGTCGGCCGAGGTAAAAAAAATCATGCACGCTACCAAAACGCTAGTAATTTTGATGCATTCAACCTGTCAATCATATCTGTATCGTGTGCACAACGAGCTTAAAGCGTGTATTGGGTGTGCGTAAAGCGTACCTTAGCGTTTCTCCCGGTCTTCCTACATTCCCAACTGCAGGTCTGTCTATATGTGAATGTTTGTCAATAAGTCTGTCACATTCGCCCGTCTGTTTACATGTTTACCAGTCCGTCTATGTCCACTGGTTCGTCTAAATGTTCACTAGCTTTGAAATAGCTTTCGGTAAGTGCGATTATTTCAGTGATTTGTGTCTATTGTTTTTATGTAAGTGATTATTGTGCACCGTACCCATAATTTTAGGGACGCGAATTGCAACTGATATTTTACAGTTTTTTCTTGCGATGTGTTGTCCTTAAGGTTTGGTTCATTTGGGAGGGTTGGGTTTATGGCCACCACATTGTTTATGTGCCAATGTCCATTCTAAAGCCAGAAACATGTAGTACAGTGGTTGTTGTTCATAATTCATGTCGGTCAAGTTGTTTTCGTAAATTATTTTGTTATCAATAAGGCTGTTTAGTTTTGTTTGATTTTTGTTTTTAAATCTTAATGGTCGGGGCATTTAATAGCCGACTAAATAGTAGTTTTTTTTCATTTTTGGAGGCCGCTCGGTGGCCTTTAAAGACTTACTACCACGTCATTGTAACTCTGGTTGGTATTTGTATCATTAGTGCTGGACCATGGTCGATCCTATATGCACCTTTGAGGCAGGCGGGATATTTTTGTAGATCTTGTACAGCTCAAACTAATGTGAGTAGTTCCTGTACTTCTATGTCTAGTCCCATGTTGCATGGTTAGAGAGGGTGTAATATCTTCTGTAGGTTTGATGAAGTTTCACCCGTATCGGACTTCTTTTCCTAAATGAAAGCTTTAAGGCGACGAGTATTTTTGTATGCAATGTGCCCTTAACGTGTCTAAAACTTATCTGTAGCGTTTTCAACGCTCGTGTAGCGTGTATATTATGTGCGTGCAGTTTACAGGTACATGTATATACGTTTGACAAACGCTTGAGCTGAATGATTTTTTTTATGTTCCATTAAAATTTTCCTGAAGTAAAAGCGTTCACCAAGCGTATACCTTTGCATTTCGACGTACTTCAAACTTATAGAACGCGTGTTTAAACGCTTGCGTAAAGTTCCTCTGGTGAGCAACTAAGTTACGCATACGATGATACGGACTTTGTTAATTTTCTTTTTTGACTGATTGTTTTACATTGTCATTTCGGGGCCTTTTATAGCCGACTATGCGGTACGTGCTTTGCCTGTTGTTGAAGGCCGTACGGTGACCCATAGTTTGTATTTCTGTGTTATTTTGGTTTCTTGCAGATAGTTGTCTCATTGAAACCAAACCCGATATCTTCTTTTTTTATATTCGATATCTTATCGCCGACCTGGTTAAGTCTGCTAAAAATGCATGCATGATTCATTTTTAGGTTATCAGTCGTAATTAAAGTGGCACATTTAATTCGTTGTTTCATTGCTTGAAGTATCATTTCTTACATCTGCATGGTCAAATGTGTATTTTTTTAAAATAAATTTTAGATTTAGATTTCAGTCACGGTTATTTTTTCCCCCTTCATATTGAATATCTATACTTATCAGTCGCATTTTAATGACGAAAAGGATTCAGAGGTTATTAAAAAAAGTAAATAATGTTGCAATATTTAAACAAAGAAAATAACTTTAAATTTGCAATATTAATGAAAATAAATACGGACATAACTTTCATAATTAATTTTAACGTTATTTTCAATAAACGATTTTTTTTTAAATCCTCGTTTTTACACCTATTTGAGGCACGTATTTATGATTATATTTCCATGTCCCTGGTCTATCCTAGACGTAAAATTTCAAAAAGTGCTAATACTTTTTTTAAAGATATTATTTTTAATTGTTCTCGTTCAAAATATTTTATTTTTTCATATTCAATATCTATTTAATTTTATTTTTAATAACCATTTTTTTTTTTATTAAAGTTGCAATATTTAACCAAAAAAAAATAACTGTAATTTAATCATATGCAAGAAAGACTTCCCTTTAATTTCAGTATAAAAAATAAATAGCTTGCTTTTTACAACATGTACATCTTCTCTAAACGTAAAATCTAAAATAAAATGCTACTAAAACTCTTTCTAAAGATTTTATTTTTAATTATTCTCGTTCAGAATATAAAGCGCATTGTTTACATGAAATCTTATCTCATATCTAAACACAGCTGGTTACATCGTTTGACTAATTAAAATACTACGCATGTAGGTTAATATTAGCAGCTTGTAATTGTGTGCAAGAAAATATTATATCATAATAAATTTCAGATCATACGTAAAATATCTCTATAGCAACTTAAGATGCTAATGCATATTCAACAGATTTGTAAGCTATTGCGCATGCATTTGAACGGTGGTCATAGCTATTGCGCATGTATTTGAAAGGTGGTCATAGAAAGACCAGAAGTGTTCCGACTAACATCCGGTGTTCCGAAAGACTACATCACTCGTCCAATATATACTGCGTAAACCCTCAGGGGTTTACGCAAAAATGCAATAGTCGAATGTTGACAATTGAATTAAAGAAAATACTCATTCAGATTGAAAAGGTATTAGTCACAATCAATTTGAATTGGAAATTCAAGTTTCTTAGTTTGATGCGTTTGGCTCCTTTTGTGATGGTATGAACACATGTAGTATTGAAAGCTATCATACGTTTTACAGTCTAGCCTTCCGGAGTATTAGTTTATTTGGGGTCTAATGAAGTAACGGCTTATCGCACTAAAACGATAAACATGTTTCTTCACGACCCTTTATGGTCTAAACATGTTTACATTCAAAACACTTCACAGCTAAACATGTTTCCAGATACAACACTTTACAACTAAACATGTTTACAGTCTAAGCACATTTTAGCAAAACATGTTTCTAGTCGAAACACTTTACATCTAAACATGTTTACAGTCTAAACACTTTATAGCTTGACACGTTTAGGCTGTTAGCACATTAAATATTAAACATGTTTAGATTTAAAACATGTCAAAAATCGGTTTCACAAATGTGTTTAGGAAAGTGTTTAGGCTCTAAACACAATTTTTAGAGTGAAACTAGAGAGCATTCAAATAGAAGCGGCTCGTTTAGTCACAGGTGCCACTAAACTTTGCTCTTAATCTAAACTTTATAATGATACTGGTTGGGTATCTCTGAGTGAAAGAAGATCCAAACATAAAGTTATCAAATTATACGAAATGTTTCACGATCAAGCTTCTAATTATCTTTGGAGTCTCGTACCTCAACAACTTTATCAAGTCTATAACTATAGGTTGCGCTTTGTAAATACAGCTGTTTCTCAAAACACGACTCTTTTGGGGAGATCTTGAATATTCATAGAAAATTAATTTTGTTTACATACTGGTTCCCAGTTATGCTCTCTGTGTTCCATCTCACAGAGACATAACTTGGGAATGTTACCAGGAAATAAACCTGTGCATATTGTTTACATTAAAATTTGTGGGAACCTTTTATTCGAGGTAGGGGTAGTTAAGAAAATTAGAGTAATTTTAAACTCTGAGAAGTTCAGGGCATATAAACGTTGAAAATATGCCGCACAGCCCTATATTTTGACCTTTGAAAAAAAATGTGGTGCATATGAACTTTCAATTCTAGGATAAGATTTTTTTCAAAACTTCATATTAAAAGTGGTACAGTTTTAGCCGTAAAAGGAGGTCGATTTAATGTTTCCATTATGTCGACTTGTTGAGATAATTAAGTCGACATGTCGAGATGATATATCGACTTATCGTGATTATATATCAATTTGCCGTTATAATTATCTGGGCAACTGGTCAATTCGATGGCAGCTGTATGCCACCATACATTTGTCATTTAAATGTTATATTTTTATTTAAATGTAGTGCTTGTGGTATAACCTAGTTTTGTATCCTTCAATATAAATTATATTATGAACACTAGTACAGGCGAGACTTCAATGTGTCCACTCTTGGTGAAAATCGGACTTAAAATTAAAAAAAAGTTATTTTTTGGGGGGGTTTGATCCCAAATGGGCCCCTTTATCTTGAAAAACAATCGAGCTTTGTGAAATCCGTTGAATACAATGTACCACCGAAAAATCCTGTCAAGAGGTACTCTATGATAAAAATTCCATCGAAATTGGAAGCAAAATAAGAATTCTACATTTTAACCTATCTTGTTTCTGCCGACCCCGTTGCATGTAGACTTGTCAAGAAAATAAAGCTGACTTGTGATAATTAATACGACAACTCAACAAGACAAGGGCAGTTACGGGTGACGAGATATATGTTGTCGACTTGTCGCAGTTAGTATGTCGACATGTTGTGTTAACTATCTAGACAAGTCGATTTAATGCTTCCATAATGTGGACTTAATTGTTGAGATGATAAAGTCGACATATCATAGTTGAAACGAGAAAACCAACGTTACGGCATAATCTATATCCTTCTTTAATAGTGCATAGTGAGTTTCCAAACTTTGTCAAGAAACGGGACGATTTCCGTAAAAAAATATACCAGTAAATATAAGTAAATTATTATTCAGTTTTGACTGAATTGAAGAATTACTACAATATAAAGTCGAGATGTTTAATTTTTCAAAACATACTAAACAAACTAATGTCATTATATTTCCATGTATAAATATGACATTAAATGACGTCATAATGGCGTTCTTGTCACTTCATTAGGAAGTTTCGCGCTTTTCAATTATCTAACGCCAAGCACTTTGCAGTGGTAGTAAGAAAAGTCAACCATTTTGCAGTGGTAAGGAGAAAACGTGAGTTTTTACAAAACAGCACTATATTTAACAAATTTCAAGTCAAGCATTATTACATATTTTGGTTGGTTATTTTAAATCAAAACAAACATTTTATTGGTTAAAGCACATGTAAAAGATATAACATCGCGTAATCCAATTGTACAACATACATGACATTAACAACATGACAAATGCAACATGACAAAAAAGTTATTAAACATAATTCAAAATAAGTGAAAATTATGAAATTATGCTGTAGATAGATAGATAGATAGATAGATAGATACTTTATTCTCTAAAAACTAGATACAAGTTTACAGAGAAACATACAATATAAATACAGACACAATATTAACATTATAAATGACTACAAGTTTGTATAGTACTGCCATAACTTATGAATCATAAGTTATCAAAGACTAACTGACAACATTGGTAAGGCAGCAACCATTTGATTTTCTGTTTCCAGTTTTTGGAGAAAACAATAATTTGTTTTCGATTCTGAGAAAAGTTGCTTTCGACTTGTCGCGAAAAAAATAGATTGCTTTTCGCCACCGGCGAAAAAAAAGTTTATCCAGAAAAAAATCCATAGCCCCCCCCCCCTAACCCTAACCCTAACCCTAACCCCCCCCCCCCCCCCCCCCAGAAAATCTAATGGTTGCTGCCTAAGTTGGCCAAACGTATCTACATGCACTCAATGGCCAAACAGTTTTAAACGTTGGCCCAATGTATACGTGCAAAGTTGCCCTACATATACGTGCAATGTGGCCCTACATGTATGTTGGCTCAACGTGATAGCTAAACGTTGACACAACGTTGTAAGATTTATACAATACATTGGCCCAACGTTGGTCCAATGATGGAATAATACTTGCCGATGTTGAACAAACGTTGGGCCAACGTAGAAATTTAAGCTGTAAACAAGCTTGGGCACTCCGTTGGTTCAATCTGTAATTTTTGTTATCCAAATGAAGTATACTAAAATTCCTTCCAGGAAACAACTGCAATAATTTCTGGTTCTTACATTAGTTCAACATTGCGAAAGTATTACTTTTTTTAAATGTTGCAATTATTGTGTTTTACATATCAACTATACCATGCTGTGTCTTAAATATTACCCATAAATTTTGTATTTTGCCACGTTCTCTCCATTTTCCTTTACATGCATGAAATTTGCCAATGGACGTTTCAGTAACTAACAACCAAGCAATCTCTCTCCAGGAATCGTACTTCTAAACTTTATCCGTATTTGAATGAATTCAATCAACATATCCATGTTACCTATTTCTCACAAATAATGATAATACAAAGGTATGATTAGATATAATTTATTATTAGCCAGACAACCAGCAAAAATGAAAACATTTTTTTGTATATACGTTGCTAAATCAAATCTAAAATAAAAATTACAAAGTCTTATTTTAACTGTCTATTCATTTGTCCCATTTGTATAATATCATTACAGTTTATGTTGCATTATCCAAGCTCTGTATAAAGGCATTGATAATTCATTTTATAAACTGCTATTTTTCTTGTTCTTTATTCCTACATGGTTTTTATTCACAAGAGTGTTCCTTTTGTTTTCTGTTTAATTTTGTTTTGTCACTATATCTGGCTCCTTTTCATGTTAAATCTTTTTTTCCATTTGAGCATATCTTCATAAAAGTTATTTCACTGCCTCTGTAATAAAGTAATGAATAATTGAGTATTGAATGTATGTATATTTAGAATAATCAAATCCTAAAAAATAAACATAAAAAAAAAACATTGTTTCCGGTGTTCTGGCACATAACAATTATGTTTTTAATATTTTCCCTAGCCTCTACAAGCCAAGGCAAAAGGCATATTGCACGCTTCACCATTATGATTAGACTTCACCTCGCTAGCTAGGTTAAGCAGGACAATTGAATGTAGAAATGGATACAGACCGGAAACTTCAAAAAACGTTCTAAGTAAATAGATAAATTAAACTAGTTCAACTGTTGAAAAAGATACAAAGTCAAATCAAAATTCACAAGCAGTAACAGTAGTATTAAACATTTTATGCATATATTTCTGTGAAATTCGAATCCGAGATAGCATAAAGGATGGCTATTATCACATGATTATGTTAACTTACTTTCTTAAAGTTATTCATTCTGGGCTATCAAATGGTAGAATGCATTTTTTCCCATCTCCATTCCCATGCATTTTCTAGCCCGGATGTTGTCGATCATTCATATTATTTCTAGCTCTGTATAATCCCTTTTGCACTCTGATTTATTTTGTCTTCTGTGGTACTGAAATAACTGACCTACATGTATGATAAATTGCATATCAAAAAGAAAAGCTACTTCGAGTAATTCAGACAATAATCTTTATGGTCTTTATAGTTTTCTTTTATAAATATCCTGATGTGTGGTATAGTCATTTTTTTTGTACTTCCTCCCTCTTTTTTATATTTCAAACGTCATTTTTTGGGGAATGATATTTACTTCTAAAAACTGTTCAAATATCGGGTTTGTTTTGCAAAAATTTTGCCGAGGACAAAAAAATAAAAAATTCAGTGGAGTCCGTATAAATACAAATAAATTACAACATTCTTGCAATGAATTTAATAAGATTAAGAAATAAATACTCTATTTGATTTCTAAAACACTGTTACACATGAAAGTGTATACATATGATCAAGTTTTACGTATATATCGTATATATGTTTGCATGCGATTTAGAAATAATAAAAGTAACAAATTCATTTAAAGTTCTATGAAGTAGAAATCATTACCACATTCATTTTTCTGAAGCATTACAGAACAAGGTATATCTTAAAACAGAATTTTTCCATTAACTTCAGTAATGGTAATAAATGCAATCGTTATATATTTCAGAAATAAAATATTAAAATATTATATAGTAATTCACAATTTGTTTGAGGATACTTATGTTCAGTGGCAAATATTTCATGATTATCTAGGATTAAAATGATTAAAACAAAATCTTGGAAATATTTAACCCGAAACGTATAAATTTCAAGATCAACATTATAAAATGATAAAAATTATAATTCTGTTTTAATTTTGAATAACATCCCTCAGATTAAAAAGACATATTGTATTTGTCCTTCATAATCGTATATATATCAGGATTTTTAAAGTTAGAACTTACAAGTTTCTTTCTTTGTCTTTGAACCCATATGATATGATTTTCTCTTTTTGTATCCTTCGTTACACTGCCTTCTTAAAAATACAGAACAGAAAATAATATGGTCACACAAGTGACCATCCCATTACATTCAGATTCCTATGACCCTAATTTACATAAGTTCATTATCAATTTACTCCCTGTTGTGATATGATTCCTATGACCCTAATTACCATAGCAACTATCTTTGAAATTTGTCTAACATATGGTTAACCTTATCAGAATGTGCTTGATTAAGGTAGCACTACAGTCAGAATTTTCTGACTCCAACCAACAGTCTTTAAAGATTAATTTCTCCAAAACTACTCTATGGATTTTTAAAATCTTTTCCCTTTTCTCATTTTAATTCAAAGTTATATAAATTACTTTTGTTGTTATACACATGATACAATGAGATAAGACCACACTATTTATCTTGTGGTCAGTGATTAACAGCTGGACACTGGCATCAACAGATGATTGACATATTAGCCCCTCCTAAATGCCTATATATTTAGATTAATTACCATGTGCCTTTATTTACATAAGTTCATTATCAATTTACTCCCTGTTGTGATATGATTCCTATGACCCTAATTACCATAGCAACTATCTTTGAAATTTGTCTAACATATGGTTAACCTTATCAGAATGTGCTTGATTAAGGTAGCACTACAGTCAGAATTTTCTGACTCCAACCAACAGTCTTTAAAGATTAATTTCTCCAAAACTACTCTATGGATTTTTAAAATCATTATAAAGGTGAAATATTAATTCTTCTTATTTTTAAGATAAATTAATTTTTGGTATGATTAATCTCAGATTATAGCTCCTTAATTGCCAAAAAAGTGGTCTTCCAACTTGAATGAAAATGACACATTCAGGTCAAATGGTAGTAAAAATTTGTTTTCATCACTTTAATCAACCATTCACTATAAACAAAACCGTGTCTCAGATTTTTGATATATGCCTCCAGTAAGAAGATATATTGATTTAACTGCTGTGTACCAAACCTCATTTCACCTTTCATCTTTGGACAACTATAAATTCATTTAGAAACAAATTATCCAAAAACTGGGACACGGTATTGTAGAAAATACTCCCTTTAATCACATATATCAAAGTCAAACCAAAAGGGGTACCAATGAATTTCTATTTTCATTTTTTGCTAACAATTCTCATGAAAAACTGTTCAGAGAAATGACCTAAAAACTGAGTTTCCCCCTTAGAACCCCTATAAATGCATCATTAATACAAAAGTTCCACTAAGAACACTCCAGGAGTGTTCTGACACCATTATTTTATCAATATAACCACACACTTTGTGTGTTTGATGCTCTAATACTGTAAATTTTGAATTATATGTGCACTGACCAACACTAACTTAGCATTTGGCGGGAGTTTGACGTCACAGATTTGACCAACATCTGTGATGTAGTAATTAAATATAGATAAAGCTCCGCCTCTATCCAGACAGTCTAAGATAAGAGAATAACAGGAATGACCAGCTGCATATAAACAATTTTTAACATCATTATTTTCACTATAAAGAATGATTTCATTTGTATTTTAAAAAGAAATATACCAAGAAATTAGCTAGAACATTAAAATTTTGCAATAAAAGACATGTTCCAAAAAAGATCAAGACCATCCCCTTGCTGAAAATAGACTGCCTCACATGATTCATGAGTTTTATGGAATTTAAAAATTTCACATAAACTTAAAATTGGTTAAATTGCCTGAGACATATACTTCTTGTTTGTAGTAAGAACCTTAAAAGTAAAGTTTGTCAAAGGCTTTTAAAGATACTTTCACACTCTTATCCTTATATATATAGTTTTGTTCATTTTGGTAAGATTTTTTCCCTTTAGATTTTCTCCTTTTTAATAACTTTCCCTTTTCTCATTTTAATTCAAAGTTATATAAATTACTTTTGTTGTTATACACATGATACAATGAGATAAGACCACACTATTTATCTTGTGGTCAGTGATTAACAGCTGGACACTGGCATCAACAGATGATTGACATATTAGCCCCTCCTAAATGCCTATATATTTAGATTAATTACCATGTGCCTTTATTTACATAAGTTCATTATCAATTTACTCCCTGTTGTGATATGATAATGATTTTTGGATTTTTACAAACTGTGCAGAATAATACTAACTTTAAAATTATGTGATAAAAAAAATATCTTAAAAAAATCACTGTTAGACTGTAGTGCTACCTTAACAGACTGGCTGTATGAAATATCACTCTGTGTATAATTGCTCAATTATTATGTTTCACAAAGTTTTATGAATAAAGTTATTATAAAAAATGATTGCAATAAAATAAAACTTTTAACAAGGCAAACTATTTTTACGATGATAGATATATTTTTTTTATTACAGTAATGTTATTCCAGTATAAATTTTACCTGGCTTATATATAGAGTATGATATATAGAAACAACGTCACATGACAGTTTTCAGTTTTTGAACACTTTCGGTATAACATTAACTTTTCAAAGCATACAGTAATCGAAATCATCCGCCTCTCAAGAGAAATAAAGCGTAAAACATTTCATAAATTAATCAATTTAAATTAACAAAATTTCATATCGGCCCTATATATATGTTGCTACTAACATAATGCCAACGATGGCCCAATTATTTATAACCAGCATGAGATAATGATATGGATTTACAATAGCAGGCCAACGTTTGGCCAATGTTGTGCAGCCAACACCAACGTGCGACCAACGGACCGATAATTTGCCAACGTTGGGCCAATGTTGTTCAGCCAACACCAACTTGCGACATACAGACCGATAATTTGCCAACGTTGGGCAAATGTTGTTCAGCCAACACCAATGTGCGACCAACGGACCGATAATTTGCCAACGTTGGGCCAGTGGTGTGCAGCCAACAGCAACGTGCGACTAACGGACCGATAATTTGCCAACGTTTGGTCATTGGTGTGCAGCCAACACCAACGTTCGACCAACGGACAGATAATTTGCCAACGTTGGGCAACTGTTGTGCAGCCAACACCAAAGTGTGACCAACGGACCTACAATTTGCCAACGTTGGGCCAATGTTATGCAGCCAACATCAACGTGCGACCAACGGACCGATAATTTGCCAACGTTTGGCCAATGTTGTGTAGCCAACCCAACGTGCGACCAACAGATCGATAATTTGCCAACGTTGGACCAATGTTGTGCATCCAACACCAACGTGCGACCAACGGACCGATAATTTGCCAACGTTGGGCCAATTTTGCGCATCCAACATCAACGTGCAACCAACGGACCGACAATTTGCCAACGTCCGGTCACTGTTAGTCTCTTGACCGAGAAGCATTGTTTTGAAATTCAAATGGGGTTTTTCTAATTGTAATTGCAGTACGGTTACCTGTAATTGCTCACATTCACTTCATTTGGTTTTTAATATTTTATAATCTGTTTTGATGTGTTTCTGTATAATTTAATTTACATTTTTTTTAAAAAGCAGATGTATTTTAGTAACTTATTTTTAAATTCAAAACAGTAGTAGCCCTCTGAAATTTTAGAAATATTTAGTTAAGATAACAAATATTCAAAATTTTACTTCTTCATTATTTATTTTTAATTCATCATTTTTAGGCAAGTTTTTAGAGTCTTAAGTTTTATAGTTGATTTGATATTGTATGGTTTTAAACATATTTTGGTCTATTTCTTTTCTATCCCAGATAACAATACTTTGTTGGCCCAACGTTGGTGATCGGATAGAACAGTTAGTAAATCGTTGGCGTTGGCAGGACAACGTGAGACCATTGTTGGCCCAACAAAACTCAGCCAACAGTTATTTTGACACTATCGGCCCCTCGTTGACCCAACAAGTTCCCACCAACTGTCATTTTGGTGTGGTTGGCCTTATGTTGGCCCAATATTTTCTTACCAAATGATATTTTTAGTATTGTTGGGCCAACATGCTCTCACCAACTGTTAATTTTTGATATTTTTACTTTATATAAATCACAGGGGCAAGTATCATACAATTTAAATCAAACTGTATTTGAATTATCCTTAGGTTATCTAGCGAATACAGATTATGGTTGAAGAGCATCGAGGACTCAGCAAAAAATAAAGTCATACCAAATAAGACTACGGTAATCTATGCCTAGAGCTAGAAAATCCTTTATATTTTGAATAATTCAAAGTTTTTAAAGCAGTATTTATAAACAAAAATATCATTGATGAGCTTGGTAAAGGGAGACTATTAACACGGAAAAACACGTGAAATTAAAATCGCAAAAACGCTGCACGAAAAATAAAAATCGGTAAAAAGTTTTAAACGTTGCACGAGGAATAAAATCGTAAATATCAAGAAATAACGTGCATTGTACTAAAAGTTACTACTCATCCGGGAATAAAGTACACTGTAATAGTTACTACTCATCCGGGAATAAAGTACACTGTACTAGAAGTTACTACTCATCCGGGAATAAAGTACATTGTACTAGAAGTTACTACTCATCCGGGAATAAGTACACTGTAATAGTTACTACTCATCCGGGAATAAGTACACTGTAATAGTTACTACTCATCCGGGAATAAAGTACACTGTACTAGAAGTTACTACTCATCCGGGAATAAAGTACACTGTACTAGAAGTTACTACTCATCCGGGAATAAAGTACACTGTACTAGAAGCTACTACTCATGCGGGAATAAAGTACATTGTACTAGAAGTTACTACTCATCCGGGAATAAAGTACACTGTACTAGAAGTTACTACTCATCCGGGAATAAAGTACATTGTACTAGAAGTTACTACTCATCCGGGAATAAAGTACATTGTACTAGAAGTTACTACTCATCCGGGAATAAATTACATTGTACTAGAAGTTACTACTCATAAAGTACATTGTACTAGAAGTAATTACTCATCCAGGAATAAAGTACATTGTACTAGAAGTTACTACTCATCCGGGAATAAAGTACATTGTACAAGAAGTTACTACTCATCAAATAATAAAGTGCATTGTACTAGAAGTTACTACTCATCCGGGAATAAAGTACATTGTACAAGAAGTTACTACTCATCCGGGAATAAAGTACATTGTATTAGAAGTTACTTCTCATAAAGTACATTGTACTAGAAGTTACTACTCATCCGGGAATACAGTACATTGTACTAGAAGTTACTACTCATCCGGAAAAAAAGTACATTGTACTAGAAGTTACTACTCCTCCGGGAATAAAGTACATTGTACTAGAAGTTACTAATCATCCGGGAATAAAGTACACTGTACTAGAAGTAACTACTCATCCTGTACTAAAAGTAACTACTCATCCGGGAATAAATAAAGTACATTGTACTAGAAGTTACTACTCATACGGGAATAAAGTACATTGTACTAGAAGTTACTACTCATCCGGGAATAAAGTACAATCCGGGAATAAAGTACATTGTACTAGAAGTTACTACTCATCCAGTACTAGAAGTAACTACTCATCCGGGAATAAAGTACATTGTACTAGAAGTTACTACTCATCCGGGAATAAAGTACATTGTACTAGAAGTTACTACTCATCCGGGAATAAAGTACATTGTACAAGTACTAGAACTTACTACTCATCCGGGAATAAAGTACACTGTACTAGAAGTTACTACTCATAAAGTACATTGTACTAGAAGTTACTACTCATCCGGGAATACAGTACATTTTACTAGAAGTTACTACTCATCCGGGAATAAAGTACATTGTACTAGAAGTTACTACTCATCCGGGAATAAAGTACACTGTACTAGAAGTTACTACTCATCCTGTACTAGAAGTTACTACTCATCCGGGAATAAAGTACATTGTACTAGAAGTTACTACTCATCCGGGAATAAAGTACATTGTCCTAGAAGTTACTACTCATCCGGGAATACAGTACATTGTACTAGAAGTTACTACTCATCCGGGAATAAAGTACATTGTACTAGAACTTACTACTCATCCGGGAATAAAGTACATTGTACTAGAAGTTACTACTCATCCGGGAATAAAGTACATTGTACTAGAAGTTACTACTCATCCGGGAATAAAGTACATTGTACTAGAAGTTACTACTCATCCGGGAATAAAGTACACTGTACTAGAAGTTACTACTCATCCGGTTTTTGGAGATCATGTAGTCATTATTTATTGACATTGAGGTCAACTCTTAGCGCCCGCTAGTTGCATCTGATTTAAAGAAGAAAAAATATTCCTAGTATTTTATAGTAATTTTAAAGCCTGGGAACACATAAACTCTCCAAAACGTTGGGAAATATAAAAAGGAAGTGCACACTATATTCTCCTTTATCTCCGCAAATTTGCAGATCATTTGATTTACTTAACCTTTTGGTAAACTATATCATATTAAAAAGAAGATGTGTTATGATTGCCAATTAGACAACTCCCCACAAGACACCAACAGACACAGAAATTAACAACTATAGGTCACCTTATTGTCTTCAACACTGAGCAAATACCATACTGCATAGTCAGCTGTAAAATGCCCCGAATAGACAATGTAAAATAATTCAAACGAGAAAACTGACGGCCTAATCTATGTACAAAAAATAAACAAAAAACAAGCAGGCAACACATAAACAAACGAAAACCACTGAATAACAGGCTCCTGACTTGGATTTCAATAGCAAGTGATTGTGCACTTTTTTTTTGCGGGAAGTGAGCTCTCATATGTTGGTGTATCAGAGCATAGTAGGTAACATTTTAAATAGCTAGTTTTACTATACAATCTGAGTTAAACAGTGCTGCGTTATTAGATTTGATATGATCAAGTTGATAGTATATGTAGTCTTCATAAACTTTTTTTAAATGACTCTCCAAACACAGTATATAATCATAACGTGTACAATAAACTTTTCTTTTGTTTTAATTGTCTTTTTGATGTACATGCACCTGTACATATATGTTCATTGCACGCTAATATTAATATCTGAACTGTCAAATAGGTACCCTTATGTTGATTCAATGCTAAACATTTTGTTTTAGAAAATCCACAGCCTTTCCTGATTATTGCATTCAGTGCTAGCCTTGTGTATACATTTAGCTATTGGTGAGAATACATATAAATATGGATCAAATCAAGTGCACCTTCTAGGACGTGCTTGACTTTAGTGACTCGGCAAGAGTTTTTTTTAAATGGTTTTTTATGACTTTTTGTAAAAACATTAAACGCAAGCATATCATAGCAAAGTAAGTGAGTAATCTATATATAATGATTAAAATTTTATAAAAAAAAAAGTTCTGTATTAAATACTTGATTTTCTATTAAAAAATCTTGGTTTATTTGCCACATAAATGCCCTTTTTTAAATGCAATAAAACAATAAATAATAATGCTTTGCACGAAGCGTCTACTTAGTATCTGTACAAAATGGCCCATCCTTATCACTTATAATATTTGTTGTTTTGATGCTATTGCAGTTTGAAAATTTCATACTAATCTGGCTTCAGAAGGGGTCATAAACCTGAATGTTTTAAAAGGGGACCATCTGCGTTGAAGACGCATTGGTTGCCTAGTGGTGTGTTCTACCTATTGGTATGGTTGTATCTTTTTGAAACGTTCTTCGTTTATATTGTCTATTCAGATTTAAGTATGTATGTGTCCTAATATAAATAACGGCATCTAAAAGGGCATATATTGAAACACTTTAATCGTCATGCTCCCTTTCCTTTGTAGACGATAGTTGCACCGACGTTACTGGTATCGCATGAAATATTTCTTGTGTTTATATATTTATTCATATATGTCATATTCGTATTAGATAAAATACAAAGAAAACAAAGAAACAGGCCGGTAACAACCGTTGCCGGATAGTTTTTCTGCACGAGTAGTCAGATCAAGGTCCGAGGCGATAGCCGAGGACCTTGACCTGACTACAAGTTCAGAAAAACTATTCGGTTGGTTGTTACCGGCCTGTTTCTTTTGTTACTTTTGTTTTTTTATCTGACTTGTACGACGTTTCAAGAAAGTAATAATATATTTTGAAAGAATACTGAACATAGAAACTTAGATAGCCATAAAGCAGTAAATGTAAGTTACAGTATAAACTCCTTAACTTTTTTCATTTCCCTTCAACCGAGATTTCGTTTCAAGATAAAAAATCAGGAATCTTATATAATTTGATAAAAAAGAACAATTTCAAGTAAAAGATGAATGTTGTACACATTTAAGACTTTTTAGAATGCAACTTCGTAAAAAAGTAATATAATAAAGAAATATCTTAGTGGTAAGTAGGATAACGTTTAATTATTATGGATCAAACGGAAAACGGGGGAAAAAAGGGGGGGGGGCGGTAATTAA
Source organism: Mytilus edulis (assembly GCF_963676685.1). Taxonomy (NCBI): domain Eukaryota; kingdom Metazoa; phylum Mollusca; class Bivalvia; order Mytilida; family Mytilidae; genus Mytilus; species Mytilus edulis. The sequence goes on along the minus strand of NC_092346.1, from coordinate 8,664 downwards.
TTTAAAAATTAACAGGCTGTGATCTTTATTTTTGATGAAAAAATGCAGAATGTGCCATTACATCCCCCCATCCCCCTTAAAAAAAATCGTAAAAATCGCGCGTTTGTTGCCAAATACATGAATTTAACATTCAGTGGTGGGGGTTCCCGGGGGTTGGAACAACCCTTTTTTGTTATGATCAATGCATTTAAATGGGGACATAAAGTTGCCCCCCCCCCCCTTATTTGTCCCGGATTTGGACCTTGATCCGCCACTGATATAAATTCGATAACAATATAAATGTATCAAAAGAATGAATTTCCTACTTCGTTGGTGAATGAAATGTTTATGAAAAAATGGATTCTGTCTGAATATTATATAAATTCAGGCATATACTTTAATTTTTTTTTTAATTTTTGCTCGTCTCTAGATCTGCAAGTTTTGATCGGGATTAAACACGTGTTACATTATGATCCAATCGCAGCTTACCGCCCACAATTGATGACATAAGTTGAATGATTTTCTTGTAGATTTGCTGCTTATTTGGACTTGTATTACATGAACACTTTTTGTTTATAGGATCAATTGTGTATTTGTGAGTTGATTGGGATTTTATCTTTTGATAAGATTTGATTTTTATTTATTTATTTCCTGTCTTATTTTTATTGAAATATACACGTCAGTATCATCATTTCTTTACTCTCAGTGTTGTCCAAAATACTATTCATGTCCATATATTGAAGAAAACATTTATTGACCGAATATTTTGCTTCATAAAGGGGGCGGTATGTTCTTTTTTTGAGTATCAGTCTATGGAAGAAGCGATTCGATAAAAGCTTTTCTTATATCAACGAGCGATATTGTCTTATATCAACGAGTTGCATTGTGGGAATTTCAGACGAATGTTAGCATTTGTACGAAGAAAGGCAGATTTCTCGGTATAAAGTAATGACTCTTTTCTTAAAACAGGGTGACATTTAACATGACACACGTCTGGTCTGTTCATAATCAGGTCGCCGCCTGGACGCTCTTTTACATCGCGATGACCGTGAGGGTATTCCGATGTATTGTTGTTACAGAGATTTGACTTTCGTTTTTGGCTAGTAACCGATCGTATAAATACGTGAACTTTTCTTAGTGCAAAATAACAAGCCGTATCGCTTGTTATAAATTCATTTCTTCAATGAGTACTAAAAAAAAATTTTAGAACACAAATATATAAGATGTAAATGTCTTTTGACGTTAGAAATGTGTATATTCGTTCATTCGTTCATTGTGTATTAATTTACGTTTTTTGATGGAGTTAAGTCTGCCAATTGATATTTTATCGTGTATTTTTCTATGTTGTGATGTTATGCTATTGTTTCATAAAAAGGGAGAAGGTTTGGATCCATTAAAACGTTTAATCCCGCTGCAAATGTTTGCACCTGTCCAAAGTCAGAAATCTGATGTACAGTAGTTGTCGTTTGTTTGTATACGTGTTTCTCGTTTCTCGTTTTTTTATATAGATTAGACCGTTGGTTTTCCCGTTTGAATGGTTTTACACTAGTAATTTTGGGGCCCTTTATAGCTTGTTGTTCGGTCTGAGCCAAGGCTCCGTGTTGAAGGCCGTACATTGACCTATAATCATGGTTTACTTTTTTTAAAATTGTTATTTGGATGGACATTTGTCTCATTGGCACTCACACCACATCTTCCTATATCTATATATCTTTTCTATATTCATAAATTTAGATTGTTCAGTTGGAGGACTGGAAAGCAGTTATTTATAAGGGGAAATTTTAAAGATTTATAGATATAAGAAGATGGTGCATGAGTTCGAATGAGACAACTTTCCATCAAAGTTATAATTTGTTTAAAGTAAACCATTATAGATCAAAGTAGGTCCTTAAACACGGAGCCTTGGCTCACAGCGAACACCACGCTATATAGAAACAAGAACATTGCTAGTGTTAAACCATTCAAACAGGAAAACCAACGGTCTAATTTAAAAAAAAAAAAAAAAAAAAGATTCAAAAGTACAGGTCAATCATTTTGATTCTTAGCTATTTGATTATTTGATTACGGAATTGTTTATTAAACTCTTATTTGATTAGATTTGCTTCCAAAACCAATTGAGAAATTTGTAAGATGTTACCAAAAACAATTTGAATTTAAGCAATGGTCTTAAAACTGCTTATTTACATACAATACTACTAAGAAGTAAAATTTAAAAAAAATACTGAACTCCGATGAAAATTCAAACCAGAAAGTCCCTTATCAAATGGTATAATCAAATGATAAAACACACCAAACGAATGGATAACAACTGTCATATTTCTGACTCGGTACTGGCATTTTCAAATTTTGAAAATGCTGGATTGAACCTGGTTTTATAGCACTTCACCTCTCACGTGTATGACAGTCTCATCAAATTCTGTCATATTTACAACGATGCGTGAACAAAACAGCCATAATAGCACGGCCGACACTCGGCTAACCGAGAGATTGGTCGGTTTATCTATATTGAGTATGCGGCTATATGGGCGATTGGTCTGTTAATCGGGTTGGTTATACGTCTGTTAAGAGTAAAACGCTTAATTTAATGTAAAACTCTATTAAATATACAGATTTTCGGCATGTTATAAGAACCAAATCAAAAAAAGAAAAGTGTCTGACAAAATTATATCTATCATAGAACATTTTGCACTTGTAAAAACATTTCTTAGTCTGCGCAGTTTTCAGTAAAACTAAAAGGCGTCGCGCAAGTATGTAGTATTTATGCTTATACGCATAGCAATTTTTTTAATAAAAGGCGAAACAAACAAATTAAGATATCATTTAAAGGACAAAAAATAGTACTGTGGTTCTATAAAATAAATTGACATTAGTAAATATTTCATAATTGTAAAATAACGTGAATAATACCACGTTTTAGTGAAAATTATGGGAATTAAGTCTGTTAATGGGTTGGACAATTGAAATTGTGTCAGTTAAGAGTTCTTCAGCCACGACAATAATTTTGCTACCTTTATATTTTATCCTTGAAAAATTTAAGAATGAGATGTTCCTGAGTAAACAAAAATGACAATACGGTGCCACAGTATCCTAGAAAGAGCATTTTTATTTTGACTTTCTTTGCATTTTATTGAAGGGTGTGTCACTTCAATATAGCGTGATATGGATTGGCCTCTGGAATATGCATGAATTTTTTATTGACGTTTTAAATCAGCCTGAATTTTTGTGTCTGTTTGAAGTAGCACGTTCTCAATTCCGACTGAAAGTGTCTTTCTAATACAACACAGGGTACATATAACGTGTTCTCGTTCACATATGGACATGATATTTGTCATTGGACGTTAAATCCTAATTCGTCCACATCATCCAATTGGTTCTTTTCTTATTTTACTTAATCATATGTTGTTTACAAATCACTCTAAAGAAGTAAACGGAAAGGAGCGAATGCAGCTGCATTTGGTTATTTTAAGTTTCAATTCATTTTATTCCGTTTAGTTCCTTTCTACTAATTCTTCCACATTTGGATTACTGTTGTTCAGTATGGGGAAACTGTACCAAGTTTTTAGTTGACAGTTTACTAAAATTGCAAAAAGGGCAGCTAGAATTATTTTAAACGAACACGATATTCGTAAACCATCTATTGAACAATATTTAAGGAATCTGGAATTATTCCTGTTACTAAGAGAATACTTTATGAAAAATCATTATTAATGTATAAATCAAAACACCAACTAGCACCAAAATATTTATTCAATCTTATTGTGCCTACAAGAAGTAAACAATCGTACAATACTCGACTTTCATCATCGGATAATTTTATTAAAGTTTTCGACTTCGCAATTTCGCGTTTTCGCCATATAGAATATGTAAGGCGAGAACGCTGAAACGCTAAAACGCAAAATGGCATTAACCTGCCACCATAGTTGTCCGCATGTAAACTTCTAGAATTTGTCACCAATATAACTCTTAACAGACCAATTAACAGACCGGGTTTTATACATCCGACCCATTAACAGACCAGGTTTTAAATAACGATTGATTTATGTCACCAAAATACAGATTTTTGTGTAGATTTTTCACACAATGATATCAATATGGTTAACAAACATAATGCCTTTCTTTTTTCGATTTTCAAAATATTGAATGCAAGTAAATTTAACCAATGTGTCATTTTGTGTACATTTTATGTGTGTAAAATGTGTATAAATTTATTGATGAGTAACCCGCCTTTTCATTTTATAGATCGTACATCGAAGCTAGAAAAATATTAATTACACCACTGAATTCAGTACATTGAATTGTTTTGTTAGACATGAATACTTTTTATGATGAAAATATATTTAGAAAGTTATACAATGAAACATGCTGAACTTTCAATGATTTTCTCGATAACACCTGATTAACAGACTTTAGCCAACCCGATTAACAGACCAACCGCCGATATAGCCGCATACTCAATATAGATTAACCGACCAATCTCTCGGTTAGCCGAGTGTCGGCCGTGAATAGGTAAAATTGTCAAAATATGGGTACAACAGTCTAATATTAATACTAATCGGTACTAATATTGATATAACAAAAACACCGCTATGATATTTTAAAAGTATCGCATTGATATTTTAAAAGTATCGCATTGTTTATTTATGTATATAAGAAAAACACAGGACTTTAAATTTTACATTGACATAAACGTAAGCTTCTAACTAACTTCTGCATGTATATTTAGACTCAATTGTTGTTTATATTTGAACAATAAGTTTTAAAATTAGTATTTTCTTAATTTTTCGTTGCCGAAAACAACATTTTCCGCATAGAATGTCTGCATATTTACAATTGATATTAGACAATATCGCTATGTGATATAAGAAAAGTTTTTATCGATACGCTTCTTCCATAGACTGAGTATATTAACTATATACTTTTCAACGCTATCACCCAAATGTTTTTGTTTAAATTAGCACTATTTACGGTATTCGGAAAATCAGGAATCATGCAAAACATTAATTTGTCATCTGCTTGACCATAATAATTTTTTTCTCGTAAAATTTGGGATCAAAATATTTTGTTTAGGAGAAACCATACCCCTCTCCCCCTTTTTGAAGTTAAATGTCTAATCCCTTAGTGTACTGATATGAATAGTATTTTACTGGAAATGTTTGAAAAAAGATATTGATGCTAACGTAATTATTTTGTTCAATAAAAAGACAGGAAATAAGTTGGTGAACCAAAAAAAAACCTAACCCTAACCCTAACCAAATATAATTGAAAGTTAAAGTGCCCATGAACTTACCGATCATGCACGAGTGATTCTATTCATAAAAAGTGTCCGTGCAACAACGAAAAAGAGTCCGTGTATCATCTAAAAAGAGTCCGTGTAACACCCGTTAATGTACTGTTTTTCTATAGCTCTGCGGGGGGCAAAGTCGTACAAATTATCATATCACTTTGACGTTTAACGAATGGCAAATCCAAATCAAACACACCTTTTTACCGGCATGATTTCTAGTTACCGCCAAAAAATATTTTCTTAACTGTAATATCTTTTTATTCCTGTATTTTTATTCAGGGTTGTGTGAAACCTATGGATGGGTTATACGCTTTTACCTATATATTTACATGGTTTTTATTGATAAATATATTTACCGAATACAAAATAAGAGGGCCTTTCCGAATTCTAATATTTTCATTAATAACTGCTAAATTTCTGTCATTCATGTTGTTCAAGGATTATATCTTTACTATTTGTAATTATCATTATATATTTTTGAATGTTACTAGTTGGAGTACCAGGGTTTGTTTCATTCGGTAGGGATGTAAAAGTACGCACCCACGTTAAATTATTTCACCTAATGCAAAATGTATTATTATTTTTTCTTATCAGTATTAAACTGCTGTCTATTTGGGATGATAAATACGCATCCTCTGTTTGACATATTTTACCAGCTTAGATCGATCAGTGCTTTTTATTGGGAATGTATTTACACACATTGGTTGTAACATCTTAACTGACGTCATTTTGGAAATTTAGAGTTGTGCCAGTTCATATCTCTAATGACTATTTATATTTTCGACATGTCATAGCGTTTTTTTTGTTTTGTTTTGAAATTTTAAAATTGTACTAGCGTCTCTATATACGATGTTCGAGTGGAATGGTTTCACTTTTTTATTGTATAATTAAGGAAAGATCTTTTCTCTTTTTCATCTTTTCCAATGTGGACTGTCTTGAAAAGTCTGTGACTTGCAATATCCGAAATTATAGCTTCAAGTTTGTATTGGTTTGAATGAGCGTTCGTCACAGTGGATCCCAAACATAAATTGAACAGAGAATGAAGTTTTGAAAGGGGTAATGAATAAAGTTTCGTGCGAATGTGATGAATACCTAACGGCTTTTGTATGAATGGCAGCATAGAGACATCATGCAGAGAAGGTGATGTATAATGACGATGACCATGACTGCGTCTACGTCGAGGAGTCGAGTTGAAAATATTAATAACATTCATCGAGTTATACGGAGGACAAGATAGAATACCTATGAAATCAATTTTGTCATTGCAACCATAAGGTGTCGCAGTTCCCAATTGTCTAATCCAGTAGTCCTCTTTTTGTCTACGGAGAGTCGTTGAAAGGTTAGGACTGTTAGAGCTATGGTATATCTTTTCGATAATGCGAACTGTAATAGAAACGATGGAATGATCGGGCTGATTCAAATGCTGGTATAGAATGTCGTTAGCATTGAGGTTAATGTCTGATCTATGACCGCACATACGTTTGTTCAGCCTTCATTTCGTTTCACCAACGTATATACCAATCAGAAAATGTTGCACTCTAATCCGTAGCCGACATTTATCGATTTACAATTCAGATCACTGTAACTTCTGGTAAAATATGACTTTTTGGTCAAATTGCTAGTGAATTTAGCATCTGTAATTAAAATTGCACAAGTTTTGCAGCCTTTGGTCTCACATTTCGAAATGCGACAGTGTCGTACTGTGTCATTTATAATAAACCAAAATGTCTTTAAGGAGAACTAAACCTGGCTGTAAAATATATATATGTAAAATTATTAGCCTCAAAAATTAATAATACATTTGATTATGTTAACTTACATTTATAAATATATCAAAAAAACATTTATCTTTTTATTCTTCTTTTGTTTTCTTAAGTTCGAGTTGATAATACATAATTGAATTTATGTCACAAAAAATTAGTAAATAAATTAATAATTTACCATTCTTTTGTGCCATTAATCAATTATTATTTAAATTTAGGTTTGAACTTCTTCTTTTAAATTTCTTTTTTTCTATTCTAGTTGATAAAAATAATTTAGTTGAAACACCACTAAAAAGTAAATACACATTTATTATTTACTTTGTTGTGCTTTATACTAAAATTATTGATTCATTGTCTTCTATCTTCTTCTGTTGTGTTGCTGTAAAATCAATGCTTATAACCGAAACTACATATTTCAAAAGTACCATTATCAAAATATGCAATCCAAGAGATAGATAATTAATTTGCTATAATCCATCTGTAAACAAACGAAATAGATTACAAGTGTAGTCTTCTATTTAGTTGATCATTACGTCATACAAAGTTCAACGTTATACAAAAAACAAGGTCATCAACGTTTGTTTATTTTAAAACTTTTTCTCGAAAATTAACCCTCTTGCTGCCAGTTGTTTTTTTGGGGTTGCATTTCGTATGCCAGAAAATACGACCGCCCGACGTTTGTGACGTGATTTACCAAACAATGAAGTCATTCGATATATGACGTTCTGCCGTAATGACCGTTACATTTGAGAGCCATTGTAGAAACATATTACACTTTTTTAATTACGGTCTTTTATTTTGAGAGTGGTACAGCAATGATGAGAAGTTTGCATAAATTAAAACATAGACATATGTGTCCTACTCGTACTATCCTTTTCTGATCTTTTCTGTGTTCTGTGGACCTTAAAATTAAAACACTAACTTGGACCAGTTACGGTAGTTTCTGTGGACCTTAAAATTAAAACACTAACTTGGACCAGTTACGGTAGTTTCTGGATCAATACTGATGTTAGTTAGTTGAATTAAGAACTTGACAAGGTACATATATACTCCAATGAAGTAAAGGGAGTGTGTAATGTAAATGGTGGCCGACTAACGGTCGAATTCAACCGAGAATTTGTATAGTATATCATAAAACTGGAGAGTTGAAAGATACCAAAGGGACATTTAAACTCATAGATCGAAAATAAAAAAAAGAAATCAAGACAAACGGACAAATAAAAGTACACACGACACAATAAAGAAAACTAAAGACTGACTGAGCAACACATACCAAACCAAAAACTGGGGTGATACCAGGTGCTCCTGAAGGATGAGCAGATCCTGCTCCACATGTGGCACTCGTGTTGCTCATCATTTTACAAACCCGGTTAGGTGTGGCCTTAAAAAAATGGATTTTTATAACTACAGATAATATTATTTAAAATAAATGTGTAAATTAAGTGATAATTATATTCCAACAGCAGCTTGCATTATATGATGGATTCAGGGTAAAACAGTTGTCTTGACATTGTTAATTAGTTCTCATTTCAAGTTTGAAGATTTGATCTTGTGGTCGCATATTTACAGAAACTTCACTTCAAATCTTTTGCTGCCGGAGGGACACATATGTCCACACCGACAGTGCAAGAGATACAC